>NC_058091.1:183570984-183874015 GCF_020171115.1 Neogale vison | reverse complement strand
TAGAGGCTAAAAATTAAAAAAAGAGAGAGAGAAATGAGACAAAACATGAGGCAATGTTAATGTAAGCTGAAATCGAAATCATAGAAAGGATAGACCAATTGTATGCTGATGTCTGAATTATGGGAGCATTTCGTTCATAAGACTTGTGAAACAAGGTAACATTGCTGCCCTTAATGGAATTAAAATATATGAGAGCAAAAAAGTACATTTAGTCGGGCTTGCAGGTTAAGATAGATGCTTACATTTTCCCTTCTTGGCAATCTGAAAACTTTGCCTTGTCTGGGAATGTGACTTTGTTTCTTCCTCTACCTATTTAAGTTATTTTGAAATCCTAGAATTATCATTTTCAAGAAAGATCCTAATGGGATAGACACCATTTTAGTAAAAATTAAGTCACAGATAAAAAGTGTAGATAATCTTTGCAATGATAGTCTTTTTGTTCAAGCTTTCTTTTCAAAGAAAAAATTGTTTTGTTTTGTTTTGTTTTAAGATTTTTATTTATTTATTTGACAGAGTGAGAGAGAGATCACAGGTAGGCAGAGCAGCAGTCAGAGAGAGAGGGGGAAGCAGGCTCCCCACTGAGCAGCGAGCCCGATGTGGGGCTCGATCCCAGGACCCCGAGATCACGATCCCAGGACCCCGAGATCACGACCTGAGCCGAAGGCAGTGGCTTAATCCACTGAGACACCCAGGCGCCCCTCAAAGAAAAAAATGTTAAATAAATGTCTTCTTTCCCCCTACTTTGTTAAAATGTTTGTTTGTTGGTTTAAGATTTTATTTGATAGAGAGCACGAAAGCAGGGGGAGCAGGAGAGGGAGAGTGAGAAGCAGGCTCTCCTCCGAGCAGGGAGCCTGATGTGTAGCTCGATGCAGGGCTATATGCAGGACTCAATACCAGGACCCTGGGACCTTGACCTGAGCCGAAGGCAGGTGCTTAATGACTGAACCACCCAGGCAACCCTGTCCAGGGATAGAGCCCCACATCAGGTTCCTTGCTTGTCAGGAAGCGTGCTTCTCCTCCTGCTCCCCCTGCTTGTGTTCCCTCTCTCGCTGTGTGTCAAATAAATAAAATCTTAAAAATATATATTTAATTCAATGTTTCTTGGCCATTTATATTTTAGTGGAAAATGTCATAGATAAATTGCTGAAGAAAATAATGCAACTGACTTTTTTATTGAACAAATGAGTTTTTTTCCTTTTGAGTGCTTTACAGAAACTGCCAAACTTGAACATCACTTTAAGGAGTTGACCCATTTAAATTTTTGCAACCTATTTTAAATTAACTTGAGAGAGATTTTATGAAAAATATGGATTATAAATGTTGGAATCAAAAGTACATGAGGTCATTTTAAACATCACTTTTTAGCATATCCAAAGAATGCTCTGGTAAAAATTTGAATTATGTATTTAAATTAAGTTTAGTGGAATGCATGTGCATCAGAATTACCAGTTAAATTGTATGCAGAAAAAACAACAACCCTGAGAGCCAAAGTGCATTAAAAAACAAAACAAAACAAAAAAACCCCAACCGCTGTCCTTATGTTTGTAAATTCAGTAGCCATAATCTTTTTTTATTAACATATAATATATTATTTGCCCCAGGGGTACAGGTCTGTGAATCATCAGGCTTACACATTTCATAGCACTCACCATAGCACATATCCTCCCCATTGTCCATAAACCAGCCATCCCATCCCTACCCCCACACCCCCAGCAACCCTCACTTTGTTTCGTGAGATTAAGAGTCTCTTATGGTTTGCTTTCCTCCTGATCCCATCTTGTTTCATTTTTTACTTTCCTACCCCCATTACCCCTTCCCTGCCTCTCAAATTCCTCATATCAGAGAGATCAGATGATAATTGTCTTTCTCTTATTGACTTATTTCTCTCAGCATAATACCCTCTAGTTCCATCCACATCATTGCAAATGGTAAGATTTCGTTTGTTTTGATGGCTATATATATCTTCTTTATATATGTATATATATATCTTCTTTATATATGTATATATACATATATATACCACATCTTCTTTATCCATTCATCTGTTGATGGACATCTAGGTTCTTTCCATAGTTTGGCTATTGTGGACATTGCTGCTATAAACATTTGGGTGCACGTGCCCTTTTGAATCACTACATTTGTATTTGTATCTTTAGGGCAAATACCCAGTAGTATAATTGCTGGGTCATAGGGTAACTCTATTTTCAACTTTTTGAGGAACCTCCATACTGTTTTCCAGAGTGGCTGCCCCAGCTTGCATTCCCACCAACAGTGTAGGAGGGTTCCCCTTTCTCCGCATCCTTGCCAACCTCTGTCATTTCCTGACTTGTTAATTTTAGTCATTCTGACTGCTGTGAAGTGGTGTCTCACTGTGGTTTTGATTTGTATTTCCCTGATGCTGAGTGATGTTGAGCACTTTTTCATGTGTCTGTTGGCATCTGGATGTCTTCTTTGCAGAAATGTCTGTTCATGTCTTCTTCCCATTTCTTGATTGGATTATCTGTTCTGTGGGTGTTGAGTTTGATAAGTTCTTCATAGATTTTGGATACTAGCCCTTTATCTGATATGTCATTTGCGAATATCTTCTCCCATTCGGTCAGTTGTCTTTTTTTTTTTTTTTTTAAAGATTTTATTTATTTATTTGACACAGACAGAGATCACTAGTAGGCAGAGAGGCAGGCAGAGAGAGAGGAGGAAGCAGGCTCCCCGCTGAGCAGAGAGCCCGATGCGGGGCTCCATCCCAGGATCCTGAGATCATGATCTGAGCTGAAGACAGAGGCATAACCTACTGAGCCACCCAAGCGCCCCTCGGTCAATTGTCTTTTGGTTTTGTTGAGTATTTCCTTTGCTCTGCAAATCTTTTTATCTTGATGAAGTCCCAATAGTTCATTTTTGCCCTTGCTTCCCTTGCCTTTGGTGATGTTTCTAGGAAGCAGTTGCTGTGGCTGAGGTCGAAGAGGTTGCTCCCTGTGTTCTCCTCAAGGATTTTGATGGATTGCTGTCTCACATTGAGGTCCTTCATCCATTTTGAGTCTATTTTTGTGTGTGGTGTAAGGAAATGACCCAGTTTCATTCTTCTGCATGTGACTGTCCAATTTTCCCAACACCATTTGTTGAAGAGACTGTCTTTTTTCCATTGGACATTCTTTCCTGCTTTGTTGAAGATTAGTTGACCATAGAGCTGAGGGTCTATTTCTGGGCTCTCTATAGTGGCCATAATTTTAGATGAGAATTTTTATTTATCAATGGGAAAATATGCAGTTTGTTAATTTGTAGTTTGACTGATCATAATCAAAATCCGCACTCTAGAAAAGGATTTAATAGCTTTGTGGCCAATTTTTTTCCTAACCAGCGGTTGTTCCAGTGCCATTTGTAGGAGGTGTGGTTTGCCTCTTTCACCCACCAGGTCATCTTGACTACAAATGTGATTTGCTGCCACATATCTCAGGCAAGATTTCTCCCTAGCAGCGGTGGAAAAGATTATTTACTGGGGAATGGCAACAAAAAATTTTTCTGATATTAACTCCCCTCATTCTATAGAATGATTTAATCTACCAAACAGTGTTTACCTACCAGTCACAATTAATATAAATATGTACATTTAAGTAACTTCAAACAGTAGGAATTAACCAAGAGAGATTTTGGTGATGAATGTTGATCTGCTCCTACTTGGGTGTTGGTTAAAATTCCTGGAGTGGCTGAAGAAACCATGAGTCCTGACTGCATTCTAACCGTGCCTGGGGAATGTCCCGAGGAAGAGTCATTATCTCTCTTTGAAGGGGGTGTGAGAAAGGACCTATGTAAGAAGATGAGTTTTCCTGATAAGTGCAACTTTCATAGGGAGATCTGAGTCTGGAAAGCATACAATAAGCAAATAAATTGGATTCTCCCAATTCAGAAAGATTTGGTTCCAATGTGTCCAGCTTCCTTATGTTTTATTCCCACTACATTTTGAGGACCCTGCTTTAAATAGACAGCAAACTTATCTTTACATAAGCTGGGTCGTAGGGTAGCTCTATTTTCAACTTTTTGAGCGAAGTCCATACTGTTTTCCAGAATGGCTGTACCAGCTTGCCACCAGCTTGATTCCATTTACAGATTTAGATTAATTTTTAGGACTGGGTTGACAGTGCAAGACATTGTAGGGTTTTGGGGTTTTTTTTTTTTTTTTTTGCATACTCTTTCTTCTATTGCCTATTTTTCTTTCTGCATTTCGCTTGCAAAAATGTTACATTTAGTTGGTTTTCATATGAGAAAGAGAAGTCTCTTTGTTCAGTTAAGGATCATTTATTCTGAAGAGCTTTTGATATAATTATTCAGTTGGTATTTGAATTAGGTGAGGATGCTTACTGAAGAATGAATATTCTTAACTTTAAAGCCTTAGCATCTTTAAACCTTCAAACTACCATTGACTTTAGACCTAAAGGAAATCTTAAAGAATTTTATATTTATAGGTTACATTCTCTCCTATTTACTAATAAAATATAGATATACTTTGATTATTAAAAACCCAGGGTTTAAAAATACAAACATAGAATTATAAGATAGGAGGGTGATAATAATGGCTACAGAAGAATATTTTGCTTTATAAAATAATCAAGATTCCCTCTAAAATAATCATTTATTTTACTGTACTTATTTATTTTTGGATATTTATCTATGAGTCACATAGTTTGCAGATTCAATTTAAAACTTAAATTTCAGAGTCATTCTCTTTGAAGATCAATCCAGAATAATAGTAGAATATCTCAGGAATTGAATTGCAGTGCAGTGGGAAATGATGATATGATTTAGAGATGTTCAGTTTGGTTAACTCAGGTTATAGAAAAAGTCAATTATGTAAAAATATTCCTGGAATCATTTATACAATAAGAAATAATAACTAATTATCTGGGCTTTAGCCCTTGTTATTGAACTCATTAAAAATGCCTACTGTAACCTCGAAATGAAACCCAGTTAGTTATTGGAAAGGAAAAGGAAAATTAAATAATTTGAAAGTAACATTTGTTTAACTGTCAGTGAAAAATACAATAATGGAGACATAGTTGACCTTCCACTTGCCACATGGGGTTTATCTGTGTTGTGGTTATTTTTGTTTAACTTAATCAAGTGATTGACTTCTTTATAAAACAAACATGTACTGTTCTTCCTGGATGCCAGGGACTTTGATCCCTGTAGGAGACATGAATGACTAAGACTTGACTCCTGGGGGTGCCTGGGTGGCTCAGTGGGTTAAGCCACTGCCTTCGGCTCAGGTCATGATCTCAGGGTCCTGGGATCGAGTCCCGCATCGGGCTCTCTGCTCAGCGGGGAGCCTGCTTCCTCCTCTCTCTCTCTGCCTGCCTCTCTGCCTACTTGTAATCTCTCTCTGTCAAATAAATAAATAAAATCTTTAAAAAAAAAAAAAAAGACTTGACCCCTGGACTTGAGGAATTTTGAGCTTTACGGGTTCAGACAAGTAGGCACACACAGAGGAGTGGCACGTTGTCACAAAGCTGACAGCTGTTCATTCAGGGCATCGTGAGGACACATAGGTTAATAATGCTTTGCAACTTACAAATACTCTATCGTTAATAGGCATCCACACCAAATCAGTTGTTACCTGCATGATTTTATCAGTTCTCCTGGGTAAAAGGCAGAGAGGGCAGCGTGATCAAAGGCGTGCATTTGTGTGGAACTCTTCAGGGTCTGGGACCAGCACTCCGTTCCCTCTCTGGGGCCTCTGGTTACTCTTGGAGGGACTGTGTGCCCAATTTTTGCTGCAATTAGCTATCCTCATAAACACTCATTGGAGCTAAAACTCCCTAAGTTAAAGCCAGATCAAGGCATGAGCTTTGGCATTTTGTCCTTCCTGTGTTGACCCTGGTGCTGAACTGTTTACTGCCTGCTTAGTATTTGTACTAAGGGCTGAAGGGACCTGTGGCCTCCATGCTTCTCCCTGTAGGTAGGTGGTTTTGTCTATCCAGCTTGCTCTTTCTGCATTCAGTGTTCCTTAATCACACCATCATCTCTTTAAAATCTGTTCTGTTTAACTTTTATCATTTTTAAAAAAGTGAGCTTGAAATCAATATAAGCTAGATCTGGGACTTAGGATTTGAGATTTATTCCATCTCGAGGACCATCAGTGACCTCAGTGCCATTTGGAGTTGAGGGCAGAGACTGAGCAAGGCCTGTCTCATGGGCTGGTACCTTGACTTGCGGAAAAATACATGGGCAATCTTGTAAGTGCTTGGAAATAAACAGTTTCTTAGATTAAAAATAGGAGTACAAAAAAAAATAGGAGTACAGGATGGGGTTCAGTCTTGTGTGACCCACTGTTCACAACCTGAGGAGTGTTTACTGACACCTTCTTGAGTATCCCCCCCTGGTTCATACATATTGCTTAGTCTAACAAAGCATAATGAGCTTCCTTGCTTTTGGTGCAGGTTTGAGTTAACCACACTCCTCAGTCATGGCGTCCTATATTCCAGATCGTGCAAGTTTTCTCTGGTTTTAGTGCTCTATTTCCTCTCCACCAGCCATCCTTCCTCCCTAACTCTACCCCCAGTAAGCCTCTATGCTAATGTGTTTGGTGGATGTCTTTGGAAATAAAAGTATTTTAAAATGAAGGGTTGTATGTATAAATATGCTTTTAATACACATAAATGATACTGTGCTACATAGTGAGGGATGCCAAGGTATAGCCAGAAGTTCAGTGAGGCTTGAGGTTCTTAGAGGCGCTAATAGCAAAAGAGACAGGCAGGAGTCTATTGATAGATGGCCTTATATGTCATGCTAAGGAATTTAGATTTTATCCATTGACAGTAGGGGGTTACTGAAAGATTTTAAAAGGAGTATGACAAAATCATCTTTGGGGCTAAAAATTACTTTGACAGTAAGTAGTGTGGAAGATGGCTCACAGGGTGCCAGGCCTGGCATTTAATACATGGGAACTTCTCAACAATGATAACTAGTATTACTCTTTATGTTCCAGTAATCTCTGACCTACTGAACACATTTTAGCTTTAAAATTAAGAGTATATTCTGACGCTGTCACTTAAAGAAAGATACAGAGAACTGTAAAAAGTGCAATGGTCTCTTTTTTTAAATTAGTAATTGAACCGTTTTAAGACATTGTAAACATACTCCCTTTTCTAGGACATAAAACAATTATTTGTGTTCATTTGGAAAGCTTTGTCTAATGTTCTGGTCTGTGGGTAGCGATGAGTCCCCTTAGCTGTGTTCCTCTGACAGCAGCGGTGGGCATTATTCTCACAAGCAGATGACAGATCTCGCATGTACCTATTCTAAGAATGACATTAAAATACAGTTGAACTTGGGGCGCCTGGGTGGCTCAGTGGATTAGGCCGCTGCCTTCAGCTCAGGTCATGATCTCAGTGTTCTGGGATCGAGCCCCGCAACGGGCTCTCGGCTCAGCAGGGAGCCTGCTTTCCCCCTCTCTCTCTGACTGCCTCTCTGCCTACTTGTGATCTCTCTCTCTGTCAAATAAATAAATAAATAATCTAAAAAATAAATAAATTAATTAATTAAAATAAAATACAGTTGAACTTAAATTGTGAAGTTTATGTGCAGAGAGAATGTTATTAAAGAATCTGACAGTCATCAATCTTTAATTAGAGCATTGCCTGGGCGAATGTGAGTACTTCAGATCTCCCCTTCCACACCTTCCCTTCCCTTCTCTGCTATGGTGAGGAGATGTGGTATGAGTTTAGCTGGCATAAGGTTGTAATTACGTCCAAGACAAAAAGAAAAAAAAAATGATTCTAGTTCTTCTTCCTCAGATTTCTAAAATTTGCTTGTGGAAGGGGCTGCCTACTGCCATGTGGCAGCCACCACCTGCATCGTTGCTGGCTTTGGAGACTTGCTGAGGGAGTGCTGGTATTAGCATACCATACAGCATGCCTTGTGCCTCAGTGATTTCTGTTTGAAGAATTGAGCTCTGTATGGGAAATCTCCAAACAGGTGATGTGTTAAACCATTCTTTCTTTGGAAGGAAAAAGGATATCGGAGAGGGTAAAAAGGCTACATAGTGGTTCAGAAGCTAGTTTGTTCTGGACTATCTATGACCCCTACAGAATGTGTCCGGGAATATCCAGGCTTTGCAGAGTTAGCATCATACCCTCTGTTCATATGGCAAAGTTGTCATTCAAAAGAAAGTTGAGGGTGCCTGGGTGGCTCAGTGGGTTAAGCCGCTGCCTTCGGCTCGGGTCATGATCTCAGGGTCCTGGGATCGAGTCCCGCGTCGGGCTTTCTGCTCAGTGGGGAGCTTGCTTCCTCCTCTCTCTCTGCCTGCCTCTCTGCCTGCTTGTGATCTCTGTCTGTCAAATAAACAAATAAAATCTTTAAAAAATAAATAAATAAAATTAAAAAATAAAAAAAAAAGAAAGTTGAAGGATTCCCTACTATTCTTGGGAAGTTTCTCAAAGCCTGCTAATTGTAAATATTATATTAAAACAGCTGTGTTTTCTGTCGTCTTTGGTCTCATTCCAGTGGTCAATCAATGTGGATGATTTATCAGACTTCTCAGTCTTCAGTAGCAGTGAGTTGGCGTTGTTGTTGTTGCTGTTTTGTTTTTGTTTTTTGTTTCTCTGGCATTTTTTTATGGCCAATTCTCTTGGTTTATGTAGAAAGCCAGATTAAAAATTACACTTTTTTTTTGAAAAGTCAAAGAACTAAAAATAAGAGATGGATTTCTGCCCTAAAACTGTTAGTTCTTTCTCTTTAAAGCAAAGCATATTTCTTGGTTTTTAAATTATGAGTTTGGGTACAAAGAACTTGTTCATCCCAGGAAATACTTCAATTTCACTTGCAAGATGATATAGCCTGCAACATTGCACAAATGCTTCTCATGCAGCTGGGTGCCAGGACCTTAAAACCAAAGTGGAGGACTCCTCATCCTCACCCAGAGGATGTAGCTTTAAGGGATTGTCAAATAAGTCAGATACCATACCATGGTGGTTATGTTAGGCAATGGCTCTCACACTAGAGATAACTGGATTGAAGTTCTAACCTTACCTCTTACTAACTGTATTACCTTGAGCAAGTAAGTTACCTCTTTGGGCTTTACTCTTCTTATCTGTACAGTGGGCATAAAATAGCTAGCTCATAAGGTTGTCCTGAGAATTAGATGAGATAATATGTATAAAGGGCATAGTACAATGCCTGATCCAGAGTAACTGCTTATGAGTGCTCACACACTCTCTCTCTCCAATAAATAAATAAATAAATAAAATCTTTAAAAAAACCACACAAAACCAACTTAACTTCTTCGCAAATTTAAAACTCAATTTTGACTTAGACTAAGTATGAAGGATTTCAGAACTTTCGTTATACCAGATGGATGTCCCTTCTATTCTGCTTAAACAACTTACAATTGTTGCCTGCCTTAACAACTGTCTGCCTGAACAACTTACAGTTCTGTATTGGGTAAGTCTCATTTTAGCCAGGATTTCTCAATCCTAGCACTGTTGACATGTTGGGCTAGTAGTTCTTTGGGTGGAGATGGGTGTCATTCTGTGCATTGCAGGATTTTTAGCAACATCCCTGCCCTCTACTTACTTAAAGCCAGTAGCAAACACTGCTTTGCTTGGTTTTGACAACAAAATGTCTGCAGAGATTTGTAAAGGTCACGTGGTGGGTGCAAAATCACCTCTATTTGAGAGCCACTTCACTCTAGCTACTTAGCATAAATAATTGTAATAAAGGTCCAGTTATGCACCTTCAACATTGCTGCTTTGAGAAAGTTTTCTTTCTTCTCTTACTCACTCTGTCTTATTTGGAGGGTATTTGTGAAATCTCTTCTTTCTTTATACTTAATTATGTTTTTTGGTATTAGCCATTAACTCTAGTCACATGACCTGCAAATCTTTACATTCTGAACATCTAGACTGGAATTTTTATTCTTTTTTTTTTTTTTTAAAGATTTTATTTATTTATTTGACAGACAGAGATCACAAGAAGGCAGAGAGGCAGGCAGAGAGAGAGGGGGAAGCAGGATCCCTGCTGAGCAGAGAGCCCGATGCGGGGCTCGATCCCAGGACCCTGGGATCATGACCTGAGCCGAAGGCAGAGGCTTTAACCCACTGAGCCACCCAGGCGCCCCTGAAATTTTTATTCTTAAACTCCATATATCAGAACCTGATTTAAAACCTCCTTCTTATTCTTTCTTCTTTGTTTGCTAGTCTTCCAATAGCTCAGGCTCAAATCTAATCACCACGACTTCTCTATTCAGCTGTCTTTGTCTCCTCCCACTTCTAATCATTCCTAGAGATGACTTTTGAAATCTCTCTTGCAGCCTCCCCTTCTCTCCTTTCCTACTACCACTGTCTTCCTCCTGTCTCTTCTGTACTTCTGCTCCTGTAATGGCTTCTCCAGTAGTCTCCTGGATTTTGGTCTCTCTCCCATCTATATATGCCTTATCCCTTATCCTCTTACAACACTAATCTTTTTGTTCCCATGCTCAGATACATCAATAACTTCCTTCTGCCTAAGGGATTGATAAAAGATTCCCAATCTTAGCATTTAACTGTTCATACCCTGGCTTCATCTTATTTCACATTACACCAGTTCCTCATCCACTTCATGGAAAAAACAGCCTAAGAGCCCTCACTGTTCTCTCTATCTGGGATTGAGTCTTCGATCCAGTTTCTGAGCTATTGCTCACTTCCTTTCCCCAGAATGACCTTTGCCCTCATCTCATCTCTTTCTGGTAAAATTTTCCTACCCTTAAAGGCAGTCAAATGATACTACCTCTATGAAGCTTTCCCCAATTCCCTTAATTTCCTTTAAGCTACCATTGCATTTTATCTGAGCTGCTTCTTTATGTTACTTGGTCTTCAGCAGTATCCCTAAGTAGAGACTCAAGAAGGACTTTGTGAATAAGTAAGCAGATGAAGAGAGATAGGATCTCTTCATTAACAGAATTAAAACTTGAAATGTTTTCCCTTCTATTGAAAGGTATGTTAGAAAGTCTTTGTTATCAACTAATCTGTTATGGTACTTAAGAAATACGAATAGCCATGCAACTTTTCTTAAAAATATCAATAACGCAAGTCATTAGTGCCTTCCTCCCCACCACATATTTGCTTTGTGACCTTGGTCAAGTTACTTTACTTCTCTGAACCTTAGTTGTCTCATCTCCTCAAATAAGCTATTACTATGAAATGGTGTATGCAAAGTAGCCAGTATAGTCCCTGGAATGTAGGGCTCAATACATGTTGGCTATTTGTACTTTACCATTTAAACTATACAAAACATCCTCTTTAAGTGAATTTCTGCTGTAGGAATTTCTACAAAATTATAGATGTAACTATGTGCTACTGGGATATTTCGTTGTACTGAAGTCAGAGGGGAGGACAGTGAATGGGACCTAAATTTAATGTGTGCTCTTTGAAATGATGTGTGAAATTATATGAAATGATTGTCCTTTTTTAGAAAGTAGTTTCTTGCAGTAATTGTATGACCAAATAAAATAGTAGGAGCAGAATCTTCCTTATAGTAGACAGAATTCTTAAGTGTGTGTCTTTTTCCCCCTGAGCATGACTTTTTCCCCTATAGAAACCATTCCTCAAAGGTATAATAGAAATTAACACATAAAGTAATCCAGTATTAAGCAATTATGTTATTTTGGGGAATGCATGTATTTAATATATGAGATATGATTTGTATCTACAGTGGAATTTCTTTTAAATGTAGGATTTGGGTAGTTTAAGATTGTGTAATTTTTAAAAAATATTTGAGAGAGAGAGAAACAGAGAAAGAGAGAGAAACGGAAACAGAGAGAGAGAAGGAGAGCAGAAGCTGGGGGAGGGCAGAAGCTGGGGGAGGGCTCAAAAAAATATTTGAGAGAGAGAGAGAAACAGAGAAAGAGAGAGAGAGAAGGAGAGCAGAAGAGGGGGAGAGAGAATCCTCAAGCAGACTCTCCGCTAAGCCTGGAGCCAATGTGGGCCTTGACCCCAGGACCCTGAGATCATGACCTGAGCTGAAATCAAGAGTCAGATGCTTAACCAACTGAGCCACTCAGGTGCCCCCAGATTGTGTAATTTTGAATAAGACTCAGTGATATCTTTTTTTTTTTTTTTTTTTAGGATGTAGGTATGTGCTTTATTTTTTTTTCCAATTTA
Source organism: Neogale vison (assembly GCF_020171115.1). Lineage (NCBI taxonomy): Eukaryota > Metazoa > Chordata > Mammalia > Carnivora > Mustelidae > Neogale > Neogale vison. The sequence goes on along the minus strand of NC_058091.1, from coordinate 183,861,893 downwards.
TTTATTTTCAGAAAAACATTATTCATTATTTTTTCACCACACCCAGTGCTCCATGCAAGCTTTGCCCTCTATAATACCCACCACCTGGTACCCCAACTTCCCACCCCCCGCCACTTCCAACCCCTCAGTGATATCTTTTGATGCTCTTGAAACTATTCATGAAGGCTTACCTTTGCCATCATTGTCCAAATCCAGATAAGATTTGACCAATAGCACATCAAAATTCGTATAATAGAAAGCCGTTTTAAAACAGTTCTAACACTTTTTGCAATTATGAATCTACAAATCCATTTATATGATATATAAATAGTGTATCATAACCCAGTTTTATAACAGTGAAGCCCATTACTGAATATAAAGTATTGCTCTTCTTCACAAGGCTGTAATACAGGAGTGTAAATTGCTTTATATTCTTCTGGTGAATGTAAAGTATTGCTCATATGCCCCATAATACATGTTTTACATTCCAAAAATTGCTTTATAATTGGCCCATAAGTTTGATATAGTGCCTTTAACTCAGAAGAGGAACAAATATGTTCCATCATCTTTTCAGAATACTTTTGTATTTTGAACACTTTTTAAAAGGTGATTGTTAAAAATATACAGAAGCTAATGAATTAATTCATTCTTATCAATAAGTGATGTGCTGTAATGTAGTCATGTTTTATTTATTTTCTTGAATGTGGTTGAAAACCATTAAGATAATCAAATAAGTGTCTTGTTAAAATCAATATGTTGAAATCACTATTTCCATCTTCGTAATGAGCAAAATATATAAATGGGGAAAGTTGACATTTACCAATATGGGAGAATTTGTATTTAAAATGAACCAGCAACAACTACAAACAACTTGAGAGAGCTTTTTCAATCTTAACATTTTGATGAAGTGATAATATCAATCTAGATGAAGAAATGTCATTTCCAAAATAGATGGATTTGATATCAAAAAAGTATTTTATCAACGATAACAGAGTGCAATAGCAGAATGATTGGAAAAATAGATAACATATGTAGCTCCATATGGCTTTTTCTGTCCAGACACTTCATATCCTAATAAACATTGTGTTATCTTGTTTATTGCCAGATCAACTGGGACTTTCTTCTACACGTCATCTGAGATGAATATATATTTGGATGACCTTTTGGCCAGAGTTCTTTAAAAAGAAAACTGTTAATCAAAAATTTTTAATTCTTTCTCAGAATTAGTAGTCAAAGGGAAAGTCACTATTTGCCAGATGATTAGCAATTTTGCCAGCATTAGCTTTTCAATTGATTAAGGAAAGAAATAGTGAGTTACTTTTATTTTATGTACTATTTGCCTTATTCAATTTCATGACTATTGATTTGTTCAGATTAATTTGAAATATTAACATTTGGTAAACAGAACAGGGACTCTGCTTTGTTAATGAGTTAGTGTCTACCTGACTAGGGTAGTCTTCATTTGGGATTCCAAATGAGAAACAGGAGGAAATTCAAATTCATTTAGCTCCATTTCTATGCCTGACACTGTGCTAGGGTCTTTAACATAAAATACTTAATTAATCTTCATGACAACTTTAGTTATTGATCCTGATCTCCGTATTTTACATATGAAGGAACTCATTGCTACCTTATCCTTGTCTCTTTTCCACTATATCTTAAACTCACTAATCCTCCCTGTCCCCAAGATGCATAGGAGGAGCTAAATAAATGTTAGTCTAGAGAAAATGATTTCTGTTTGGTGATGTTTAGATGTTTTATTGAAAAGGCTCATCCTGTTTTCCCCCATTATGCAGCCAGGGGCAGCTTCATTTGGTAAATAATTTTGACTGAGAGCTGAATGGTTGCAAGAGGCTGTAATGCCATAGCCAAGATCCTTTTTGTCGGTGTAAGTTACACATGCTTTACTGCTTTCCTCAGGAAGCAGCTCAGCAGCCTAGGATTAAAGTTAAAGAGGGCACAAAGGAGCTTATCATTTCGTTTGGCTCATTAGGCAATAATTCGATGCCATTTCTAATTAATGCAGGAAGCAGAATAGACCACTACATTTTAGCCATTAAAGATTGCATTTTAGGCCAATTCAAATTATTTCATGACCATAAGCAAACATTACTGATAATAAAGAGGAAATTGACATTCCCCTAAGGGATTTCCAATCATTCCTAATCACATCAGTGCCCTGGCATGTGGCCTAATACTCTAATTCCTCCCCTCAACCCCTCCCCCCCACCTCCTTTGGCCATTCCCACTCCACAGAACAGGGCAGGAGATGTCGCCAGTCTCCTAGAGAAGATAAGGCCTCTGCTCAGTTTCTTTTCTGTGGTTTCAGTACATGGTACTGTTCTGTACTGTTCCAGTTCGGGGTTCCCAGCCATTTAGTCTCATCCCCCAGACATTTGCCCAGGAGGCCCGTTCTGACATTTGAAAACATGCCCTCAGTTGTAACCTTCTTTTCCTTCATTTTTTCTTTGAAGATTAGCACACTAAGGTGGCTCTTTCTTTTAACTCTGAGCTTCTGATAGGAGATAAGTGATTGATCTTCCTCCAGCTCTGTACACCCTTAACTTTAAATGGATAATGAGATAAAAGCCTGAAGATGCGCAGCGAAGGTTACTCTGCAGCCACAGATAATGTCAGGTTCAGCCAGAGAATTCTGTTATTTGTTTAAATTACTTGTTTTGAAATAGAAAAAGAAAATAGTTTTCTTAGGTTACATTATGGTCTTATTGTTAAAAGAAAAAATGGTTCAAAGGCTGTAGTGTCTCAGTGCTTTACTGGCATTGATAAATCACCACAAGTAAGGAATCTATAATTTTAATTAACATTATATTTTCAGGAATAGGAGTGGTAATATTCTAAACTATTCCAAAGCTATTTAAATGTTCTCTAGAAGGCTGAATGAGAACAAAGACCAGAACAAAAAGTGAAGATATTTACTTCCACACTACAAATTGAGTCATTTTGTAGTTGGATACTGATGTGTTTTTTGTTTTGTTTTGAGGATCAAAAACATACAGGAATTTATTTTGAAATTTCTAGCTGGTTTAAGTTTGTCTCCTTTGCTTTTGCCCCAAAAGCAAAATGCAGGAAAGTTACAGAAGAGACATTGAAACAACAAAAATAAAAACCACCAAAAAAACAACTTCCCACGGGATATAGGAAATTTCTGCCAAAAAGACACAAGAACTCAGAATTGAGGAAATGTCAGCCTTCCCTCTTTATAAATTCCAATATCAGCAAGAAGGAATAGATAGGAATAAAAAGCAGGGGGACTGATGGGTTTCCTGACACACTGTAGAAAGCATATCTAATCTCAATGGGGCAATCTCTGCCGGCTTCAGCTGGTTGTGGTTAATCCCTTGTATCTAGGCTTTTTTTCTTTAAAATGTGAAATATCTGTATTTTTTAAGTTGGGCATCTAATTACAAAAATGGTCTAAACATTTTGTAGGCAAAGTGTATCTGTGAAGGATGGAAACCACTTACGAGATGGCCATTGGCAAGCTCTAGACAGGCATGCATGCAAATAAATCACAAGGCAAATATTAGGTAGAGAAGTGGACCACGCTAGCTTCAAATGACTCCAGAATGGAAAGAAAAGATGTTGTGTATGTGCTATGGAAGTCATCCCACAAGAGGTGATGATTGTGCTGAATTGAAGAATTTCTGATTAGCCAGAAAATTGGAGGAGGTGACTGAAACAAAGACTTAGTGAATTTGGTTTTGCTAAATATGAAAGGGAGGGCAAGAGGAGGTAAGAACAGAAAAGAGAAGGACAAGATGCCAAACAGTATCACATGACATACTGAGAAAACCGGGTTCTTCTCACTGTCACAGGGATAGTGAGCGGAGAGGACAGATAGGCAGATTTCTATTCTAGAAAGATTGTCCTGTTAGTAGACTGGAGGAGGACTGAAGAGAATGAGACTAGAGGTCTAGAGCCTATTTAAGAGACAATGGCAATGAGGATGGAAATCATGAAGAGACTGAAATCGATTTGTAAACTAGAAAGCATTCTGTTTATGTGTGTGCTGTTCATATATGATATTGCCATTTATGATTTATATTAAAATGCACAGTTTTCCACATTTCAACACCTCTGCCATCAAGATGTATTCTTCAAACCATGGGTTGTCATAATTTAGCAAAAACAGCTTTTCTTTTTCTTTCTTTTTTTTTTTTAAGTGATCATAGCATAATGATGCCTCTTAAAATCGGTGGTGTCTTTGATATAGTGAAATGGAATAATAGTCATGGACTTTAAACTACTAAATTGAATTTTAAAGCAGAGAAGTAGAATACGTTCTAGGAATTAATAATCCCACCTACATATCTGGAAAGGAGCCTTTAAACATTCATTTGCTTTGGTTACCAGCTCTTCCTATTTCCTCAATGTTCATTAGGTCAGGGGAGGTAAATGTGTATGCCACAGGATCTGGGAGGTAATGTTAAATGCTTAAAGCTGTTAAGGAGACTACAGTTCCTCTCTAAAAAGCATTCGCTACTTAGGGCATATCAACTACTACTAGACACAATTTAAAAATTACTGTTGCCAGATTCAAAAGAAGCTAGAATTCTGATTTTTTTTTTTTTTAATGAAATCCCTCAGTATTTGTATGTTGGCAAGACATTCAACATTTTTTAAAACCCCATGCAGGTCAAACATCTATGTGTCAGATAAGCTCCTAGTCTTGCCCCTGCTAAGCTGCTTGTGGAAGGAGTGATCATATTGATTTCTAACCCTTATAGTTTCATAATGTTAAATGGTAGATGTTGCTAAAATGCCAGTGACAAGACTAAGTCACAGCTGGGAGAGATGAAATCTCTTCCTCGTCTGTAGCTACCATCTGGTACAACTCCCAGCCACATGAATCCTTTAGAGCAGTCTAAAGGCCTGTGATCTAAAATGGGTTATTTTGTCTTGAAGTATATTTGTTTGATCATCTATTCAACAGGAAAAAATCGGCCACAGTGTTTTGACATAACAAAATTATTTCTCATGCCTCAGAATTCCTTTCTTCTTCAGAAACGATAACAGAAGCTACTGATGTTTGAAAGCTTCCTGGAATGCCAAAGGGAATTTCTTAACTCTGCTTGTATAGATTTAACATTCACTAATCTCCTTCATTCACAAGATTTGCCAACATTTGAAATGTACTATCAATAAATGCCTAAGGAATGAATATATTGTTTTTCTTTTTTGGAACAGTAACGTCTAATTCAAACTTGATGAATAGATTAAAAATTAAGACTATAAGGGAGGAGTTCTACTCTGGCAGTGATGGAGTAAGAGGAACTACACATACACTTCCATAAATTACCTGGACATAATGCATGGCACAATTGTTTTTAGGCACTAAACAATGAGCCATATAGGTTCATATAGGTTCATATTTGGTTCCTGAGAGAAGGGAAACACAAGGTGAGTACCACATTCACCATGGTTCTCTAACTGGGGATAGTATACGGTGAGGTTTAATGAGAGTAAGCAGGAGCAACATAGCTGTCAAAGGAAAGATAGGCATGTACTGTTAGAAGACATTGGATCTATGGCCAAGCCAAGGTGGAGAGATTCACTGAGCACCCCAAATATCTGCTTGAAATCTCAACAAGGTGATACCTTGGGAGTATAGGCCACACCCCTAGAGCAAAGACCATGACACTGGTTCAAGAACAAAAATCAAATAGATTTGTTCTAACAACAAATAAAACCAAACTGGACAGGATCAAAAAGATTTGTCCACAGTTCAACTGCCTATCATTGCAAAAGGCAGCTCTTCTTAAAAAAGAAGATAATATAGGGTTATCCGAGTGGTTCAGTTGGTTAAGCATCTGACTCTTGATTTTGCTGAGATCATGATCTTGGGGTTATGAGATAGAGCCCCACGTTGGGCTCCATGCTTGGCACAGAATCTGCTTGAGATTCTCTATTTCCCTCATCCTCTGCCCCTGCCCCCATTCATGTGCTCTCTCTCTTTCTCTAACTCAAATAAATAAATAAATCTTTTAAAAAAAAGAAGATAATATAATTAAACTCCCTAGTGTGTATCATTTAAAAATGCTTATCACACTAGAATAAAAAAAAAAAAACAAAAAACCTAGACATTTAAAGAAGAAGGAATATGGATCTGTAATTGAGGAGGGAAAAAAGCAGTTAATAACACAGATTTTTGGAGATGAGCCAGATGTTGAAATAAGCAGATGAGAAGTATAAAACAGCTATGGTACAAACATTCAGGAACATAAATGAAATAGGTGCATGAAGAGCAAACATACAGAACATCTCATCACAGAAATGGAAACTATTTTTTAAAAAAAGGCAAATGGAAATTTTGGAATTGAAAAATACATTATATCAAATTAAAAATTCATAGGCTTAAGACTGGATTAGAGACCACAGAAGAAAGGCTCCGTGAACTTGAGAAAGAATAGAAAAACAATTGGTAAAAAATAATAGATTTACAGAGGTAATTTGTGGGATAATATCAAGAAGGCTACTATACATGCAATATGGAGAGAAAGAATTGGACAGAAAAAAGCTTAGAGAAACAATAGGTGAACATTTTCCAAATTTGGTAAAGAACATTGCAGATTCAGGAAGCTTATTGAGCAGCAGGCATAATAAATGAAAACAAAACCTAGGCACATAGCCAAAAGCCAGAAAACAAAGGTAAAGATAAAATCTTTAAAGCAACCAAAGATGACAGTATATACAGAGAATAATGATGTAAAGCATGGCTAATACCTCATCAGAAAAAAATGGAAGTTAGAAGATGGTGGAGCATGTGGTGCCTGCGTGGCTCAGTTGGTTAAGCTTCTGACTCTTGTGTACTCTCTCCCTCTCCCTCAAAATAAATACAGTCTTAAAAAAAAATTGGAACACTTTTAGAGTCCTCAAAGAAAACAAAACAAAACCTGTCAGCCAGAATTCTACATCTGGTGAAAAAAAAATCTCTCAAAATGACAGTAAAATAAAGACACTTTAAAATAAGCGAACGCTGTGCAAATCTATTATCAGCACACACAATCCACAAGTAATGCTAAAGAAAGTTCCTTGACTGAAGGAAAATAATACCAGATGGAAATTCAGATTTAGAGGAAGAAATGAAAAACATTGGAAATAGGAGAATGTGGGCAATGTAAAAGACTCGTTTTCATTCTTCTCTTTAATATCTTTTAAAACAGCTAAACATTTGAAGCAAATAAAATCATTGTAGAAATAGCATGTATCACAACAGTAGCCCAAAGGATAGAGAAGGAAGGGAAGGTGGTAAATGGAGCTATTGTGTTGAGATTTTTATATTTTATAGTCATTAAGCAGACTTATGAGCGGACTATGATAAGTTAAGGATTATATACTGGAATCCTGAGAGCAACCATTAAAAAAACAAACAATGAATTATACCCTAAAGACCAAAAGAAATATAAAATTTAATACTGGAAATACTAAAATACTAAATCCAAAAGATGGAGGAAAGTAGAGAAAAAAATAACAAAGAACAAATGAAACAAATAGCAATATGGATGACTTAAACCCAATCATATCATTAAGAATATTTATTGTAAATGAACTACTCGAATTAAAAGACAAAAAACAAAGAATCCAATTTAAAAAAGCACAAAAGAACCAAGTAGACATTTTTCCAAAGAAGACATCGAGATGGCTGACCAGTACATGAAAAAATGCTCAACATCACTAATCATCTAGAAAACGCAAATCAAAACCTTGATGTGACATCACCTCACACCTATTAGAATTGCTATCATCAGGAAGGTAAAAGATAAGTGTTGGCAAGGATGCGGAGGAAAGGGAACCCTCACACACTGTTGGTGGGAATTTAAATTGGTGTGGCAACTGTGAAAACAGTATGAGGTTCCTTGGAAAGTTAAAAATAGAATTACCATATGGTCCAGCAATCCCACTTCTAGGTATATATACAAAGGAAACAAAACTAGGATCTTGAAGAGATAATCTGCACTCCATTCTTCACTGCAGCATTATTCTCAGTCCCCAAGGTATGGAAATAAGCTAAGTGTCCATCGACAGATGAATGGATAAAAAGATGTTTATTTATTTATTTACTTACTTACTTATGAGATATGAAAAAGAGGGACATCCTGCCAGTTGCAAAAACATTGATGGACCTTGTGGGCATTATGTTAAATGAAATCAGGCAGAGAAAGATACATGCTGTATATATCACTGAGAAGTAGAATCGAAAAAAACTAAACTCCTAGAACAGAAAGTAGAAGGGTGGTTGTCGGAGCTGGGGTATGGGGGAAAGAGGGAGATATTGGCCAGAGGTACAACCTTCCAGTTATAAGATGAGTGAATTCTGAGGACCTAATGTATTGCCTGGTGATTATATTTAACAATATTATATGCTTGAAAGTTGCAAAGAGAGTAAATCTTAAGTATTCTCGCCACAGAAAAGAAATGGCAATTATGTCAGGTGATGGAAGTGTTAAACTAACCCTAGTGTAGTAATCATTTCACAATATGTAAGTGTATCAGATCAACATGTTGTACGGCTTAAAATTACATGTTATGTCAATTATATTTCGATATATTGGAGAAAATACATATGACCAATAGTACATAGAAACAATAGTACTTATTAAGCTTCAGTGAAGGCATGAAGGTTGGATTAGATGGATACATATAAATATATTATAGTAGATATATTACAGTAGATGATGTGAAATAGAAGGGAATGGGTCTGGGAATGGAGGAGAAAGGTGAAAAAACAAAGAGCCAAATCTGTCTTCAGAATGTATGGTAGCATGAAATGGTTGACTGGAAATTCAGAGAAAAGAAAAATAGTCTTCATAAGGCATGCAGTTAATTGATTCTAATGGCTAACATATGAGGCAGTAAATATTTTAAACCAAAGGGAAGGACTGATGAGAGTGTTAAGACCCTTTATGTCCACAGTATTTATTATTACATTACTTTCTGATTGAGAACAAATATATAAGGCAATGTGATCATTTGAAGCTGGTTTTTGTTTGCTTTGAACTTGAATTTGAATTCCAAAGCCACTTAAGCTTTTACTTTCTCTTTGGGCAGGAACTTTGTTAAATTTTTGAAACTAAAGGAGTCATATTTAAGCCAGTCATTGCAAAAATGCAGGACTAGGAATGAAGTCACAGCTAGGTGCTCTTAGGCAACTAAAAGAAATTGTTAACTAAGGTAGCAGGGCCATGAGAAACTGGAGGCTCCCCATGTAGAGAGTGTAATCGTTCATGGTTCGAAGAGTTAAGCACTTGCCAGTGTAGATCTTGAAGAAGGAAGTATATCAGTCAGGAATTAGACATGGAAGAGTGGGTATACAGCAAGCGGAAATCAGGGTCAAACAAGTGAGAATCCATCAGGGAGAGTTTTAAGTCCATATAAGGCCCCACGTAGGAAGCTGGGTTATGACCCTGATGACTGAGGTGGGGTGTTTGCCCTTGCTCTCTGCAGGATTCAACAAACAGGGAAGAGAGAGCATAGTTATGGATAGACTGAAATTCTGAACCCAACCTTATTAAAACATTGGGCCTTGAGCACCTCTTGAAATCTGAGGTTTACTGTCACCCCTTGACATGAAATTTTTGAGATTTATTTTAGGACTGTAAAATTTAACTGACTTGGAAAACCTCCAGGTCAAATAACATCTTTCTACATTCTAAAGGTTAGCCATTCTTCAAGATGTAGATTGAAAATGCCAAATCAGTAATTAAATCATTTCAGCAGTTTTTCCTGTTCTTTGTTGGTTTAAGGCTCAGATTTGATTTTGATCTTTGGTCACCAAAGAACATCTTGAAACACTTAAGTCTTGAGGAGCACTGAGGAGTTGCAGCTGGCAGGAAGGGAGAATGAAACAATGAAAAACTGTCACTGCAATGGGGCAAGATGTGTGCTGACATTAAACATTTAGAGACTTTGATTTTTTTCAGGCTCCTGTTCCTGAATATGACTCTTTCACCCACCAAGAAGAACCAATTTTGAGGTTATAACCAGTCTTCTTTAACAACTCGTCTAATCTAAAAAAAACAAACAAACAATGAAAAGAATAGGCTTGTTAAATAATAGCAAGTCAATCATGTAGAAGAAATACAATGACATATAGAGTTGTGCACATTATGTTTTCAGCGTATGATTGACAGTTCTTATAAATCACAGCCTTGTTCTTAATCCTTACCATAATGAGCATTAGGAGAATCTTTCCTGCAAGCCCATACACATATTGAAAATAAAAAAGTTCTAAAAATTGGGTGCAAAAAAACCCAAAAAGAAACCAAAACAAGAAATAATTGCATTGAAATGTTTGAAAATGATTAATATTTTGACATAACTCTATTCTTTAACCAAGCTCCTTCAATGTTAGAGAAAGATAAGGTTCTTTGGTTCCGGGGGCGCCTGGGTTGCTCAGTGGATTAAAGCCTCTGCCTTCGGCTCAGGTCATGATCTCAGGGTCCTGGGATCAAGCCCCGCATTGGCCTCTCTGCCTGCCTTTCTGCCTACTTGTGATCTGTCTGTCAAATAAATGAATAAAATCTTAAAAAAAAAAAAAAAAAGGTCCTTTGATTCCATTTCAAGACCCTTCCAATTAACAAAAAAAAAAAAAAGAAAGAAAGAAAGAAACACTTTCATAACTTGATGAGGTTTAATACACTTAGCAGAGACAATTTTCCATGGCTATGAAACATATCATTATAGAGACACATCTGGAACCAAGCAGCAGAGTGGTCAACAGTCCCTCCAGACTTCTATGTTTTAAGAGATTCTATATCTGAAGTTTTCTTGCATTTCCAAAGAGCAAGTTGTAGGTTTGATGGCAAGTGAAGCCAAGCGCTGTTGCTTCAACTCCCAAATCACAAATGTTCCACTAAATCCTCCCCCAGAAAACCAATCAGTGATTGTTAGCCTCTTACTGGGAGAATGCCCATGATTCTAAATTATCTTAATATTTTGCGCTTTCATCCTAATTCCCTAAAACATTAGTGTGAATCCAGTTGATTATCCCTTAAGTGTCAGACATAAGGAGTATGTAAAGATTAATTACAGGATAAAAAGCCCCCCCCCTTTTTACTAAGTGCTCCTAAATGTAGTAGCAATGGACTCCACACTTGAAGTGTTCTCAGACAAATATATAAATATTATATCTAGAGCTTTTCTGTAAGTTTGACACAACTAGATACCAATATCAAGTGCTTGCCAACAGCTTTACAAGGGAAGTAATGTGTGTGTGTATGATACATAATAATAATATATATTGTGTTTAATAGCATATATGTAGAATTATGATTATCATGTACATATAATGTACATGATTTTATGAATACAAGCTCGCAAGTTATATATGTTAGTCTATAAATACGTTTGATTACTTTCTCATCTTTATCCGCAGTGTAACAACCTTTTTAACGTTTTACCTTTAACTTTTTTTCTTAATAACCAACCATATTAGACGAGGCTAGACCTGAAAAATAATTTTTTCCAAAATATCTGTTAAAGGGGCTTCTGATTGGCTCAGTTGGTGGAGGGTGCTCTTGATTTTCAAGGTTGTGACTTTGAGCCCCCTGTTGGGTATGCAGATTACTTAAAAATACAATCTTTAGGAATGACTGGTGGCTCAGTCTATTAAACCTTTGACTTTTGATTTCAGCAGAGGTCATGATCTCAGGATCATGAGATCAAGCCCAAGTGGGGCTCTGCGATCAGTGGGGAGTCTGCTGGAAATTCTTTCTTTCCTTCTCCTTTTCCCCTCTACCCCCATTCATGCTCAGGCATTCTCTCTCAAAAAATACTAAATAAAGAAATAGATAGGTAGATAATCTTTTTTTAAAATTCTGTTAAAGAAAACCAGTATGTAAGTAGAAGTCAAGGATGCCTGGGTGGCTCAGTTGGTTAAGCAGCTGCCTTCGGCTCAGGTCATGATCCCAGCCTCCTGGGATCGAGTCCCATATCGGGCTCCTTGCTCAGCGGGGAGCCTGCTTCTCCCTTTGCCTCTGCCTGCCACTCTATCTGCCTGTGCTCATTCTCTCTGTCAAATAAATAATTAAAATCTTAAAAAAAATAAAAAAAGTAGAAGTCAAGCTCAGACTCTAGAAGAATATTGATTTTCTTTCTTAACAAAATCATAGCAGAAAAACTCCTAACTAGAATAATTTCTTTATTTCTTGGCCTTTTAAATTAAAGAATGTATTGTAAATGAATAGATGTGAGTAAGTGAAGCTTTCTTTTTTCCAGTTGAGTAACTCCATGAATATAATATCCTCTACTATAATCTCCTTGCTTTCTTTATATCTCAGGAAATTTTATGGTGATTCTGTCTATAATCTATTTTGAAATGTGGATTCAGTATTATTACCAATGTTTTTTGTGTATTAAAAATTTACTGTTAACATGTAAAATAGTTTTTATTTTTACATAAACATACTGAAACATGGTTTCTTTAAGCTTATCATTTAATTTCAGCAAAGAAAATGGGTTATAGGGGCGCCTGGGTGGCTCAGTGGGTTAAGTCTCTGCCTTCGGCTCAGGTCATGATCCCAGGGTCCTGGGATTGAGCCCCGCATCGGGCTCTCTGCTCAGCGGGGAGCCTGCTTCCTCCTCCCTCTCTCTGCCTGCCTCTCTGCCTACTTGTGATCTCTGTCTGTCAAATAAATAAATAAAATATTAAAAAAAAAAAAAGAAGAAAATGGGATTTATTTTAGAGAAATTACTGAAATGTTATTTTCACATAAATTTGTTTTGGCTCTTCTGTTCTTTTAACTTAATCTTAAAATTCATATTAAAAAGTTATTCTTAAAATTATAACTGTGAGGTGATGGATGCGTTAACTAATCTTACTATAGTAATTATTTTGTAATATGTATATATACCAAATCATTACATTGTATAGCTTAAATTTATACAGTTTTACATGTCAGTCATAACTCAATAAAGTGGAAAAAATTAAATGAACTGTTCATATTAACAAGTCCATTACTTAGCATATTAAATTGGACTCTCTTATTGGATTCCTCATATACAAAAATACAAAAAAATTTTTTTAATTGTGCGTTATTTATAGCATAAGGCCATCCTGAGATTGATCAGTTAAGAATGTATTTTGTTGGTTTTTTTTTAAAGATTTTATTTATTTATTTGATGGGGGAGAGAGAGAGCACAAGTAGGCAGAGCAGCAGGGAGAGGGAGAGGAGAAGCAGCCTCCCTGCTGAGCAGAGAGCACTTTATAGGATTTGATCCCAGGATTCTGGGATCATGTCCTGAGCCAAAGGCAGACACTAAACTAAACTGAACCACCCAGCCACCCCAAGAATGTATTTTGTTAAAAATTTCTGGAAGGCTTTTGCTAAGACAGTGATGTGTAAACCGAAATTATTGATAGATTATTTAACGTGATAAAGAAATTAAGGAATAGAGGATATTTAATCTATTTCTTTTTTTTCCAATTTATTTATTTTCAGAAAAACAGTATTCATTATTTTTTCACCACACCCAGTGCTCCATGCAAGCCGTGCCCTCTATAATAACCACCACCTGGTACCCCAACCTCCCACCCCCCTAATCTATTTCTTTTATATGAATTTTTGAGTATATTAATTTTTCAATTGTTACAAAAATAGAAATTAGATCTTTAGTTTTCTTCAGTGTTTACAAATCACTTTCCCTTGTACTTCTTTTCTTTTTTTTTTTCCAAATGTCATCAGTTACCATTAAATAAAAATAGACTAAGTTGAATGTTATAGGCTACCTTTTGTAATATTTTTTAATCTTCCTTTTGAATGATAGGGTTTTCTTGGAAGGGTTTTTCACTGTATTTTTATCATAGTATAATTACATACAGCAAATTTTATTATACATTTCTACCTATTTTAACAAATGTATATAGTTGTGTAAACACACCACAAGCAAAATGTACACGTTTCATTATGCCAAAAAGTTCTCCCATACTTATTTGTATTCAGTCCCTCCTTCATCCCTGAGCACTGATCTATTTTCTGTCCTTATAGTCTTGTCTTTGCAATAATGTTCTATAAATGGAGTAACACAGTCTTTTGAACATGGATTCTTTCACTTAGGATATTAGAGAACCATCCAAGTTGTTGTGTGTAACCTAGTTCATTTCTTTTTATTTCTGGGTAGTATTCCCCTATATGGATGTGTCATAGATTATTAATCCATTTCTCAGTTGAGGAATGTTGGAGTTGTTTGATGAGTTTGTTTGATGATTACTAACTAACATTTGATGTTGGAGTTTGATGATTACTAAGCAACTTCTGTAAAGATTTGTTTTCAAGTTTGTGAGTGAACACAGCTTTCTCTCTCTCTTTTTTTTTATTATGTTCAATTAGCCAGCCTATAGTACTCATTAGTTTTTGACGTAGTGTTCAACAATTCAGTAGTTGCATAGAACACCCAGTGCTCATCACAACATGTGCCCTCCTAAGACCCATAACCCGGTTACCCCATCCTCCTACCCTCCTCCCTTCTGGAACCCTTAGTTTGGTTCCCAGAGTCCAGAGTGTGTCATGATTTGTCTTCCTCTCTGACTTCTTCCCATTCAGTTTTCCCTCCCTTCTCCTGTGGTCCTTCATGCTATTCCTTATGTTTCACATGTGAGTGAAACCATATGATGATTGTCTTTTTCTGCTTGACTTACTTCACTTAGCATAATCCCCTCCAGTTCCATCCATGTCAGCACAAATGGTGGGTATTCGTTCCTTCCCATGGCTGAGTAATATTTCATTGTGTATATGGACCACATCTTCTTTATAACATTCATCTGTTGAAGGGCATCTCGGCTCTTTCCACAGTTTGGCTATTGTGGACATTGCTGCTATGATCATTCTTTTCACTACATGTGTAGTGCCCCTTCTTTTCATTATGTCTGTATCTTTGGGGTAAATACCTAGTAGTGCAATTGCTGGGTCGTGAATATAGCTTTCATCTAACTTGGGCAAATAATTTTATAAGAAACTGCCAAGCTGTTTTCCAAAGTGGTTGTAATATTTTGCATTCCCTCCAAAAATGTGTTAGTGTTGCTCTGAATCCTTGCAAGTTCATGATATTCTCTCTCTTTTTCTCTCTTTTCTTTAAGGCATTCCACTAAGTATGGAGTTGTGTATCATGGTGGTTTTAGTTTCATTTCCCTGATGACAAATGACATTGAGCATCTTTCTCTGTGCTTTTTGCCATCGATATATTTTCTTTGGTGAAATATATGTTCAGCTCTTTGGTTCATTTTTAAAATCCGTTATTTTTTATTATTGGGTTTTGAGTTTCTTTGTAATTTTAGATATAAGTATTATATGAGATATGTAAAAATTTTCTCCTTGTCATGGCTTTCAAAGAATAGACATGACATTCTTAATTTAGATTAAATCCAGTTTATTTGTTTGTTCTTTGATTCATTGTGCTTTTGGTTTTGTATGTAGAAATCATTGCCTAATTGAAGGTTACAAAATTTTCTTCCTTTTTTTTTTGGTCAAGCTTTAGAATTCTAGGTTTTATATTTATATCTGATTCATTTTGAGAAGTTTTTGGTACAGTGTAAGTTTAGATAAAGGTTTTTGTTTTGTTTTGTATTATAAAATTTGTTTGTTTTTTGCATATGGGAATCCAGTTGTTCCAGCACTAGTATAGTTGGAAAGACTGTCCTTTCTTCCACTGAATTGCCTTTTTGCCAACAGATTCTGTATGTTTTTTTTTTTTTTTAAGATTATTTCTTTATTTATTTGTCAGAGAGAGGGAGAGCGAGCGAGCACAGGCAGACAGAGAGGCAGGCAGAGGCAGAGGGAGAAGCAGGCTCCCTGCCGAGCAAGGAGCCCGATGCGGGACTCGATCCCAGGACGCTGGGATCACGACCTGAGCCGAAGGCAGCTGCTTAACCAACTGAGCCACCCAGGCGTCCCAGATTCTGTATGTTTAAGACTGTTTCTGCATTCTTTTTTCATTCCATTCTTTTTCATGTTTGTTCTTTCTCCAACACCACTCTCTTGATTACTGTAGCTCTATATTGTCTGGATGTGGATCTTTTATCTTTGAAGAAAATGTATTTCCTGCTTTTTTTTTTTTTGTAGTTTTCTCTTAATGTAAATTAGGTTAGCTTAGTTAATCATGTCTTCTGTCCTTGGTAACAATTTGTCTACTTGTTCTGTCAGTTGCTGGGAGGGTGTGATGAAGTCTCCAGTTATATTTGTGGATTTGTCTTTTTCTCCTATCAGTTCTATCAGTTTGGGTTCATGTACTTTGAAGTGCTGTTGTTAGGCACATACACATTTATATCTGCTATGTCATTCTGGGAAAGTGACCCCTTCATAATTAAGTAATGTCCATCTTTATACCTATCCTGAAGTCTGGTTGGCATGATCTTGATAGATCTATTTGTTTCCTTTTCTTTAGTATTTGCATAGTATCTCTTTTCTAGAATTTTATTTTTAACCTGTTTTTGCCTTTATATTTAAATGGTTTTATGTACACAGCATAAGTTTGATCTTAGTTTTTCAATCCAATCTGATCATCTCTATTTTTAACTAATGTGTTTATAAGGTTTATATTTAATGTAATTACTAATGTGATTTGATTAAAATTCACCATAGTTTTAGCTGTTTTATTTTTTAGTCTTTTCATTTGTTTCTTCCTCCCTCACATTACATTTTTGATTTTTCTGTTTTAGCTTCATTATTTATTTTTTTGATTTTTCAAATTATTTTTTCATTGCCCAAGGCTATACAGTATATGTCTTTAATTAATCAAAGTCTACTGTTAAATAATCTCATAATACTTAACGTGTAATATAAGAACCCAACAGTATTTTTCCAATTTCTCCGCCATTCTTTGTGCTATTGTCATACATTTTACATTCATATATGCTGTAAAGATAATGCATTGTCAGTAGTTTTGCTTTAGATAGTTATCTTTTGAACAACTAAAAATAAAGTTGAATTTTGTGTTTACCTCCATTTATTCCATTTCTAAAACCATGTATTTCTTTGTGTATATGTTATGTCTTACCAAAGTTTTAAAAAACGTATTAAAATTTTTCTTCTCTATCAGCATATACACCACCAATTTCTGCCTTCTCCTGACTTTGTTAAAAATGGATTGTGAATGGGCAACTAGGAATATGCTTGATTTTTTAGACTTCTTTTGTGCTTACTTAGAATTTTAGAACCACGGGATTGAATATGTCATAAGAGTTCCTTTGGCCTAGTTTTCAAAGTGTGACAGATTAACTTCAACTGATCTTATTTTAAGATTCATCTAAAGTTCCCTTTCTGAGGTTGTAATTTAAGCCTGCTTGGTCTGTGGGCTTCTTTTGCCTCTATTTCATTGCTCTGCTATTGTGTGAGGAGAGAGAACATCAAGACCACACTGTCTGTTTTTCAGTGTTCTCCTTTTAGTAACCTCACACACGTATGAAGACAGTTACTGAGTCCCTTCTTGCCATTCTCCTTTACAGGTAAACATTCTGTACTTATTTGAGTTTTTTAGACAGAAAGATCTACTTTTCGTCTACATATTCTTAACCATTTCTGTAATATTTTCCCCTGGATATTTCACATAATTATTTCTTTTAAAGATTTTATTTATTTATTTGACAGACAGAGATCACAAGTAGGCAGAGAGGCAGGCAGAGGAGAGGGGGAAGCAGGCTTCCTGCTGAGCAGAGAGCCCCATGCAGGGCTCGATTCCAGGACCCTAGGATCATGACCTGAGCCTAAGGCCGGAGGCTTAACCCAGTGAGCCCCCCCCAGGTGCCCCTCACGTAATTATTTTTGTTAGGGCATATATAAATAAATGGTAGCAGTTTTCACCAAGATGAAAGAGCCAGAATCTCTATGGGGCTAATGTTAACACTGGAAGAATGCCAGGGCACCAAATGAATTGGTGTAAATTCACGGGGTCCCCCTTCCTTTGGCAAGTTTGCTCACTGTCCTGACCCTTACAGCCCAGTGCTGAACTTAAACTCTCTCCCTGAAGCTGTATGGCTAATTTGAAATTGTAATTTCATACCTTTATGAAAGCCCAGAGACTGTGAAATTTGGAGGATGTCATCCAAAAGTGTTGTTCACCTGAGGTCCCAGGTTATTCCAGAGCCTACTGAATGCAGCGGCCCTGGGCATGTTACTTGTATAGGGATGGGCCAGAAGGAAAATAACAGACTGGAAAACCTAGATTTTTTCTGAGCAAACCATATTCAGTTGTGAAAAAAAAAACAAAACCAAACTATTGGGCTGGTCCTGTAGTAGAACTTATAAACACTTGTCAGTTATGAGGGTAACTGCAAGATAGATTTATTTTCAAGCTTTCCCCTTGATTTCATGTCCAGAGTATAACATTTTCTTTTTGTCTTTTTCCCCCCTCAAGGGGTGCTACATCCATTGTGTACAGATGCAAACAGAAGGGGACCCAGAAGCCTTATGCTCTCAAAGTGTTAAAGAAAACAGTAAGTTTATTTCATTATATAACAAACAGCATCTCTAAGGGATCTGTGACCTGGAGAAGCCAGGAACCCTGATTCACAGGATTAAGAGGCCAGAGAACTGCTGTGTACAGCTAACTCACTTGAAAGTGCAGCCAAATGAGTTGTTTTCTAGTGGAAACTCCATGACTCTTTGAAAGCGACTGGATCTCAGACTGGATGTGGTCTGATGGATGTGGGGAGAAGTGTGGTAAGGAGAAACCTTTAGAACTGGCAGGTAGACCTGGTATACTTTGTATACTAGTAATGTACATATGTACATATATGTGTACACATGTCCATATATGTGTGTTATGCCCCAATAATGGGTCCGTGATTAAAGGAGTGAGACTGATATAAAGCGAAGGTCAAGCAAAGCTTTATTTCGCGCCAAGTGTCTAGAATCAAACCGAACGTTTGGGGATGCACCTCTTACAAGAGAGGGTGACCCTTCTCTGTTTCACAGAATAGCTTTTAAGGGCAAAGGCCATGCGGTCCGGCTTGGTCTTGCACAGGTGACCAATAAGATTGTAACACACACGGGAAACTCCACAGTGATGCTAGGTGACCAAGTGAATTACAATTTACCCTAGTAGACATTTGAACCAGCCTGTTACACCTTGATTAGGATTGGTGCCAAAAAGGCTCCCAAAGAGCAGGGGGCCCATACTCCTTGGTAGCTAGGGAGACAGTATGTAACCCCCCACTGATCGATGTCTCCACCTGGCCTGACCCACCTTTGTATCTGGGCTTTGTTACCTGGAGCTGGTTTCCGGGACTTGTTTTTAAGTCCCCTGGGGGAAGGGGAGCAGGGACAGTTTCAGAGTTAAGCAACAAGATTTTTGTTTAACCTCAATGGAAGCCTCTGGCTAAAATATAAAAATATAAAATAGGTCCTTACAATGTGTACAGATATAGAATCTCCAATCATAGTTTAGTATAGTAGACATGCTTGCTATTTTAAAAAATACCTAAATGAAACACAAATAGATGTATTTGTGAAAGGAGTCATCAGCTTCTAAATTGATTTTCAGATGTTGGGTTTGCTTCAATTAAGTGCAAATAGACAAATACTATTGTTTCTAGGACCGAGCCTGCTCATTTAAGAAGTCTCTATTTGAACAAGAAGGAAGGATTGGGTTTTCATATTGCTTCTTTTTGCCATATGCTCATAGGTGAGCCAAGGGGGCAAAGTTACTCTGGCTCATCTCCAATGAGGTACAGCAGGTGAGAGTTCACAATAGAAGTGGCAGCATCTGACACCAGCATTCATGATAGTCCCTGTATCCCAGAGAGTGTTTGTCAATGCAGTGCATGGCTATTCTCTGTCTTGAAAGAGTTTGCCTTTATAAAACCACAAAAACATAACATATTCCTTTGTAGCACATAATTCCTTTCTCAAATTCTATGTGAACACATATGTGAAATATATATACTTCTGAAAACCCAGCTGTAAAGTATACTGAGGAGAGAAATATCATAATCTTGAAATCAAATGATACCTCTTTTAGGCTGAAGGATTTTTTTTTTTTCCTAATATCACCATTTGTTTATGTATTGTCTGGCCCAGGGAAATTTTAGAAATTTTAGAACCTCATACAATGAAGAGAATAATGGCAGGGTGTTTTCAATTGAATAGAAGTAGAATGACATTTTGAAACTATCTGTTAGAATTTAAAGCCAGAGCAAACTAATAAAGACAGTTTAAGTGAAGAATAATAATTTAAATGGCAGTTGCTACTGTAAACCCAAAGGGATTCCTATTTGGTGTAGGCAATGATTTAAGTACTCCAGAGTGCAGAGGAATCTTTTGATTGATAAGATTTGGAATTTTCTCTTAAATCAATTTCTTAGAGTCATAACATTTATTTGAACTAAGGATTATTACAATTTTATGAAGTGGAACTTGTAAGTAAATATCTACTTTTTATGAAGATAAGTAAGCATGTGTTAGCAGTGGTCACATAGATGTGTTCGGACTTGATTATATTCTTTCTTGCTGGTTAAAAAAACTGTCAGTAAAATTTGTGAGTGGTTGTTTTGTTTTCAGAGTTGAGGAAACTTTGAAAGGGATTAGCTGTATGAATGTGTAGGAGAAGAATCACTCAGAAATGGCGTTTGAATGCTCAGAATCCCAAAGGACGAAGAGCTGGTTGAGAAGTTTATGTCAAATCTCTGGTTGAATTAGAATAAGAGACAGGAGAAGACGTTTTGTGAGTTCGTGAGTTATTCACTGGGAAAGTAAAGCTCTGGTTTGCCCTTGCTGTCTTCTCTTCTCCACCTCTGTTGTGGAAACATCTTCCTCAGAAGACAGGCGGGAAGAAAATGTGGATGGGAACCAAGTGTCAGATGGAGCTGTCGAGTGGTGCTGGAAGGCAGATGTTGTCAAACACAGTCACTGCTGTGCCAAATGGAATGAGAGAAAATCCCCTGGAGAAGCCCAAGCTTTGAACATGAATTGGATGGAATCTCCAGCATTGTCTCCTAGAATAAACCATGCACAGAGATGTGTCAATGAGAGAACAGGAGGCAAAACCTCAAAAAGGAATTGCCTCCAGTGCTTCCTTTCTTATAGGTCATGAGGACAGAACTTCCTTCTCTAAATGAAATGAATGAAGCCTAGGAATCGCTTTACAGAAGAAAAGCAATACAAGGAAAACAAACCATTTTCCTAGTGAATTCAGTTAAAGATCTGCTCTTTCAGGAAAGAGGGGACTTTAGAAATGGAATTATTTAATCAACCTATTTATTAGATTGAGCCACTTAAAACTACCTCTCTTAAGTCATTTTTTTAACCTACAAAAATGGCAGTTTTTGGTGGTTCAACTAATAGCTTTGGGACCACTATATTACTTCACTGGATAATTCCTCTAGTCTTCATTTTATGACTAGACCTAAACCTAAAAGATCCGAGAGATTGTCTGTCTGTCTATCTATCTACCTACCTACCTATCATCTATTATCAGCTAACTGTGAGAATTTCCTGGATCTGCTGTAATAAACTACCACACTGGGAGGCTTAAAACAGTGGAAATTTATTCTCTTAGAGTTCTGAGGCCAGAAGTCTGAAATCAAGGTTTTGGCAGGGTCGATACTTTCTAAGAGTGCTCAGAGAGAACTTGTTCCATGCCTCTCTCCTGCTCCTGGTGACAGAAACTTGCCTTGCAGATGTGTCACTCTAATCTCTGCCTCCATTGTCATGTGGTCACCTTCTCCCTTTGTGTCTGCAACTCATCTTCCCTCTGTACATTGTCTGTGTCCAAATTTTCCTCTTAGAATGACACCATTCCTGTTGGATTAGGGGCAGACCCTACTCTACTATGACCTCATCTTAAATGAACTTATATCCACAACAACTCAATTTCCAAACCAGGTCACTTTTGGAAGTATAGCTGGTTAGGACTTCAATATAATCTTTTTTGGGGGGATAAAATTCTGCCCATAATACTATCTATAAGAAAAGACTTCCGAGGTGAATTTCAAAATATGTATTCAATCTGTTATCTGAAGATAAGTGAAACTTATATCATATTCAAGAAAGTTAATATACCTAAGAAAACTCAATCCAGTTTATAGGTGATTAAATTCACATATGAACACTTTTAAGTCCAAGAAAGATTTCTCATCTCTTTTATAATTATTTGATAACAATAATCCTCTTTCCCAGGATCTGTTTAAATACTTTTTAAAGGCAGTTTGCCCAAATTTTATTTTGTGGCAATATGATGTACCTTTCTATAGCTTAATATTTGGAGAAGGACTTAGTTTACATTGGCAATAAGAGACTTACTCCTAATTCATCACTGAGTATCCGTTAGGCACTTACATGTCTGGGTGATAGACACTGGCTCTCATTTATCCACAGGAAGATAGACTAAAGCACTAGCTCTTATGGAGAAATCCATATTTCTTTGGTCATCAGGTACAGGACAGAGTTAATGCTTATAATAAACACAAATTGTCATGTTTAGACAGTTGGGTATTTTGACTAATAAAAATGTCTTTATGGGAAATTAATGTGTAATTATAATAAAAATATTTTTAACTGACATATTTTATATATGGATATAATACCGTATACTTTATATATAGACAACTATACTTCATAGAATTAGTATACATCAAAATACATATTAACCAAAATAATAATGTCTGCATCTTACTTTCAAATACTTAAGCAACAAAAAAGTATGTGAGTAGTGTGTGTACATATAGGGAGAGAAAGAAAATATAGCAAAAATCAACAATTATTGAATAGAAGACAATATACTAGCATCCATGCTGGTATTTCAGTATCTCAGTATATATGAAAATTCTCTTAGCCAGAAATTTAGATTAAAACATACTTCAACATTGACATCCTATTTTATCATAAATTAGCATTTCTTCTGGCCATTCAAAAAGCATTTCAAAATCTTGCAGTTTCTAAAAATGTTATGATAAACTCCAGTGACTCTCTCTATTACAAATGTATTGAAGTGCCAGAAAATAGTTGAACCATCACTTTACTGAAAAACCTAGACATTTCCAAAAGCAATATCTGTTCATCTCATTTTGTCATTAATACAAAGTTTTGAGGACAGTAAGAGTAAACAAAGAAGAAAATGAATTGAAAGGCTTTTGTGATCATGTATTTGTTTAAATTTTTTCTGCTAGTATTCAAGTTCCTTGTACTGGTATAGTCATCAAATCCCTTGGAGTGGCATCCATACTCTCCTCTTGGGAAAAAAGTGGCCTGTTTTGGAACTTTAGCTTTGAAACAAGTACAGACTCATAGGCAGTGCCATTTTGGTCACGCCAAGTTCTTTATTGCCTTGCATAGAAGAACTAAGTGATTGCAGATATCGGTGGAACTTGTTCCATGAACTTTGTAAAACATGAATCAAGGGTGAAGGAAACAAGGCTACCGTTTTTTCCCTTCATTCATGAGCCTTTATCATCTCCATTTTATGTGATATTTAGAAGAAATTGAAGTAGAGAAAAAGGACTTACAAAGCTACTACCTCAGATTAACAACTTAGGGACATTAAAGGATTCTAACTAGCACAGCTGTTAGGATAACCCGTGATTTAGAAGACAGAAACTTTGGGGGGGGTGGTAAATTATAATTTTTTTTATTGGAAAACAAATCTACAACTTGAAGTGGATTCGAGGCAAATTGTTCCATAAGCATATTTTCTTCAAGAGGCTAAACGAAGTTTAAAAGCAAGCAACAATAGAAGAAAATGTTTCTGGTACAGGATAAGCAGTACAAAAAAAACCAGTATATGAGTACCTGGATATCCATTTTGCAGCAGTGCAACTTTTAAGTGCATATTGTGACTGTCCATAGTCCACTCAGAGTTACAACTCCACACTTCAACAATATGCTGTCAGTTCCCGAAGAAAACTACTTAAAAAGGCATAACCCAGATGTTTCCTCATTTGACCAACTCCCTCTAAGTTCAGATGTGCAGAAGGGCTTAGATATACCCAGAGTAAGCCACATGCAACATGTTACTTGATCGATTTTCTAAAATACAGTTTCAAGAAAATGACAGCAAGGTAATGGAAGAAAGCATGGAGGAGTGAAGTCCTAATTATTGCATGTGCATATTTTTTGACAGCATTTTACGGCCAAGTTACAAAAGGCAAATAAACAATTTTGTACAAGAAAGTGAACACATTCTGTACAGCGTCTTCACTTCGCTATCATCATTTGTACAAGCACTTCATAGTTTGCTTGACCATCACCATCAAGATCTGCTTCCCTGATCATTTCATCAACCTCATCTGTCACTTTCTCTCCCAGGTTTGTCATCACATGGCGAAGCTCTGCTGCCATAATACAGCCATTGACATCCTATCAAACACATGGAATGCTTCTCTAATTTCTTCTTCACTTGTCCATGCCTTTCATTTTTCTTGCCATCATTGTCAGAAATTCTGGAAAGTCAATTGTGCCATTACCATCAGCATCTACTTCATTAATCATGTCCTGTAACTCTGCTTCTGTGGGATTCTGCCCAAGAGACCTCATTACAGTTCCCAATTCCTTTGCTGTTACGGTTCTGTCACCATCCTTGTCAAATGGCGAAAAGGCATCTTTGACTTCTGCAATCTGCTCTTCAGTCCTCGGTCAGCCTGTAATATGTCATTCGGCTCGCAGCCGCTGCTTGGTCAGAGAGATGGCTTCTGCCTGTTGCTCTGGTGGTGTTGTCCTGGCAACTCCCTAGACGGAACCTTTTTACTGATATCACACGACTTTCGAATATGCTGAACTTAAAACTGCGCAAAATGAGAAAAACAGATTCAAGCAAGTGTCAGAATTTGAACAGATTCAGCAGATGGAACCTTCAGTTTGGACTGAATTTTGCTGAGTTAAATGGAATCACAACTTTGGAAGAATGGCACAGTGATAATGCAGTTACTATTTCAGGAGTGAGTCACAGGCTTTACCTTTTTTCCTGAGAAGTACATACCTCAGGGCGTATCTAAATAATCACACTAAAGCCCCATCTGTATAGCTCATATTCGAGAACTGAGTGAGATTTAAGAAAATCATGCTCACCAATCATTTATAGTGTCCCTGGAATTTTGGAGACAAATATTTGAATTCTAGAATTGAGATGAAATTTCTAGCTGTATGGCTCAGCTCTTGGAAGAGATTGCATTCAACTTACTGTAAAATCTGTGCCCTTTCATGAAATACCCAGTACTGAGTCTCAATATATAAAACCAGAATTTGGGAGTCTGAGAGCCAATCCCGGCATGCGAGTTCAGCACGTATAGGTATTCTGACTCTCCTTAAGAGTAGTTGTGCAGTTGTGGGGTGAGATTATGGGCTCTGGAGCCAGACAGATTGAGTTAAAAATCCCTTCTGCCACTTACTACTTGTGTGGCTTTACAACAAATTATATAAATCTCTGAAACTTAGTTTCTTCATCTGTAAAATAGCTTCAAGATCATCGAACTCATACTGTTCTAGTGATGATTAAAGTGAGATAATTTGGGTAAAATATTTCTCAACACCCAGGAAGTTTGTTATAAATAGGAAGATTATTCTTATTATCGATTATAAAGACTCCACACAAGCATTTTATATTATGATAGTACCCGTTCCTTCTTTGCCATTCTGATGTTCTCATTTGCTTCATTTAAAACTGAGTGGTAAGCAGCACTCGACACATTGTGCAATTCTGGATGAATAAGATGAATTATATTGTTTTTAGAGTGTTTTTTAAATTTCTGCCAAAATGGGTGCATATTTTACTACTATTATCAAATTTAATCTGGTGCTAAATAAAAATTTCGGATCCTGTGAACTCCTATGTAAACAAATCTTGGGGGCTTGTGATTACTAGATTTAGAGTGCTTTCAACCTTATGGTTCTATCTGTTTCTCAGCATTGGAGCAGTGTGATTACATCCACAGTGTAGAAGCTGTTCCAGGTCTAAATTTTGTCCTATTTTAGTTATTAGAATGTAATGCTACCTATCAATTTCTGTGAAGGTTTTTGTTGAATAATTTAATTTATGAGAAAATGCCTTTAACTTTTATAAAATTTCCATAAGTGCTAAAGGATGAAAGAGGCCTTTCTTCTGAGTTAGTTGAAGAAACACACATTGTGATCTGTTAATCATTCTGTGATTTAGTATTTAATGTCTATTCATATTTCCTTATATTCTTATGAGTTAACTATTTGAGTATATAACTATGATGTTGCAGGAGAATTTGAAAGGTTGTTCTCCATTAAATTACAGAAGATACATTGTCCTCTTCCCAAATTCTTGGTAGGTGAATCTTCAGGTCATCTCCATTAGAGGAGATTTCCAGAATCCTCCATCCTAAAATAGAGATAATACCATTCATCCCACTGGGTAAATTTGGGATTACTTGCTCTTGTCTCTTTATGCCTAGCTTTTGGGAACACAGAAAACTGTCCATGAGCCGTTTATTTTCCATTTGCTATGATGTATGTAAGAGAGATGTCTGGGTCCATCTGAGTTAAAGATATGCATCTATTGAATGATGCCATAGCTACTTTTAACCACTCATGGATATGCTCTAAAAGTGAAGTCAAGGTCTCCTTTGGTCAATGAAGGAAAGGAGAATATAAATCTGTAACTCAAATAGACTTTCTGGGCCCAATTGAGATCTCAGAACACATTAAGGAAAGTAACTTGCAGATAACAAGTTGCGTCAAGTGAAGTGAAACTTCTTCAAGCATTCTGTCAGTTGAAACCTATTATTGATTTTCATAGGAACTTTTAAGCCAGGTTTCCTGGAATAGGAACAGGGAAATTTTATTCAGTTTATGACAAGTATATGTCTACAAAAGAAAAAGGTGGTAGTGGAGTGGAATGTTAAAAACTTGACCTGATTTGTATGCTTTAACCATTCAGAGATCCACTTGGAAGTCTGGACATTCTTTCAGAGAATTAGTTGTTGCAGTTTGATTTTTTTTTTTTTTTGGTAGAAATGCTGCTGGAATCTGTCACAATTTAGTTTGCTTATCTGTCTTCTCATTATATGGTTCTCTCAACAGTATTTTGTTGCCTTTTTAAAAATAAACACCTAATTCAGACAACCCACTGTGAAGGGTGGTGAGAGATGGGGGAGAAAGAGAGACTGAGAATATAGGCTCATGCTCGGATACCATTGCCTGAAAGGAAGCACACTTGGCTGTGACACCAGCGACTTAGATGATCACATTTAAACCTCTAGTATTTTTTAAGTAGTGGGCAGCTTGTTCTAAAGTGATCTTCACCCTAAAAGGAAGATGTTTACCGAGCCACAAACAGGAAATCTTATAGGAAGAGCGTATGTTGCCACACCCAAGTAGAAGAAAGAGATTAGAAACTTCTCAGAGAGCTGAATGTGAAAGGCCTTGTAACCAGAAGAGAGGTGTTGGGAGCATGAAAGTTGAAAGGAACCAAGGTCAGAAGATCAGAGCTGGGGAGTTGTACCCAGTGGTCCACAACCAGAGAGCTGAAGACAGCCTGAAGGAACACAGCCTACTGGCCTCAAACCAGTCTTGGGATTCATAGCTTACTAGGAAAGAGAAAAACTATAGAATTAGTGTTAACAGAGAAGAGCATTTCAATAAATTTTTATTTTTATATTTATGGTATAATGCTGAATGATGGTCAAAGCTGCATCCACCCAAACAATGTAGGAAGAGTGGGGAGAAAGAAATCTAAAAAAAAAAAAAAAAGATAAAGTCATGAAACTCCAAAACCACTAATCTGCTAAAAGAGAGGAAATGAATGACTGTGTGCAGGGGATATTAAATAGAAGAGATTCAAATAATTTTCACTATTGAATTAGGTTTTGTAAAGTTTCACAGGCGAGATAAACACGGCACCAGGCGAGGTAGGCACAAGGCTAGATTTATTAAAGGCACTCTCTGGCAAAGTTTCAGGGCTCAGGAGAAGAGGAGCCAGGAAAGTCGCACCGGGAAGAGGTGGGCACCCTTGGGTGAGGTTCCAAGACTCACAGAAAGAGAGAGGGAGAGAGAGGGATTCGGGGAATTTGCACTGGGAGGGAATTGGCGGGGGTCTTTTATCGGGGGAGGCAGAGCAAGGGCTTACATCCATATTTGGTGATCAGAAGGTATGGGGTGAGGGCTCCTGATACTCCTGTTTCCTGCATAGGTATCAGGTTACCTATGGAGACGTGACCTGGGCGTATACCCTTTTGGCAGGAGAGTCTAGGGTTAAGAAAAGAGGTGGGGAGGGGACTGGAAGATGGCGGCCCCGACAGTCATTTCTATTGTTCCTCCTGCATTCCCGGAACTGTGGACCCAACAGGTTTCAACTGCCTTTTTTTTTTTAAACTAGCGCCCTCAAATCACCCTATGCCTCTTCAGAAGTTTTAACACTGAAGGAGCATGGTGCTAATAAGAATGGTGCCCACATTTGATTGTTAAACACTGTGTTTCCCCATTCACCTGCTAATACAACGTGCCCTTTGGGAGTATTTACTTATGGGAGTTTTAGAAGAGAGACATGTCCAAAGTATTGTGTCCAAAGAGAGACACAACAGGATATAGAATTTGAACCCAAGGCTTTTGAGTCCCAATATGGGTCCTTTCTATTTATACCAGTGATGTCCTGATAGAAAAGGACCAAAAAAAAAAAGACCAAAGGTAGGAGTGATCATAGCCCAGATCTGACCAGATCTGACACTGACACTGGATATTGCTCTTTACTAAGCTGATAAACGATGAAGAAAAGCCTTTGTTGACACAGAAACTGAGAAACTGAGTGTATTTTTAAGTCACACTGTGAAACAAAGGTAAATAATATTCCTTATGTGCAGAGAACACAAGCAACATATTTCTTTTCCAAATTGTTGTTTAAAGTTTAGTTTAATGAGTTTCAGCACACAATATTCACTACCAAATGAAAGAGGAGTAACGGGGGAGTGTGTAATATACAAACAATACACATTGCTTGGTGTGAATCTTTGCACTTTGTCTTTTTTAATATTTTATTTATTTGATAGAAAGAGGGAGAACAAGCACAAGTAACAGGGCAGGGGGGCAGAGGCAGAGGGAGAGGGAGAGGCAGCCTCCCTACTGTGCAGGGAACCCGATGTGGGGCTCGATCCCCACAGCACTCCGAGATCATGACCTGAGCCAAAAGCAGTTGCTTAACCGACCGAGCCACCCAGGCGCTCCTCTTTGCACTTTGTCTTAATGGTAGATGGAATGCAGTGACCCCAGGCATGGCTGTGTGTATGAAATTCCGGGTTCTTCTCTGCTGCAAGTGTCCACATCACAAGATAAGTTTAGGTAAAGCTTCTCATATTTATCTCTACTCCAGAAATCTGAAAAATGTGTCAAATGAGTTTTTATATCTACAGTGCTTCCCCCACACACACAACATACCAAGCTATCATTGGGAAGATTTTTTTTTTTTTGAGATTTTGAGATCAGAATAGCCTAGAACTATTTTCCCATAGTAACATGAGGACACATCTGGGTATTGTGATCAGTGTCAAGGGAGGGGCATACATAATAAAGTACATAATAAAGTACTATAAGTTGTGAATGACTTTTTTCATTGATAAAGCAGATCCAAGGTTACCATTGTCATCTTTTAAAATTTGACATTTTTGGGGCGCCTGGGTGGCTCAGTGCGTTAAGCCTCTGCCTTCGGCTCAGGTCATGATTCCAGGGTTCTGGGATCGAGCCACGCATCGGGCTCTCTGCTCCGCGGGGAGCCTGCTTCCTCCTCTCTCTGCCTGCCTCTCTGCCTACTTGTGATCTCTCTCTCTCTCTCTGTCAAATAAATAAATAAAATATTAAAAAAAATAATAAAATTTGACATTTTTATGAAGGGGAATATGGATAAGTATCAAAATTTACCTATCACATTTTTATCTGCCAAAAAAAAGTAAAGTATCCTCTATTTTCTATGACAATTAAAATTCTTCCTAAGATTAGTGCCCCTGGATATCAGAAAAGAGGCTTAAACTTTCCAGCCAAAGATATCTCAGTTTTTCCTCATTTAAGAGTCTCTATTAGTTTAAAGGAATTTCTGTAAGGTAAATATTCAACATAAATCTGTCTCAGAGCTATTTCTCCCTTGCTCTGTTCTTTCAGTGCTTGCTTAAGTAACCCACGGGGGCATGGTCTCTCCAGTGAGGATGAAGTACCCATGCATCTAGACATCACCAGATGCTGACTGCACTAAACACCTAACCAAGTGAGGGCCCCAGTGGCTAGAGAGAGCTGGAGATACATCATAGGGTCACATGATGGTCAGACATTCAGACATTCAGGGACAGACCAGACCAGCCAGGAAGCGCAAAACCAGAGACTAGCCCACTGTATGGATCTGTTCCTTCTCTGAACCCTGACAGTCCTGGACAGTATCAGAGAGGGAACAGTACTAGGGCATTATCATGGAATGTTGTGCACGTCCACCCAACTACTCACGCGTGAGACCTTAAAACTCTGAGCCATTTAACTCAGTACAGACTTAAGGACAAACTACTGGGAGTACGGGGAGGATGTGCACATCACTCTAAAGAAAAAAATGTTGAGAAGGACTGAGCTAACACACTTCAGCTTCAGATTTCTAGAAGCAAAGTTCTCTCTGACAAAGTAACTTTTCTCTTTAGAAAAGTGAAGCTCTGGGATTAACTCATGTTAAGATGCTTCTTCAGCAAGGGAGGCAAATCAGAGGAAGAATACTGCCCTGGAGCAATATCAATAAAGGAATTTTTTTTCAAACCTTAAATCATCAAGATTTCTACTATCTCTTTTTTTATAATTCTGGTCCCAAGCATGATTATATTGTTTCTGGGGTGATTTAAAATCTTTTTTTTTTTTTAATCAATAACCCATTACTTTTCACTTTCAAGAAAGTTTTTAGCATCCTTGAACAATATTAACTAGCATATTTGAAAGCCTTACTTATCTTAGGAAGAACAGTTAAGGAACTTCTAATAAAGATCTTAATAGTAATAATAAAGCTTCTGATAGTGTCCAGGTTTTCCCCTATTCAAAGTTACCCTCATAAGGGATTCAACCCCAAGATGTAATTGATGGGATTTAAAATAATGATGTTTATAAGGGTATATTTTGTCTTTGTTATCTGATGGATTACAAGGTTATAAACTTTTTTGAATGCCTAGTCAGTTTTTTTTTTCCAATTTATTTATTTTCAGAAAAACATTATTCATTATTTTTTCACCACACCCAGTGCTCCATGCAAGCTGTGCCCTCTATAATACCCACCACCTGGTACCCCAACCTCCCACCCCCCCGCCACTTCAAACCCCTCAGATTGTTTTTCAGAGTCCATAGTCTCTCGTGGTTCACCTCCCCTTCCAATTTACCCCAACTCCCTTCTCCTCTCTAATACCCCTTGTCCTCCATGCTATTTGTTATGCTCCACAAGTAAGTGAAACCATATGATAATTGACTCTCTCTGCTTAACTTATTTCACTCAGCATAATCTCTTCCAGTCCCGTCCATGTTGCTACAAAAGTTGGGTATTCATCCTTTCTGATGGAGGCATAATACTCCATAGTGTATATGGACCACATCTTCCTTATCCATTTGTCCGTTGAAGGGCATCTTGGTTCTTTCCATAGTTTGGCGACCGTGGCCATTGCTGCTATAAACATTGGGGTACAGATGGCCCTTCTTTTCACGACATCTGTGTCTTTGGGGTAAATACCCAGGAGTGCAATTGCAGGGTCATAGGGAAGCTCTATTTTTAATTTCTTTCTTTCTTTTTTTTTTTTTTTAAGAATTTATTTACTTATTTGACAGAGCGAGATCACAAGCAGGCAGAGAGGCAGGCAGAGAGAGAGGAGGAAGCAGGCTCCCTGCTGAGCAGAGAACCCGATGTGGGCCTCGATCCCAGGGCCCTGAGATCATGACCCGAGCCGAAGGCAGCGGCTTAACCCACTGAGCCACCCAGGCGCCCCTATTTTTAATTTCTTGAGGAATCTCCACACTGTTCTCCAAAGAGGCTGCACCAACCTGCATTCCCACCGCCTAGTCAGTTTTACAACGAATAGATGATCTCTTAGTTTGAGAATTAAATGGATATTTCAGGGCCTCTAGAGTATACAGTGTCCTACCCCTCACTTCAGATGGTTTTGGAATTTTACACCTGAGTCATTGCTGTCCAACTGAAAGAAATACAAAATCAAAACTAAACTTTGTATTTCCATGCCTTCTTGGTAACTTCAAAAGCATTTTGAAAAGCACTGTCTTGACCACATAAAAACTACTGTAAGTCACTGATCCTGGCAGGCTGGGTCTGGGGACCCAGAGAGGGCCTGCAGGACCAGCCAAGGGGGTCCCTGGCTGCATGCAGGATAGAAATCAAATGTGAGCCAGCAAGAGGTAAAAGCAGAGTTTATTGCAGGTGTAGAGAGCGTGCAGTTACAGTGTCTGGAGGCTCAGAAAGGAAAGATGGAGTCTCGTCTTTGTTAGAGGCCTGGGGTTTTTTAAATTGAGGATCATGATTTGGTGTACACGTCCTCTCAGTCATCCAGGAACCACCAACAACAAAGATGAGGGCCAAGTGTTCTTCCTTGGAGGCTGAGGAACTTGATATCGAGATGTCCAGCGCTGGTGATCTGAAATATGCATATGACAGCTGCATCTAGTCCTTCTTACCGGGTTCTTCCTTAGATGCTGTCTATTCCAGAGAAATCATTAACTCCTTGTCTTACACTACAAGCATTGAGGCATGTACAAAGTGATGGTGCAGGTCCTAGCAAGAACAGAAGAAGGAAAAGGAACAAAAAGCAGGTCTTTATGCATTCCTTCAGTTTCCCTATCTAAGCAGTAAAAGAGAATGATGCAGTTTGTTAATTTCTAATAGGAATTAGAATTAGGACATTGCTGATACCCAGGTCTGAAGTAACTCAGGTGTGACCTCAGCAGTCAACAGTGGTTAATAAATGTAAGAAATTGGTCTTAAAACCTCCGTGGAGCTTAACCAAAGTAGTGCAGTTCTTATCCTAATCTTTGTAAAAGGTGAAGGAAGGCATTTAAATATAAATGCAAACAGATATCTGCTCCCCTATTTTATTACCTTCAAATAAGATTATATTGGATACAGTTTAGGATTTTGATGAAGTTATCTTTCGTTTTTAGAAGAAAACAGGAACAAAACCATATTTCAAGTTTATTAGACTTTTTTACTTACAACTACTGGCAATCTCAAATATCCTAGTACTTCTAAATTTAGTTTGTTTCAATTACAGTAATTTTTATGGAAAAACACAGAAAATTGAAAATAGAACACTAAGAAATATTCACCTTACTTTTACAAAACCCTTTCAGGAAATGCACTGAACATCTACCATGAGCCAGGAGATTTCACATATACTTTAATTTACTCCTTATAACAATAATACTGTAGATAGCAATTATTGTCTCTGTTTTATCTATGAAGAAATCAAAACAATCCTCAGATAGGATAAATGATTTTATCAAGGACTCTAAATGGCAGAACCAGAATTCAGGTTGCATTTTAAAATAAAGTACAACATGGATATTCATTACAGAATGATTTATATTAGTAGCAAATTTTAAGAAATCCTAAATATCTAATGATAAATATAGTCATTCATGGTGCACCTGGGTGGCTCAGTGGGTTAAGCCTCTGCCTTCACCTCAGGTCATGGTCTTAGGGCCCTGGGATGGAGCCCCACATCGGGCTCTCTGCTCAGAGGGAGCCTGCTTCCCTCTCTCTCTCTGCCGGCCTTTCTGCCTACTTGTGATCTCTCTCCCTGTGTCAAATAAATAAATAAAATTTTTTTTTAAAAAGTAGTCATTGATGACACTGGAGCATTAGGAAACTGCTTTATATTCTGCTTGTGAGTGTTAGATATCTATAAAATGTTATATTATTTTTCATGAAAAATGTAAGAAACAAAATTCTCCATGTTTGAAGTATGTAAAGAAACAGAGTTTGAAATTTAAAAGAAAATGAACCAAAATGCTAATGGTTACAATGGTGGGTATGTTCCTCACTCTTCTGTTTTATAGTTCACATTTTTTTAATGTGGCTATGATACTCTAAAAATTCATACTATCTCTTTATTTTCTTCCAGCCCTGGCAACATGCCCCTGAAAAGAAAATTTGGGAGGCTGACATTCCATTCCTTTTTTAATCATAGGATTTCACCTTCTCTTTTGCAAGGATCTGACTGTGGTGGTATTGACACGCCCTCATCGGGGAATCTGGGGGAGTAGGGACTCAGCAAAACTTTCCTCCTGAACTGTGCTCCAGCAGGCAGGAGACAAACAGAATTTGCAGTCACATCCCTCTACTTCTCTGCTTCCTGAGGACCTCCCATCTCCTTCTTCAGGAGTGCATATTACATTCTAGTTTGCGTGGCTAAAAGTTACTGATTTTCATCATTTCTTTTAGTCTTTTCTCTCGTATTTAATGCAAAGCATTGATCACACAAATAAAGGCAAGATGTTCTGTTTGAAGAACAGGTGTCCTTTTTGGCAGCTTGAAGGGCTCTATGTTCTTTCATGGGGGAGAGGAGCAGACATGGAACATCACTGTCTGCTGCAATGTGTTTAGAAAGTCAGTGACTCCACCAAAGTTTTTATTATTACTTATTATTTCTTGAAACATCCCTCTATTACTTTGGGAGAATGGAGTCTCTAATAAATAGTATAGAAATCCTTTGTGGCTCACAGTTTGGGAACCACAAGCTACTATCCATGCAGACCCTAGGTTGGGTACTTTGCTCTGCCAGTAAGATAGGTTCCATTAGTATCAACACAACAAAAAACGTCCTGTAGTTTCAAATGGCAAGAGAATAGACTAACCAATTCTAATCTTAACTAACCAAAGCTGTGAAACCAGGGACCTTTTCTTTGAACCATCCATCTCTTGTATTCAGATACTAGCTTCATTATTCATTCATGCACTCATTCATTCAACACATTACTGTATACCAGGCTTTGGTAAGTAATGCTGGGGATACTGATGTGCAGAAAATGGACAAAACACTTGGTGTCATAGAGCTTGTGTTCTGGTAGAAAAATCAAACAATGAATTATTAATTAAATGACAGCATAGATATTTTTAAGTGTTACAGAGAGGTAAGAGTGATATGATTCATGGTGTATGTATAAATGTTTGTGTAGTCACTTTTGATGGAGTGTCCAGGGAAGGCCTCTCAAGTACTCTCTGAGAAGTCAGAAGGTCTTATGTAAGAGAAAGTAGCAAGTACAAAGTCTTTGGAGTCTGATCTAGTGGTTGAAGGGACTGTGTAGAGACAAAAATGACATCAGAGCAAAAGGATGAGGCCACACCATCCAGAGTTTTATGGTCCATGGTAAATAGTTTGCATTTACTAAGCACAATGGGTGCCAATAAAATCATTTGAGTTGGAGAGTGACATGATCTGATTTACATTTTAAAGACACCACTCTGGCTTGTGTGCAGAGGGAATGATTGTAAAGGGTAAGAATCCAAGCAGAGAGGTTAGTTAGGAAGTATTTCAATACTTGTGCAGCCTTTAAGGTAGAAGAAAAACCAGACCAGAATGGTGACATGGAATAATCAATTTTATTTGAAGAATGGGATGATCAAATATATCAAATGCTCCTGACAAGATAAGATGAGTAATTTGGCTCTCAAGTGCTCCTCCAGGGAGGCCACAGATTTTTTCTACACAAGCAGTTTGGGGGAGGTCTTGGGATGAAGCCAGGCTGGGTTGCACTGATAATACAAGGGGGTGGGTGGAGGAAGTGGAGATAAATACAAGGTGGGTGGAGGAAGTGGAGAAAGAAGGCAGAGACAACTCTGGAGAGTTTTTCTGTGAAGGGAAGTAGAAAAATGCTTTGAAAGCAGGAAGAGAGGTGAGGCACACAGAGAGGGATGAGGTCTTTTTAAGGATAAGAGATATTAAGTCAGGGTTACCCCACTATATTCATAATCTCAGGAAGAGATACAAAGATGAGTAATGGAAAAAGAGTTAGTGAAAGATGTAAAGTTCTTTCTACTTTATCTATGGTGTTTTCTCCATTCTTTTCTCTCTCTGTTAAGCCAAATCTGTTTCTAATAAGAGTCTATCATGAGCCAAATCTTTTGTATAAACTTTGTTCAGCTTGTCATCTCTCCCAGGAATATTTTAAGTCTACCCCATTTATTGTAAAATAAAAGGCTGTTCCTTGTGAAAGAATTTCTGGCATCTGTGAGCAGTAAGTCTTCGATTTTAGACTGTGGGAATGAGGGAGCAGAGGTACCTCCCTTGAAGGACTGTCCTGCTCTGAATCTATCTGAATATAGAAGTTTCAGGTTCTGAAATATAAGCATCTTTCTTTCTGGTTTGAACTTCACAGAGCCATTCTTGTCTTAACCAAACTCTACTCCAATCCTTGGGCTCCTCTTCCATTGCAAAGCTCTACTTTTCTCCTTTCTGTCCTGCCAGTGTCTTAAGAGTCTGCAGGGAGCAGGAGGTGGCTATTAACAGAACTATCAAAAAATGAGTTTCACAGTTTTCAAAACCAAGCTTATTTGATTGACATGCTTTGTTAGAGTTTGTCTTCCCATACTGATGAGAGCAAGGTTGATGTTATGCTAGTCAGTGTTAAATGTAAAATAAGATATTGGTTCCTCAACAGTTAATATCTCCTTCCTGTCCCACCCCATCATGTCCAACACTCATCACTGCCTGCACCTCTGAAACATCACCTCCACTGTGCAGCTGTCCCTTCCATTCTCCTATTTACTGGGTCCAAACTCACACTGAAAGAACATTCAGTGTTCCTTCATGTGAAGAACAATTCAAGACAGAAGCCTATCTAGTACAGAATGAAAAGGCCCAGGAATGGAAAAGATTTTTGGCTTCTCCGGAGATTAACTAGATGATTAGTGAGCTAAAATGGAAAGGGGCAGCTGGTAGGTGAGTTCAGTACCATGGGCAGGGCCAAAATGTTACTAGCTTCTTTTGGAACCTGCTCCTCTAATTTTTCCCACCTCAGTAAATGGCAATTTTATGCTTTACATTTCTGAAGCTGAAAAACTTCTAGTCAACTTTTACATTTTTCTTTGTCTTACATCCCATAGCCAGTTCACCTGTAAATACTATTTTCTCTCCCTTAAAAATATCCATCTGGGGGCGCCTGGGTGGTTCAGTGGGTTAAAGCCTCTGCTTTCGGCTCAGGTCATGATCCCAGGGTCCTGGGATCAGCCCCACATTGGGCTGTCTGCTGGGCAGGGAGCCTGCTTCTTCCTCTCTCTCTGCCTGCTTCTCTGCCTGCTTGTTATCTCTGTCTGTCAAATGAATAAATAAAATCTTAAAAAAGAAGATATCCATCTGCTTCATACCTCTATCATCACTAACCAAACCTCCATTATCTCTCACTGGAACAAATGCTCTAACTTGTTACTGCATGTCCCTGCTTTTACTCTTTCCATCATCTCCATTATCGCTTCACCTCTATAAGATTCAGAGCATCCTTTTTTTTTTTTTAATAGATAGTAAGGAGAGGGGCAGAAGAAGAGGGAGAGAGAAAATCTCAAGCAGGTTCCATGCTGTGTGGAGCCCAACATGAGGCTCAGTCTTACAACCCTGAGATCATGACCTGAATCAAAATAAAAAATAAGATGCTTAACTGACTGAGCCAACCAGGCTCCCCTTAGAGTATCCTTTTAAAACTTAACGAAGATCATGTCCTTTCTTTCTCAAAACCTTCCAGTTGTGTCTGACCTCTCTCATACTAAAATACCAAATTCTTACCTGGTCAACATGACTCTTTGTAAGCTGACTCCTGGTCATGAGGAGCTCCATTTCGTCATCTACTACTTTCCTCCTCTGCCACTTTTCTTTGGCTAAGCTGGGCTCTTTGCTGTCACTCATAACTGAGGGCCTTTATGTTTGCTGTTACTCTGTCTGAAACACTCCTCTTTCCAATCCAAATGGCCATGTGTCATGTTACTTTGTCAGAGAGAACTTTCCTAACCATCCATCTCAAATAGCACCCTTCACCACCCCTGCCCTTTACCTTTTTTTTTTCTTCTTCTTCTCTTTCCTTAGTATTTATCAACTCTGACCTTTTATTTCCTTCTTTCATTTTTTAAATCTTCACTAGAACATGAGCTTTTTAGAACATAAAGTTCCTAGGAAGTTTGTCTGTTTTGTTCACCACTGTGTCCTCATGCCCAGAATAACACCCACAAGTAGTGGGTGCTCACAAATGTTTGTGGAATAAAGGGATGAAATTAATTTGATACAGATGTATATAGGTTAATAGATTGGATCATGAGAAGATTGTGTTCTCTTTATATTGTGTATACCTTTTCAGTGGATTAGAAGCAAGGCTGTGATAGGAGAGTGAAGGGAGGAGG
Source organism: Neogale vison (assembly GCF_020171115.1). Classification (NCBI taxonomy): domain Eukaryota; kingdom Metazoa; phylum Chordata; class Mammalia; order Carnivora; family Mustelidae; genus Neogale; species Neogale vison. Next base: position 183,823,619 of record NC_058091.1, on the reverse strand, counting down.
GAGTATTGGATGTTAGAAGAAAGTGTAAAGGGTTCTGTTGCAGAGTGGGGAGCTGCGGGTCCCTTGAGATTTGGGGTTATAAATTAAAAATGGGACCAGTGAACTGTCGTACATTTTATTTCAGACACTTCAGTTCAGGCACAGACATGGAGCAAAAGAAGAATAGAGTTTAGCCAATTTAAGGGTTTTACCTGGCAAGGCCAACAGATGAAGATAAGAGCAAAGGAGTTGGGGGACTATTCCAACTAATGAACCATGATATCCATGTAAGAACTGAAAAGACAGGAGGTAAAAAGCAGAGAGTATGAGGTTTCAAATCAGTGTTTTTGAAGTTGTATAATTGATGGTAATGATAAAGCCTGGGATATGACCATGGGAATGGGTTACTAAGGGAGAGTGGAGGAAGAAATTGTTGGAATTGAAGAAATGGCAAAGAAACTAGAGGCAAGGATGTTGACAAGATCATTCACATGAAAGTTCAAGTTGTTAAGAATGATGACAGAATCAGTGGTTGAGATAAAGTTGCTGAAACATGCTAAAATCTTCAGAATGGGAGGATAATGAGATAGGAAGATGACTAAAAAAAAAAAAGGTTACAAGTCGTGTTGGCTGATGACAGATATTTCAAAGCAGCTGAGATTTTAGGGGGACAAGGGAGGAGAAATTGTTTAGATATAGCAATGGGGAACAAGAAGGACACCTATCCTTCCAGGCCCAGTGGTTCATTTCCTATTTGGACAAAAATAAGACACCACTTGAGAAGACGATGAATAAGGTTCATGAGATGTCCAGGTTTCCATTAGGTCAAAAATATAAAGGGAATAATCAAACTTGGTTAAAATTCCGTAGTTACTGCAGATACCAGCCTCAGTATTTTTATCCGTATATTGCATTTGATTTTTACATGTTCAAACAGCAGTTCTTAGCTTTTAAATCCTTGTAGGCTAAAACTGTCATTCTTGAATTTAACAAAGTGCCAGCTGTCAAGTCTTTTCACCAGGCATGTTAGTGCCAACATATACTTGTTGATATGTCAGAAAACAGGATGATAAATTAAGCAGAAGCTATGCAGAAGAGAACTGTTGTGAACATTTAAAGACACTTGTCTGCTGATTTATTTATTCACTAATAATTTGTATTTTGCCTTTTCCCACAAATTTTTTGAGGAGCACAGTTCTGTACTTTACATCATGTTCTCCAGTCACTGTTCAAACCACAAATGAGCCTAAGAAGCCAGAGAAGGAGTAGAGAGACAAACAAGATTCATGGTCTCAATCCCCACAAAGAACACGAGATGAAGCTGAGCATTTGATGTGGAAATGCCACTGGAAGTAGAGCAGTAGTCTCTACTCCTCCAGGTTACCCCAACTCACTAAGAGTATTTAAAATCCCAGAGTCCAGATCCAGGCCACATCTGAGATGCCCAAGTAGCTCAAGTCCACCAGAAATCTGATGTTAAAAAAATCCTCTTCTTCTCAATTCCTTTACCACCTCTGCCTCCATCCGTCATTCTCATAGTGCAGAAACTGGTTTCCTTTTCTTTCCCAAAATCCTCATTATTTATTTTTCATATATTTTTTAATCCTTTTTCCCTTCTTTTCTGCAACCTTCTCAGCCCCAGCACAGGAGTGTATCTGCTATATGTCATAATGAAGCGTCCATGTTTGATTAACTCTATTCCAATGGTGGAGCATTTTTCTCTGATGTTGCTCTAGAATAATGCATTTTATCCATTTCTTTTTTCCCCTCCATGGAGAAAGATAGTACAATTGGGATTTCTTTCAATATTAAGGAATCTTGAGTTCTGTGGAGTTTTAAAACTATATACATCTGTATAATAACTACCTTTAAGAAATTGTTTTATTAATTTTTTCTTATGTATCATCTCAAAAATGCATTTTATGTTGAAAGCATTTCAAAAGCCATTAAAATTGGATGTTCCAAAGGTTATTTTATGAGGATGAAAGGAGATATTTCTTTGAATATTCAGAGCAATTTAAATAGAGGAGCTAAAATAGGTTTTAAGAAAAACCCCATGTGCCCAATCCATTTCAAATTGGCAACTAGAACAATAAAGCAATATAAGTGGAAGACAAAGCTCTTAATGATTTGCAGTAAAATGCAATAAACTAGAGAGGCAGGACTGTAATCCCATGGTTGTCAAGCTGGCTTACCTTATGACAGATAAAAACTCAGGAAGGCACTGTGACTGAACAAACTCCTTTGGGCTTCTTCAGATTCCTTCTGTCGTCCAGTCTTCTAGACCCAGGAGAGCTTGATTGCCCACTGTCCACTGCATGCATTTAGGCCAACCAGACACACAGCTGAAACTTCTAACCCTTCCAGCAATTTCTGGATTTGGATGAGATACAATACCCCATGAGGAGGAGTATGGCATCACAGCTCCAAAGAGATTGGATGTGCAACCTAAAAGTCTGGAAAAGTTAACACTGTAGAGCCACACTTCACCTGTGGGCAACAGGAGAAGTGAGTTCCAAGGCAAGGAGATTTCTGCCTCTTTCTTATGAACTTCTTCAAGGCACAGTGGCCTGGTACAGTTCCTCTGGACAAGTACTCTATGCCAGGTGGATTCAACTGCCCATAGGACCTGCTGTTTCTTTATGACTCATTGTGATACAGTAACAGGTGTGCTGACCACGTTGTGTCACCTCTAACTTTGCTGGACGTCCCTGTGACCCTGCTGCACCTTCTAAATAAAACACCAGCATGTTGATCCTTGCCTCACATTTGTTTGCTGGAGAACCGGGCCTAAAATATATCTCCTAACTCAGGATTTTAGTAATGTACATTATATATTTTACAATTGTGAATTATTAGTAACAAAAAACTACCATTCTTCAAGGTATTTTATAAATAGTGAAGGTAATTTTACGGGTTTCAGTTTTGTAATATTGATTTGTTAAAGCCATCTGTTGATGCTTCTGAAGAACTAATTACAGTAGCACTTGGAAGCTAATTTCAGGTCACAATAATGACTGTTCAGATAGCTAGCTGCCCAGTGACTTTTATGGTGATCTTGACAGTTATTTTCTAGAAAAACATCACCAATTCTCAGTGGCAAGGTCAGGGTTCAGGACCTCTCTTGGCCTTCCCAAGGGCTTGGAGGGGGAAGTCAGAAGCCAGAATGAAACACTAGTTTCCGGAACAAGAGGACGATTGGAAAGACGTGAGATGATATGGCGGTGAAGATATACACCTGTGTGACCTTCAAGATGTGATACCCATGGAGGAACCACTCTCCAAAACAGGACCACCTAGGAACCCTGAGACTTCGTTTCAGAAAGATAACAAGTGGTCCTCAGTTTATCTCTCTGGGAAAGACTTTCTGACCTCAATCTTGTTTTGTTCTGGCATAACACTCATTTTTCTGTCCATTTTTCTTTGTCAGCTTCTTCCTTTCAGCCTTACTTGCTCTTGGTTTCTTTGGTTGACATCACTTTGACTTGTAGTGCAGGTTTTTCACTCAGTTTATTCTCTTTGGATTGGTTTTTAATGCTCCATTTTTCTCTGAGATCCCTCTTCTAAAATTCTTACCTGCATCTCCCTTCTCAGCCTCCTCTGAAGTTGTGACCAGCACGTCATTCAGCTGCGACTCAAGCATTAAACAGAGGAGAGAGGAGACTGTTTTCACATTTTTTCTTTCATTTAAATTAGTACTAAATTTTTGTTCTTTTCTATCTGTTTTCTATTTTAAATTGTATGATGTCAAATATTCTGGAATGTTAGTTCTCAAGGTGGGGGGGGGCGCCTGGGTGGGATAAGCCAGTGGGATAAAGCCTCTGCCTTTGGCTCAGGTCATGATCAGAGGGTCCTGGGATCGAGGCCCGCATCAGGCTCTCTGCTCAGCAGGGAGCCTGCTTCCTCCTCTCTTTCTCCCTGCCTCTCTGCCTACTTGTGATCTCTGCCTGTCAAATAAACAAATAAAATATTTTTTTAAAAAATAGTAGTTCTCAAGCTTTTGGGCTTTAGGAACCCTTTATACTTTTCAAGTTATTAAGAACTCCAAATAGCTATACACATTTATTATATTAGAGATTAGAACAGAATTTTTAAAAGCATTTATTAATTAAAAGCACAGCAATAATAAACCCATTACATTTTAACATAAATAGTATTTTTGTGAAAGGTAACTATATTTTCCAAAATTAAAATATGAGAAGAGTAGCATTATTTCAAAAATCTCTTTACTATCTGGCTTAATGAGTGATAGTTTGAGAGAAAAAAAGAGAAGACAGTTTAATTCCCATCTGTTTCTGCATTCAATTCATTGTTTTGTTTCAAGTACAGATAAAAATCTAGACTCACTCAAATATGCAACTGGAAAAGGGAGAGCCTCATATATGACCCGCAAGAATCTCAGGGACCCTAAAGGGTTCTCCCGTAACACTTTGAGAACCACTGATCTGGAGTTCACTGAAGAAATAATTATCCTTTTCAAAATTGTTTATTAAAGAGAAATTAGTTCTGAATTCAAAACAAATAACTACGGGGCGCCTGGGTGGCTCAGTGGATTAAGCCGCTGCCTTCAGCTCAGGTCACGATCTCAGGGTCCTGGGATCGAGCCCCGCATCGGGCTCTCTGCTCAGTGGAGAGCCTGCTTCCCCCTCTTTCTCTCTGCCTGCCTCTCTGCCTGCTTGTCATCTCTCTCTCTGTCAAATAAATAAATAAAATCTTTAAAAAAAAAAAAAACAAATAACTACATGAGAAGATTGCTAGTTCAGATAATCCGATGTATTTTCACTGTTTCCAGAGTTCAGATAAATTAACTGTCAAGGAACTAAAGCATAATAAAAAGTTTAAAAAGACATCCCAATATGTAATAAATGAGATATAATGTGGTTAAAAATAAATAAACACTTAAAATGTGTATTTGTATTAGAATATAAATATAAATATAATACAATATAAATACATCATATGAAAAAATTAAAGGATCTTATGATGTATTTTATATTGATTAGAAATATATGAAAACAAGGGAGAAACCTTATATTACATAAACTCTAAATGTGTAGAGAGAAAGATAAATTTGACAGTCTTTTTGACTATTTTTGAAACGTTGTTATTGAAGTATCGTTGACACACAATGTTACTTTAGTTTTGGATGCTAACAGTCTTAAATAAACACTCCGGTTCTTTCTTTTTTTCTTAAAAATTTTTAAAAAATTATGCAATAATGAAAAACATATTTATCTTGTGAGAAAATCTTTATTAAGACAAAGAGAAGATTATGATAAAAAACTATCTGTATCCACTGGATGATTCCTCTTATATGAGACATCTCAAATAGTCCAACTCATACAAGTAAACAACAGAATCATGGTTACCAGTGGAAGAGTGAAGGGGGCAATGGGGAGTTGTTCAAGGGGTATAAAGTTACAATTTTACAAGATGAGTAAGTGCCAGAGATCTGTCATACAGAATTCCTATAGTTAACAATAAAGTCTTGTGCATTTAAATATTTACGGGGGTATATCTCATTTTAAGTGTTCTTACCACAAACACACATGGTGTCCGTGCAGCTTTGTGTGTGCAACATGAAAGGACACAAGAAACTTTTGGAGGGTATGTTGATTACATTGTGGTGATGAAAATATAAGCATATACATATGTCCAAACTCACCAAATTATATACATTAATTATATGTGGGTTTTTTGGGTACTAATTATACCTCAATAAAACTGGAAAAAGTAATAAAAATAATAATTTTAAAAATAATCTGTATCCAAATTTTCTTCATAACCATCTGCAGAAACTGAACTAGAGTGTGAGGCAAGAACTCTTGGGAGATCTGTCAGCGTCATCTGCCTGTGCTAGCAATGCCTCTCTTATTCAGAGATTTCATTTGATACAAATAGAGATTATGCTGAGTGAAATAAGTCAAGCAGAGAGAGTCAAGTATCATATGGGTTCACTTACTTGTGGAGCATAAGGAATAACATGGAGGACTTTGGGAGATGGGGAAGAGAAGGGTGTTGGGGAATATTGGAGGGGGAGACAAACCATGAGAGACTGTGGACCCTGAGAAACAAACTGAGGGCTTTGGAGGGGAGAGGGTGGGGTGTTGGGTAAGCCTGGTGGTGGGTACTGTGGAGGGCACGGATTGCATGGAGCACTGGGTGTGGTGCATAGACAGTGAATTTTGGAACACTGAAAAAAAAATTTAAAACAAAAAAAACTAAATAGAATATAAAAAATGGTTACTGGTAGTGACAGACCCTATCTTCTCTTGCTCTCACAATTCCAGAGAAAAAGAGAATTCCTTTTTCTTGGTTATTTGAGCACAATTTCTAGGGAGGACCCTGATTGGGATGACTTGGGTCTGGCGGATAGCCCTGACCCAGTCACAGTGCCCAAGGAAGAGAATTCTGATTGAATTGGCTGGGTTATGTGCCCATCTCTCTGTGAGAAAGGCAGTGAAATGATTAACAGCTCCAGTGGGTTTGGGACAGGGATTCATGAAAGAAAAGAAGAGGAGGAGACATGTTGAGATGAACTTGTGCCTTAGTGGTGTGGGTAGTGATTTTTTAAATAGGGCCATGCAAGAGATTTGACAAGTTGGAATCCGCATTTTTAACTAGTTTGACTTTATGTCTGGAGCAGAGAAGAAAGACATACAAGTGAAAAGGGGTGCGGGGGGTGGGGGTGGGTAGGAAAAAAACACAAAAAGCTTAAGAATAAGCCTCTCTGCCAAATACCTGATTAACCAGGTGGTTATTGCTGATTCTGATTCTCTGCCAAAGTTAAGGATTTCTAAAGTGGGAGTTTCTTTCAGTTTCTCTTTTTTCGTTTTCCTTCTAGGTGGACAAAAAAATTGTAAGAACTGAGATAGGAGTTCTTCTTCGCCTCTCACATCCAAACATTGTAAGTGGTTTTTAATCTACTATTTCAAATAATCTTCAGACTTACAGACTGGGATTTTTGTTCTTTGCTGCCCGTGCTGATAATAAAAAGGGGATATTTCTACCACAAATAGGTAGCCACCATGGCCGACCTCCTGTCCTCATCTAACCACATTTTTCATTTCTTTAGCTGAATAAATCTTAAAAATATTACCACACAAAAGAATTTCAAAATGGACAGATCAGCAATATATACCATATTTGTTTGCATGCATAAAAGGATAACTAAAAATTGAGGAGTTTTGTTTCACTCTAATAAAACACTGGCCTTTTCCTTTTGTGTGCTTATCTTATTAATATGCCATTGCTGAAAAAGCCTGTGAAGAAAATGCATTGCTTTCCAAAGTCATTTTAGTCTCCCTTGAGATTATCTACTTCAGAAACAATGTGAAGATTCACATAAATGATGTACTTGAGTGGGAAAAATCAAATGTCCTCAAAAGCTCTGCTCTAGGCCGTGTCCAGACAAAGGCATTGAGAGAAAGGTCTGGCAAAAAGCTTTCTTGAGCCAATGAAGTGAAAAGAACAAAATCATTTTCCAGGCCATAACTTGAATTCAGCCAACTACTTAAAGGAAGTATTTTACTCATTTCTTTGAGATAGCTGTGTTGTCCAGGAGGATGACTAACCTGCAATGCTTACTTAGGCTCCAAGCAAATTGCTTAAAACTTAAATATGGGTTAACAATGCAGGCAGCTAAAACAGAATACTTGAATATGGTAGTCTAAATAAATATTTTCTTTATGTTATAATCGGAAGGCAGGCAGTTGCTAGCATTGGTTTAGCCCCTCAGTGATGCCATTCAGGACTTAGATGTCTTCCATCCTCACACTTTCCCTTCATGGTCCTAAATGGCTGCTCCACAATCTTCACAAGTCTTCAGGCTTGTACTCTAGAGAGAAAAAAATTGGAAAGGCCACACCAACAGAGTATGAAGAGAAGAGGAGAGACGGAGAGGCTTTTCCTGAACTTACAGCAGCAGCAGAATTCTCTTCAGATTTATTGGCCAGAGCTAACCATAAGATCACCGCTCTTCACTGCATGGAGATTGGAAAATTAGGGAACAAAGTTATCATAAATGGCTTAGACCAATCAAGATCCGTAATTTGAGGCTAGGCACCTTTCTTCCCTAAACAAAATCTGTTCGCAATAAAGTAGGGGGAAGGAGCTTTGGGTAAGTAATAAACAAAATTTACCACATACAATCAATCACCACTTTTACATTATCCATCTTTTTCTTTCAACGAAAAGCCAGTGTGGAATTTTCCTTAAATGTAGATCAGCGCTGGTCACTAGATTCTCTTATATACTGAGGAAAATATCCAGAATTGGATGGATTATCTGAATGTGATGAAATCCTTCTATAGTCAGTCAAATCAATGCCATCACTACTTTTCTGAGGATCTCTTCATCTACCAGCAATTTTTTTGCTGCTGAGAGATACCTTTCCATACAAACCTTTTTTTCTTTTCTTTTTTTTAAGATTTTAATTATTTATTTGAGAGAGAGAGAGAGAATGAGAGAGAGAAAGAGAGCATGAGAAGGGGGAGGGTCAGAGGGAGAAGCGGACTCCCTGCCAAGCAGGGACCCCCAATGTGGGACTCGATCCCAAGGTTCCAAGATCATGACCTGAGTCTAAGGCAATCGCTTAACAAACTGAGCTACCCAGGCGCCCCAGACGTTTTTTTTGAAGAAGAAGAAAATGTTTTTATTAATCACAACATGAAATTGACATGACATACTTTAACCTGGTCCCATTCTGCCTCAGATCCCAAATCCAAGTTCCCTTTCTGGAGAAAGAGGCATTTGCATCACTAGGAACCATGACTTTTTCAAATGGTTTAAGAAGTTTTGTTTGCTTGCTTTTGTTTTTTAGTTCTGGAGAAATTCAGAAATTGTGATGTTTTGGCAAAATTTGGAAGTGTTTCTAAGGCAGATGTCTTTCAACTGTCAAAAGAAAAAATATAAAAACTCAAAAGGACCTTTAAGGAAATGAGGTAACAGATAAAAACAACCAGAGAGTGACAGATGGCTTCTTGTTACAGAATGTGGGACCTTTATTGACAATGATCCAATATATTACTATTACAAAGAGTGTTGTTTTGGTCACTAGCTTTTCCTAGAAAGTTGAAAATAAGGAATTTATTATTTATTTTTAAATATCTTTCCCCAGATAAAACTTAAAGAGATATTTGAAAGCCCTACAGAAATCAGTCTGGTCCTAGAACTGGTCACAGGAGGAGAACTGTTTGACAGGTGAGTTGGTCCTAGAAATCTAACCAGAGAGAGGTTTTGCTTCCAGGCACCAAAGAGTATCAAGGGGAAATTTCCCCTGAAGATTTTCATAATGACACATCATGCTACTTGATAAATTCTATTAAAATAAATCATAACAGGAGTACAGAATGGAGAGAGAGTGTTATTTGCTATGATGTGGGTAGGTAAAAATTTGCCTTGCTTAGTGAGTAAAAAAAAAAAAAAACAACACAGTAATATCAGTTTACTTTTGCAAACATTAACTTTCCCAATAAAAACAGATTTCTGAAGTCATTATAAATTTAAACTAAATGGTAACATTTTGATGAAAATTATAGGAAGTTAAACACATAACAGTATTCTCTATTAGGATTCAAAAGCTCATAAAAATCAATATTCTTCAAATAATTACTTCTAGGCCTACTTTCTCTATTAGGCTGTTTAGAGTTCTCAGATGCAGAGTAAAATGTTCTGTTATTTCCAGGAACAGCCAGTTTTAGTTGTCTGTTCATATGCTCATCACTCAAGACAGAGTTGGAGGTTGGCAGGAAGTTATGTATAAAAATTTGATAGAGCATAATATAGGCAAATAATATGTAGAAGAGACACAACATTTTAGTTTTAAGCACAGCTCTTTGCTGTGCTCATTGGGGTAATCAAAAAATAATGGAATTGGAAGAAGGCAAAGTGACTAAGTAGGTATATATCAGAAATGGTTAGAAGCTGTGCACTGATACAAAATTCTTGTATCAGAATAAGAATAATAATGGGTTAAGAGAGGAGTGGGGTGCAGAGAGAAGATAGGAAAAAAATTGAGGGAATTGCTGATAAAACCTGAGTGCCTGGAGCACAGTAAGGAATTCTCAGTAAGTGTTCACTGAATGAATGAGCAATCACTGTAATGAATGGACTCCCAGGAGAAAGATCTGCAGGGGATAGGGTTAGAATGTGTTGGGAAAGGAGTTCTCCTTTCCAACTCTACCCGGTTCAGTTTGCTGCCTGCTTTAAGAGCTTCCAAAGGTATTCATGTTGGTTTTCAAAGGTTCTGTCTGTTTTTAATGTTCCCCAGTACAGATTTGGATCTTCCGATAGCAAGGAGTAAAGTGGTCCAGTTTGATTGGAAGTACATATATATCTTCAACAGATATATAATTTTGCTCATATATACATTGAAATTTTCTTAGAACAAGTTATGTGAATTATCAGACTTTAAAAATTGTAACATTTTAACTCTATCCATACTTTACAAATAAATGAATCAACTTTAGGAAGTGAATATCAATAGCCTGAAGACTTATACTTCTTGTGGCAGTTGGCTGATAGTCGTTTGGGTTCATGATTCTAGAGCCTGACGTAAAAGGAAAATACTTAACCTAGGATTATTGGTTTACCTCTCTGAAACTCAGAAAGAATTTGAAGTGGTTCTGTGCTGCTAAGGAAGCTGAGACACTGACCCCCAGAATAGTCTTGTTCTAAGATCATTACATTCCCTTGTGCTTAGTGAAGACTCTTCTGCTGTAAATGTTAACAGAATTGGCCAGAAATGGCTTCTTTTTCCACACCTCTATAGCTAACTCTTTCATAAACATATTTCTTCTTTAGAAACATTAATTTATAGTTAGATCTTGCTGCCTTTGGAGCCATGAGTTCTCTCTAGGGAGAACTAACATTTCTCTGCTAATTATGGTCTATCAGAGAGAAATACTATGTTCTCCAATTTTAAGTAACTGTGGAACAGGAATGTCACACTAGTGCCATCATCTACCAGTAGCACTAACTATTTACCTACTTACCTCTATTCATATTATTTTGGAAGCAAGTCTCTGTCCCTCTCCAACCTTTTTTTTTATGAAAAGATTATGAAGATTCATAATCTTTTATGAAAGATTCTGGTTCTCTCATCTTGTAGTCTGATTGATGTGATAGGATAGAGTTAATTTAGCTCTAGAAAAAAAATGAAAAAACTAAATATTGTTGATCAGTTTCATTTACAGAGATAAATGGATGAAATATTCAGGTTTAAGAGAAGACATCTAAAGAATGGCAGACAGCCAGTAAAGCACTCAATCACTTATAAACTCTTAGCAGTCTTAGATCATAGACTCTTTCCCCCCTCCAAATGTTGTTGTTCATATATCTGTTGCCATATCTGAGATGAACTTGGTTTCTCCATTAGGTTACTTAATTCTATAGTCATCTTTAAAACTGTGTCAAGCCTAAAATATATCCTACATTATTATCCATGTATTGCTTTCTTTTTTGAGAGTTAAAAATCATAATATGGTCTCCTTTTTGTGTACTTAGGTCAAAAAGAAATTCATTCAATTGTGATGATCAAAATTCATTCCTGTTCTAGTGATGATGTTAATAGTTTCTAATAAATGAACTAATAGATCAATTAATGAAGAAATAATTATGTTAGTACATTATAGTCAAAAGTTATATTTATTAGCAAAAATTCTATTCCATGATGCTCCTAGAAAATTAAGCATAGTAAATCCAAGTGGAATCTGCTGTTACATGTTAAATATGAATAGTATATTGCATAGGACAATTGATGAAAATTTTTGGAATAAAGTCAGTGATTTTTTTTGTGTTCAAGAAAATCTCCCCAAAAGCCCTTTATGAAGTTATGATAACCATGGGAAAAAGAAAGCTCTAGAGGTTTTCTGTTTCATCCTTCTCAATCTCCTCATAATTCTTAGAAATACGTTGTATTTTTAAGTGGACACAATGTGAGGTTGTTTGCTTTAAGAGTAGATTTTCAATTTTTTCCAGAAAATGATTATATCTTTAACCAGCTAATTTAGCAGTATCCTTACACTCATCTGATCAAATTTTTGAAGAGGTATTTTTTCTCCTGATTTTTGTCTGACTCCAGTATCAGAATATATTATGGATTTTTAAATTGTCTTTTTTTCTGTTTTCTCCTTGGGTTTTTACTTGCCTGATTATGCTTGTTCAAATGCCAAACATTATGTATAAAAGATTTTGGAATATGAGACTTTAAATGTTGTAACCTTCCAAAAAAGCAAATTTTCTTTTGCAGGCAGTTAAGGTAAGGAGCAGATCACTTTAATCCAATCAGATATTAGGTTGATTCAAAGCTGGGCTTCCTGAAGGCAGATCTATTTCTTGTCAACTCTTACTCATAGGTTTTTGCTCTTTAAGGGTTCCAATTTAAGTCAGGAGATTGTTCCAGGGCCCCCTTTCTTGACAGACCCTAAATGCCAACTTCTGTTCCCTCCATCCTGTGAGATGGCCAGAAGCTGTGTTCATCTTCTCAGTTAGCTACTAATGTCAAGTCAGTAAATGCACCAGTAAATGACTTTAAAGAGAAAGCAGAGCCATCTGATGTTAGATTTGCTTTGCTGGGTTTTTCTTCTCTCCTGGATCTTAGTTCCTAAAGCCTCACCTCCTTGGGAACTCTCTGATGTCTTCAAATATATTCCTTAAAAATATGTTATTTAGCTTATCTTCCTTGTGCTTTCCTGGAGGCTTATTTACCTCACTGTTGCTGAGAACAAAAAAATCAATGTATTTGATTTTAAAGGTCTTTCCCAGACACTAGTGTGTTTTCCTCTTTTATATCAACCCTTTGGGGTAAGGAGAATGAAAAAGCATTGTCCCCGCTTTACAATATAGCAACTGAGAATGAGGAAGGGTAAATGATCTTCTTAAATCTGGAAGTCAGACTGTCTTCTGGTCTAGCTCTGCTTCCTCATGTGATCTCACTGTCTTTCTTATTAAATCCAGTTAGTCCCTTTCAAATCATTTCCAAGAAAGTAAACTATTGTTTATTTATGGAGAATCCATACTGCATTTGTTGGTCCTATGCAAAGCTATATATGTATCCCCACTCAATCACTCTTCAAGTGTTTTGAGGTATTAATCTATTTTTTTCAAGAGAATAAACTGAAGAAATTAAGTCATAAAATCAGTCTTGAAACTCATATCTATTTGACTAAAAGTTTGTTGTTTTTTTTTTTTTCAGTTTTCCAAACTGAAAATATTCTTTTTGAAAACTGAAAGTGGTCAATGAGCAAGAGAAGTAGTGGCTACATTTGGGGACTATGCATTTAGCCTATTAATCACCTGATGGAGTCCTAGTATATCAGTCCATATAGTCATCTTTACTTCAGCATTTCATGGCTTTTACTATTGGTGGAAATAAAATTTTCAGGACATTGTTGTTAGAAAAAATTCTAGAAATGGAACTTAGGGTTTTTGCTTGCCCAGTCTCCATAGAGTTGTGCCATGGTTGGTATTGAGATTAACCAAACTCAGAATACATATGAATTTATAAAGACTCTTGTGTCAAAAATTGGTCATTGATGTACTTATTTATTTTTTTTTAAGATTTTATTTATTTATTCAAGAGAGAGAACATGAGACAGAGAGGGTCAGAGGGAGAAGCAGACTCCCTGTTGAGAAGGGAGCCTGATACGGGACTCGATCCTGGGACTCCAGGATCATAACCTGAGCTGAAGGCAGCCGCTAAACCAACTGAGCCACTCAGGTGCCGTGATGTATTTGTTTAAAGTGAAGATCTGTGAAATCCGGTTGTCTAAGAAGGATAATTAGTCACTATAACAAGGACGTTTTTCCCCTATTTTATTTTATTTTATTCTTTTCAATGTTCCATCATTCATTGTTTATGCACCACACCCAGTGCTCCATGCAATACGTGCCCTCCTTAATACCCACCACCTGGCTCACCCAACCCCCCAACCCCCCTTCCCTCCAAAACTCTCAGTTTGTTTCTCAGAGTCCGCAGTCTCTCATGCTTTGTCTTCCCCTCCAGTTTCCCCCAACTCATTTCTATGAGGGCCATTTTTGAGAGCCTATTAGGGTCCTGGCAGTGGTGGAGCGTTTTACTAACAATAATCTCATTTAATCCTCACAGCGACACATGATATATACATTTTATAGACCAAATAATGAGGATCAGAGAGGTCCATTAACTACTGTTAGGTCACTCAGCTTATATTGGATCTAAAACAACAATTAAATGAGATTGGACTCAAGTATGTCAGACTCCAAAGCATATGATTATTCTACCATGTTATGCTGCTGCTATGTAAGCAAATGCAAATACTCTTAGTACTTAAAAATAAAACTTCAAATTAGTAATGTAACATTTTATCTTACTTGAGTGTTGACTTAATTATTAATATGTATATAATTGTTTTTCAACCATTGAAATCTTAAATACATCTTCTCTTTATGCAGTTTATGACTATATGTGAAGAAAACATATACTTTGTTTTGGACTAAATTTATAGTCTTTCTAGAAGGTGGGCTATAAAGGGAAGGATAAAAGTGAGGTAGTAGTAGGAGACAGAGGATAACTGGAGGCTTATTAAGTATTTTAAGCTGCCACACTGGGAACACATTAATTTGTTGGTAGGAAGGAGCCCACAAGCTGGAGAGGTAGGAAAATCTATGTGAGAAGGACTTATATTTGGAACAATATCCCAGGGAAGACAGAATAAGATTTGGAATCAGATGAAAGGATTTCTTTAAAATAGAAAAGTTTCTCTCTTCTTCAGAAGCAGAAAGAATCAAGAGACAAAAAATAAATAAATAAATAAATAAATAAAAGAATCAAGAGACAGAGAAGGCTCAAAGGACCTAGAGTAGTCACAACAATGTTGCAAAAGAAGAACAAGGTCAAAGGACTTAACTTTTGGGGCTGGGATAATTCTGCTCTACTTACAAACTAGTAAGTAAGTTAGCCTGTTATACTTCCATGGGTGTGGAAAAAGGTATGAGTCTCCTGGATCAGAAATGAAGGACTTGACTACTCAAGGCACAACAAGCATTATGGGCATCACCAAGTTTGTGTCCTTTCCCTTCACCCTGCAGATTCCGGGGGGTGGGGGGAGGTGCAGCACAGCAGGCTTGGCTGGATGCCTGCGCATAGAGTGGCTGTGTTCCAGGGGAGAAAATAACTGTATATAAACTGACAAATGAAGAAACAAAATGTACAATTCCATTCATCCATGACAAGGAGTGTTTCTTTGATATGAATGAACCTCAAAAACATCATGCTAAGTAAAAACAAACAAACAAACAGGAAAGACTACATCAAAATCAGGTTCCCTGATTTTGTGCCCAAAGGACTGTGTTTATGTCCCAGTTATAGCATGTATCATCCCCACATGAAGACTTATGCCGAATCTGTGGCCAGCTTCTAGAAAATACAAAGTACCTTATGATATATCTTTTATGTACTGATTCTTATTTGTATTTCTTTTTTAGTTCCTTGTCCTCATTTATTTATGTATTTTTTGTCTTGTGATACTGTGGTTGCCTCTACAAGCCCTAACACACCTTTGGGAGATGACGATATTATTGAAACATAGTTTTAGGGTCCATATTGCATTTTTACTTTCCCTCTTCTACACTAGGAGCCCCTTGAAGGTGAAGGCAATGTGCTCTGGTTAGCGTAGTAGTAGTAGTGAGAAGGGAATAAAGGTGGGTGGTGAAGCCCTGGGGCCTTACAAGATAGAAATGTCTTCAGGGAGGAATAGAATCTTTGAGCTGAATTTTAAGTGAGAAATCAGAAATTAGCAGGTAAAGGGTAGCAGGAAGGGTAAAGGGATATCCAAGGGTAAAGGGATATCTTTGGCAGGATTAAAAATGAGTTACCTTAGTGTCCACTTTAGAAGCTGTTTTAGAAAGAAAGCAAGCAGTTGCTAGGTATTTTGTCAAATGAATGACTGAATAAACTCTGTGCTCTTGGACAATTTATATTACATCTTTGAGTCAGGCTTTTCTTTTACATTATAAAAGAATTGGGCCAGGGCTCCCTTAGGCCCATTCCCAGGTCTACAGTTTGATTCAACCTCCCCTTTCTCCTGTACCATCATCTCCCTGACCAGCACTCTCTCTGTAGCTTTCAGATCTAACAGTGTCTTATATAGTGTCTTATATATAGTGTCTTATATATAATCTTATATAGTGTCTTAAATAGTATCTTTGAAACTATTTTTTTAAGCATATGAATTTAACACTCTTCAGGAGATTTCTCAGAAGAAGCATCAATATAGACTAAGATGCCATCGATGAAATGTGAAAAGGCAGTGAATGAAGCTTATAAAGGATTGATAGATTTACACAAGGTACTGCAGATTTCACTTTAACATATTAACAGCAGATTGATGTACTGGCAACCCTTAAGACTTAGTTCCTGAAACTCCTATCTGGGACTTTTACCCTATGTCATTTGATCTTTCGGTACACATTGTCTTCAGACCAGTGTCTTTCTCACAAAACCTACAGTCATCTAATAGTACCTCCATTTGAGAAAAAGCTGTCATTAATGGGGGGAGCAGTAGAGCTCCTAATCTACGTGCCAGGAAACCTGAGGGCCTCAGGTTTTGATCAGATTAGAGCTCTTCAGCTGCATCATCGCTGGTGCTAACTGCCAGGCTGGAGATGTGTTCAATTCAATTTGCAGCAATTAAGGTGACAGCAACAAATGCACAAAAGTCATATTTCCAAGCAGGTCCATGGAGAGAAACAGGCATTGCCTGTGTTTCTTCACCCTGCAATTTTAAAATGATGAGAAGGAAAACAGTTCCAACAGTGGGGAAGAGGAGCATGTGCTCCCACACACCCAGCAGTGGTAGTAAAAGGATCTGTTGAGGATGAAAGTCCTGTGGAAGTCAGAGAATCAGCCTGGGAACACATCCCCAGTGTATTATATTTCCTTCCCAGATCTCCGGATAGCGGTTAGGCCTGTTAGTGACTGAGGGGCCTGTGCAAAGGTCAGAGAGAGCTCAGGGTAGCTTTTTGGGTCCTGTTGTGATTAAAAAGTCCTAGGAGAGATTTTGTTTTTAGCCCTGGGTCTTCTAGCCCAGTTCACAAGTAGAATGATGAGAAATTTTGCTGCATAGCAGCAAACGTCATGGCCCTGGGCCTTTGAAAACAATCTTAAGATGCTGGTAACATCTTAACTGCTTTCTTATTATTTTATAGAGCATGAGAAAGAAATTAGTTTGCTAAATCTGAGGAGAAATAGAGCAATAAGTATGTTTAAGTATAAAAACCAAAAATATCAACCAAAATTATCCTATTTTCTACAGCTCTAAAACCCTTGCAATGATTGAATATTTCATTGCTCCTAAAAGTTGAAGACATTAGTATATTTTGTGTCAAGCTATTAAACCCTTGGTGTTATGCACATGGCAACTTGTTTTTTTTTTTTTTATTCCAGCTAAAATTTTACATAAAAATTCTGTTGCCTCATGAAAGAAATGATGTATTTTGCTTAATTTGAATCATTTTGATTTTATTTAAAATAAGTTTCTAAAAAGATCATGTTATTACAATAATATCTAGTTACTAACTCTGAATGTATTCGCTTTTTTTTTTTAATTTTGTTCATTTATTTGAGAGAGAGACAAAGTGAGAGAGCATGAGAGGTGAGGTCAGAGGGAGAAGCAGACTCCCCATGGAGCTGGGAGCCTGATGTGGGACTCGATCCCAGGACTCTGGGATCATGACCTGAGCTGAAGGCAGTCGCCCAACCAACTGAGCCACCCAGGAGATCCTCTGAATGTATTCCTAAGACCAACAATAACCTTTCTACGTGTTTCATTTTGCTTTGGGAAGCATCTCGATGGTAGCTCTCCCTCTGGATTGATAGCCAGTGGACTTATAATGAACATCACTTCCCAGTCCAGTGCTCTGTTCCCCATGAGAAGGAACACAGGCAAAGGAGCTACTCACATGTCCACAGTCTGAAATTTCTCTGGCACCTATTCAGTTGGCAGTTATTACTGATTCTACAAATATTTACTGACTGCCTACTATGAGCAAGGCTTGGAGCTAGGTCCTATGGGTGATGGAAACAGCAATCTAGTGAGAAGGCTAAGAATTTTCCCACAATAACCGGCAGAAGGCATTGGCCAAACACACATACTGTAGTCATGCCCACATGAAAAAGATTGCAAGACTTCATTTTCCTTTGCTTGATCACTAACGTCTTCACTTGCAGTCTTAGCTGTAGATTATAAATCTGCATTTGCAGCTTGAGAAGTTCTCTGTTATTGACTGACCTTTCTAGTCAGCCATAAATGGCCTATGTGGTAGCTCAACTGGTAGAATACTTAAAGTTGAATATCCGGGTTCCAGCAACCTAACTCTGTAACACTCTGATGAACATATCAACTGGGAACAAAAATTCCTTTGAGCAGGAGCCTAGAAGAGGCGTGGTTAAGTTCTAAAAGAAGGGTCATGTTGTGGCAAGCTGAGTTCATGGGGGTTGGGTGGGGAAGGCACCTGCATTCTGTACTCCTGTCCCATATATCTACTCTAGAGAGATTTCTGACAACAGAATTTATAAATCCTTTGGCTGTACAAACCTTAGTATATAACATGTATTACATCTATGGTGATGTTTTTGTTAATAACTTTTGTACTATCTGTAGTTTCATCTGGGGCAGGACGCAAATCTTATAATTTTAAAACTTTTTTAAAAATGATTTTATTTATTTATTTGTCAGAAAGAGAGAGAGCACAAGCGGGGGGAGCAGCAGGCAGAGGGAGAAGCAGGTTCCCCACTGAGCAGGGAGTCCAAGGCAGGACTTGATCCCAGGACTCTGGGATCATGACCTGAGTCCCAGGCAGACACTTAACCAACTGAGCCACGCAGTCTTTCCACAAATCTTACTCTTTACCAATTCAGCAAATAGCTGGCTCACAGAAATATTGGTTATGACTATGCCCTCCACTGTCTCTAATTCTCACTATAGTGCTGGTCCTTTTTCTTAGAACAATCTCCTTCCGATCCAGTCTCTACTCTTCCACATCTATCCCACTCCCAGCCCCTACCCTTTCTGCAACTAGAAAAATTTTATGTACCCTTGAGGTCTGAGCTGAGATAGGGCTACCTCTGGAATCATTTTCCCACCCTGCACAGCCTCCAGAATAGATCACTGGCCCTCTCTACAAGCTCTCAGGTCATTTCCTAATATCTCTGCCACAGCATTTAACACAGTATGTCAATTGTTGTCTGTCTGCTTATACCAAGAGAAACACCATAAGTGCAGAGGCTGTGTCTGGTTCATTTCTAAATGCCCAGCATGTAACAGAATTCCATAATATTTACTAAATAGATGAATGAATGGACATATCTGTTAGAATGTATCCTTTTTATTAGCTAGATGAAATATTTTACTAACAACTTATATTGTGGAAAATTAGTGAGATTTCCATTAACCATTCTTACACCTACTACTCTTCCCTCTATCCCACCTAAAAACAGGTCCCCCCAAAATTCACCCCTTTACCCAGCCAGTCCCTAGACATACACATAAGGTCACATTCTGAACATAAGCACTTAACTCTAAGATATACCCAAATGAAAATGTTGGGACGCCTGGGTGGCGCAGTTGGTTGGACGACTGCCTTCGGCTCAGGGCGTGATCCTGGAGTCCCGGGATGGAGTCCCACATCAGGCTCCCAGCTCCATGGGGAGTCTGCTTCGCTCTCTGACCTTCTCCTCGCTCATGCTCTCTCTCACACTCTCTCTCTCTCAAATAAATAAATAAAATCTTTAAAAAAAAAAATTAAAGAAAATGCATAAACATCATATTTAGGCCAAAGCTTGAGAAATCATAATAAATCAGAATATAAGGAGGAATCTCTAGTGTGTGAAGCATTGCCCCTCTAAGAGGTAGGGATGTTCATAAGAACCCCTGTATTTAACAGACAAGGAGGATTTCTCATCAGAGATGCTGCACATGGTTGTGCAAGTTGGCTCTGTACAACCCCAAGGAGTAGTGCTTATGTAGACTAAGTCATGAGGAGCACCCCTAGAGGGGCACCACAAAGCAGTTGTAATAAAACTCTAGCCTTGGTGAGTGGCCATGGGGAAAATCCACACTGTTTTTTGCAGGCCAGAAGTAACTGATTTTTTCCTCTTCTGGGGAGAATGGGAGGTGGAAAGAAAGTTAACTATTGGCCATTCCTTCCCATCATTTTTGTAACAACTCCCCTCCTTTAAAAGGACTGGGGAAAGCCAAGCTGCTGAGAGTACAGGTGCCACACACAAAGGAGACATTAATTACATTTGAGTTGGTTGATGGATGTACTGCAAAATCCACATTTAGAACAAAATGCAGAAGACGATGTAGTTGTAGCCAAAGTTCTCAACCTACCCTGACACAGTAGTCCTTCTTTTCCTCTTCTCTCATGCTTAATTTTAAAATGTTCAGAAAGTATAGTACAAGTAATTTCTTTTATTAAATGTTTAGTAAGTCCTCTACTTAACTTAATCATGAATTGGAAGAATTTGTAATCTTGAAACATTGTATAAAAACTGATTTTCAAAAACTAATTAATAATGATTCCCTGAATACTGTAACCTACTTTTACATTTTATTTGAAATGTGGTTCATAACAAGTATTCAATAAATAAAAAGGTGAGGAAGAATATTCCATCTTTCATATTTTGAAAAGATAACAAGTTGGTGTTTCTTGACAATGTTCTGAATAATTGAATGGAAAAATAATTGAAATTTTTGCAACAGCATAATTTTTTTGAATCTTGATTATTATGGTTGTTAAGGTATCTTCTTATATATTATTTTATATCTGTTTTTTTCTGCTTTTCCTCATCATCCATCCCCTATTTTGGAAAGATTCTATAGATTTTTAATTCTAGCTTCTAATACCAACTACTTCAAGAACTTATAACTTCTTACCACAACATTAAAAAAAAGAATGGAAGATACTTTCTAAAAAACAAATGTGCTATTTAAGATATTAACACTCTAAAAAATTTCAATGCAAAGCTATAAAAAATGTTCAAGTTTGACTCTTACATGTTTTGAATTGACCTTTTTCAGACTTTTCACAATAAACCTTTTGTCAGCTGAAAACATCTTATGCAAGTTGGTAATCTTTGGTGTGATCAAAAATGTGTTTTCTCTTGAAATTTTGGGAAGAAAGAAACAGCAACAGTGTGGTTTTCCAGTCTTCCGAAGTATCCCTATATAGGACAGAAGAAACAAAAACTTATCTATAATAACTTATCTACAATATCTATAACAAAACCAGGTGACAAGGCTTCCCCATGAAGCCTAGAAAACATGTGAATGAGGACAAACTAATAATGATTGCAGGAGCTTCATGGTATTAGCATCTATGTTAGAGGATTCAAGAAGACACTGATGAACCTAAGAATAGGAGAACACTCAAATCTCCACAGCCTCCATATCATTGGGAAGCAGAATGGGCCAATATAAGAACAGCTGAAATTGTGAGAGCTTTTTGCCACCCAAATTTCTGAGAAGCACAAGGGCTACACCCACAATAAGGTCTGAAAAAACTAATGCAGTTAAGGCCCTATGAACTCCTGAAACTAATATCTGAAGCCGCCTTGTGAATTAGGAGAAACTGCTGAAAAGAGACTCCAATAACCAGAGCAGAGATGTGTAGAGGCAAGGGAACGAGGTTTCAGATAGAAAAGAAGAGATCTCAGAAAGTATGAGGTCCTAATTTTGAATGCTTCATGAAAACAATCGGTCAAGGGCCATGAAACTAGAAAAGATAGCCTGACCCATCACTCTTTCAAAATGGTTAAGAAAACCAACTTTGCTTAAAAATAAGCAACAACAGACAGGTGTCTCCATTAATTGCAATAAAAATGATTATAAGAGCATAGAAAATCAGCATATCGGGATGATATGCCCACAAAACAGATAAAAGTATAACATGATCTACAGAAAATTAAAGTTAACATTACTTAATACTAAAATTAAGAAGTTCATAGAAGAACAATATAAATCAAAAGTAGAAAAACTCACGATACATATAATTGCACACCCCCAAAAAAGAAAACCAAAGTGATGGAAGAAAACACATACAAAGCATTTTAATTCAGTAAAACATTCCCGGAATTAAAATGGAAAAGATTTAAGTTAAAAGAAAGATTCCTTAAAGGAAAAGAAACTTTCCTTGTCCAGATCCATGCAAAAAGAGCAAGTCATTTATCTGGAATAGAAAGCCAGCTGGAGAGGGACACCTGGGTGGCTCAGTGGGTTAAAGCCTCTACCTTTGGCTTAGGTCATGATCCCAGGGTCCTGGGATTGAGCCCCACATCAGGCTCTCTGCTCAGCAGGGAGCCTGCTCCCCACCCCCCCCCCCGGTCTCTCTCTGCTTGCCTCTCTACCTACTTGTGAATTCTGTCTGTCAAATGAATAAATAAAATCCTAAAAAAAAAAAAAAAAAGAAAGAAAGCCAAGTGGAGAAATAGGAAAGTGTTAGGGGAAGGAGGGAGCAGCAAGGAGCTCCAGGTAAAAGGAAGATAAGAGAAAGAAGTACTAGTCAAATTATATGGACCTTATTTGGATATGTATTCAAACAAATTTCAACATGCCCAAGATAGTTGGAAATCTGAAACACTGTATATTTGAAAATATTAAAGAATTATAATTTATGGGTATGATAATGGCATTATAGTTATGAGTCTTAAAAAGTCCTTTATACTTTTAGAGACAACACCTTATTTATGAATGAAATTATGTGATGCCAAATATTTGCTTTATGATAAAAAAAGAGGATTGGAAATAATTGATTGGATAGATAAAACAACACTGGCCATGAGTTAATAATCATTGAAGCTGTGTAAAAATTACAAGGGATGTTTCATGGTGTGTTGTCTACTTGTTATATATTTAACACGATTCTCAATACAGAGTTTAAAAAGATTTTTTTTCTCTTGTCCTCAGACAGTATGGACAGTTCAAGCCTAGGCAAAATAAATGTGTTTCATTTTCCTAAAGAGACCCAAGATTGCTAGAGTATCAATTTATGGAAATATTTCCCCTGGTGTTATGCTGACATGTTGCAATTGTTCAGATGCATCTTCCTTAACGTTAATTCAGTTAACTTCTTTAAAAAAAAAATCCACTCCCCTGAACCCATGTGTCTGAGAAGCATTTTCTGGTTTTCTTTTTAGGATTGTGGAGAAGGGGTATTATAGTGAACGAGATGCTGCAGATGCTGTTAAACAAATCCTGGAGGCAGTTGCCGTAAGTATGAATTGACAGCGGTAGTGTAATGCTTGGTAATCTTTCCTTTGTATAGAATCGTCCCTTAACAAGTGCATGTCTGTAACCAGCCATAACATTTACAGCAAAACAGTAAGAAATGCTTTGCAAATCTTAATTAAAGGAAATAACCTACCTGTCTTTCCAACTCCTGTCCTGTGATACCAGCCTCCACATGAGCTGTCAGATTGTTCTCATCAACCCAGAGGATTAGATTCTGTTGCAAAGGGAGAAAAAAAAATCTCATCTTCAAGAACTATTGACATTTTCTGAGGAAATATAACTTCCTAACTCAAGGAAGTTGGTGACAAGACAAAACTAGCAAATAGGCTTACCCACACTACTACACTACCCATACATATATCCCAGACTACACAACATGACGGGTATAGTAACATAGGCAGTATATTACACAGTCGTTGGTTTAAAACTCAGAACACTGCCTCTATTCAGGGATTAGTTTGAATTAAACTGTACCTCGTACCTTAGCCAAATTATTTAACTAAGTTTAATGTTTCCTCATTTGTAAAGTGTGAATAGTAACACTACTCATAAGGTTGATTATAAGGATTAAATGAGATACTGCACATAAATAATTTAGCATACAGGGGTGCCTCGCTAGCTCATTTGGTGCAGCTCTTGATCTTGGTTTGTGGATTTGAGCCCCTTGTTGGGTGAAGAGGTTACTGAAAAATAAAATCTTTTAAAAAATGCTTCGTAGACAGTACATTGAATACATTTATCTTTTCTCTTGATTGCTCACACACTGAAAGATGCAGTCCTCCTATATAATGCCATAAGTCTGTTAAAATAATTTCCCATTATTATGAAATCAAATCAGACTTTGGGGCTTATAGTCATTCTTCTCTCGTTCTTTCCATTTCTTGAGTTTGTTTTTCTATTGTTTTTGTTGTTTGGTAGGGAATTGGAGGAAAGTAGAATGTGATAAATATAGATCTGGGAGCACAGAGGTTATTGATTTTTCTTTCAAGACAAGAAATACGGGAATTCAAGTGAAAAATTCTGACAATTTTATTTTTTTAGGGAAGAAATATAAGTTAATATTTTTAAGGAGAATGAAGTTTTATAAGTTAATGATGGAAACTATACACCCACATTTACACAAAAATGTAATTTTGAGGCGCTTGTTGGATTGAATTAATAAGGAAAAGTTTGCCTAGATAAAAGAGGCTCCGCTGGTAAAAACCTTCCCATCTATTTAATGGTGTCTAATATGTGCTGGAACACTTTGGTGATTCATTCATTGAATATAAAGTTAGAACATATCATTCTTTGAACAAATGGGGTGAAGCCCAAGGGGAAATGTTTATCTGTGTTAGACAAATCTAGGGGCACCTGGGTGGCTCAGTGGGTTAAGCCTCTGCCTTCAGGTCAGGTCGTGATCTCAGGGTCCTGGGATCAAGCCTGGCATCAGGCTCTCTGCTCAGTGGGGAGCCTGTTTCTCCTTCTCTCTCCCTCGCTCTCTGCCTACGTGTCATCTCTGTCAAATAAATAAATAAATAAACTTTTTAAAAAAGTTGTGGGTTTTTTTTTTAAGATTTTATTTATTTATTTGACAGAGATGATACGTAGGCAGAGAGGCAGGCAGAGAGAGTGAGAGGGAAGCAGACTCCCTGCTGAGTAGAGAGACCGATTCAGGACTCGATCCCAGGACCCTGAGATCGTGACCTGAGAAGGCAGCAGCTCAACCCACTGAGCCACCCAAGTGCCCCAAAAAGTTTTTTTAAAAAGAGACAAATCTATAAAATATATCTAGAATTGAAATATATTCTATTGTTTGGAGTCAATTATATAACTAAAATCATCATTCAATATCTTGAGAAACCAGCCACAAGTGACCAAAGCATATGTCCTATGAATTTTACCCCCAACCAAAACAGGAGGGAGGGAAGAAGGAAGGGAGGGAGAGAAGGAAGAAAAGAGGGAGGGACTCTGACATTTAACTAGCCTATATATCATTGATGGAAAGGAAACAGTTTTTGCAATCTGCATAAGATGGCTAGAGATAACAGGTCTAACGAAATCCATGATTGAGCTATCAACACCAAGTTCAATTGGCTTTATAGCTTAGTCTTTCCAAATTATTCCTTCTTGTAAAAGTGGTTTGGTCTTTTTGCGGTAGTGGGGCATAAAAAGTTTGAATTGGGGTTGGAGCTAAGCAGGGAGGCTGCCTTGGAATTTTACTCTAAGTACACAATGCAGCTCCTGATTATATGAGTACTGAATTTCAAATTCATCCTCTTACCATACCCAAAATAATCACTCCATTTCAGATTTTTCATCAAATACAGTATAGTTACTGTCCCCGGTTTCCTAAGCTTGTCAATTTGGCAATGATTTTTTAACTCTTCCATGACTTTCTCCCCTCAATTCACCTTCTTAACTTCAGCTGGGCCTTCCTTCTACTGCCCATGAACCTAGACCTGCTGCCTACCATGCTGTGACTGCTCCTGTTGGGCTTTCTTAAACAAAACCAACCAACCCAACCCAACCATTTCCAGTTGCTTCCTGTTCCTGTCCTTAAAAATAGGTCTAGAATTCTCTTTCGCAGTCCCTGTTTTCACCTTGTCCCTTCTGAGTTCTGTAATGGCAGTTTTCCGTCTTTCTTAAATACCCATTTAAAAACTTCATTCCTCATTACCACATGAAGTAGATTATCTAGTTAAGCAAACATGCTTGCAGTGGCCCACTATCACTTTACCTAAATCAGGCGGGCAGCTAGTATGACAGTTAAGAGTACTTTGGGATTCAGACAGAACTGGGTTCAGTTTCTAGATGTGAGCTTGGCCCCAATCACTAAACACTTCTGAGCCTCAGTTTCCTCATGGAAAATGGGCATAATATTCAACCTTGTTAGGTTGTCGAAAAGACTAAATAAGATGAAGCGTGGAAGTCAGAGCAATATTCAAAAGAGAGGGAAAAGGATAAGCAACTTCAGACTCCACACATGCATGTAGAGATATATTAGATGTTGCAAATTTATAAGTAGGTGTCTACTCCTCAGCTAAATACTAAAATCAAAAACAATTGACAACAGTCACTGCTCAGTAACTAGTTACCAAAAAAGTAACTGAAAATTTATCAAAATAGGAAGTCACTATTCCATTTTGTCTTTCTAGAAACTGATACATTTGGTGAAACATCCTTACTATCATTTTTCTATTCATTTCATATGAAACAAAGCTTTATAACTTGATCCCATTCATGAGATTCTTTTCTGCTCTCTTACTATCACTTAATTCTTTTCCTGTTATTCAAAATACACCTTCTTCAATATGCTCTTTCTGGTTGCCTCCATTCATTTAGGTCAGCTCTTGATTCTTTTGGCTTATCACAGTGGGCATGCTTCAGTTTAGTGATACCTCAGGTAGCTGACTGACAGAAGTCTGTCCTCATTCAGTGACTGAGAAATGAATGCTCTCAGCATCAGACTTTTCCACCTATTGGAGTTATACCAATTAAGGAATAAAAAGGGTAAAAAGGGTGCCCAACAGGGATGCCCCAGATAGGTGTACCCTATCAAAAAAGGAGGTACTAGACCTCAACTCTATTCCAGATTTGCAGAGATGGCTTGATTAGTCTACTGCTAATCCTCAGTTTAAAACAAACAAACAAAAATTGTTATTCTACCTACTAAGAAAGTTTCAGTTTAAAAAGTAGGTTACCAAACAAAGGGGACAAAGAGAGAGAGAGAGAGGCAAACTGAGAAGCAGACTCTTAACTATAGAGGACAAACTGATGGTTACCAGAAGAGGGTGGGGACATGGGGGCAACAGGTGAAGGGGATTAAGAGTTCATTTGCTGTGAGGAACACTGGGTATATGGAAGTATTGAATCACTACATTGTACACCTGAAACTAATATTACACTATATGTTAACAAACTGGAATTAAAGAAAGAAAAACTTAATAACAACAAAAATAGAGAAGTAAGAGCAAAAAAATAAATTGGCACATTAAAGTCACTCTTTGAAAGAAGTTTTATAAAAATCACATTTCTCTGAATGCTACAATTAGGGATTAACTTGGAAAAAAAATTAACTTAGAAAAAAAAATTAAAGTCATTTCCTTAAGTGTTTCCACCAGGTAGGAAGCAAGCAATTTAAAACTTGTGGGAAGTGGCTGACATTTATGAAATAGTTTATTGTCAACTACATAGCTATAGATAGCTATAAAAATAGGACAGTTGGGAACTCAAAGTAATCAGTGATACATCTCACATTTCCTCTGCATCACACACTTAGAAGACTATATCTAGGCTGGCTTTTGAAAGCAGAAAGGAAGAAAGCTTAAAGATTGAAAAGTTCTTGGGAAATATGTTGTGGGGATAATTATACCCCTTAGGTAACAAATCTGGCAATCCTTCTCTTCCTCCCCACTTCACCCTAATTCCTGCCCCAAATATTTCACAGTATTTGTCTGACTATAATCTTGCTCCTTATGCTTTTTAGCTTTAAATAAAATTTTTGAAAGCTTTTAAAGTGAATTTGAAAGATGTTTCCCCCTTTGAGTTTGAATTCATCCAGTTAGTCTTTGAGGGCGGATCATTAAGCTTTCTTGAGTGTTCTATCTTCCTGAAATGAGTTCCTGAAATGAGTCCCAAATTAGATGGTCTAGGTCAATCTGGACATTCTGAAAGGAACATCATGTCCTCATCTGTCATAAAGCACAATGCCAAACCTTATAGCCTTCTTTTCCATTTAGTTAAAAAAATAACCAGGGTCATATTCCATCACCACCGACATCTCTTACTGTTGCTACCACCGCTTGTCCTTTTCTTGTCCCCCCCCCCAATATCCTGCTGTTCCTCTGTTTCCAAAAAAATAACTGTCTCCCTTTTTTTCTCCACTCTTAATGCCATTTTCCATCTTTTGCTAGCCATAGCTTTTTAGGTATGTCTTAATTTCAAAGTCATGACTTGAGAACTTAGAGAAACATACATATAGGGTATATATTGAATTTAATAGAAGGAAATTTAATAGAAGAAAATGGTTAAAGAACTTAAATATGTCTGCTACCCTAGCACATAGATTTGGGGTTAGAATTTTTTTTTTAAAGATTGTGATAACGGGGGTGAAGAGATGCAAACAAAAACATCCCACCCTTGAAAGTTATGGAAACCAATATGGCATCTCAATGCTGAAGTAAAACAGGTTGTGGACATGATTATAAGGACGTAAGAAAAGATGAAATAATACAGGGTTCTTTAGATAAAAAATTTAAAAACCTGTAGCCTCCCTTTAAAAAGAATAGATTTACTGTATTAAAGAATTGATAAAGAATTGATGACTAGATACTGAAGAACTGGAAAGGCCAAAGGGGAGTACTAAACTAAGGTACCATGGAGGCAGCACCTGTGGGAAGCAGCCTCCCCTCAGACTGAGGGGAACAAAACAGAGTGGGAGATGATTAAAACTTAGACATGTAAAGGAGGTGTGATGAAGGCTTACTGCTTGACTGGTGCTGGTTTCTAGTCTCTGACCCAAAGGAATTGCCCCCAAAGCTGGCACTTAAACCTTAAGTCTAGCCAGCTAGTGCTGGTGTTGCTGAAAACAAACACCGGATGGTTCCAATGCTGGTGAGCATTGGAAAAGCTGCAGTCAGCAGCTGCTACCAGAATGCTCTGCGTGGCAGGGTGAAAACGTGTCTTTAGGGTACGTGGGAATATCAAGCAGAAATACAGGCACAGAAAGCAACTAGGACTGAGGAAGTCCCTTTGTGCTCTTCCAGCCTTCCACTCTCTCCCTAGTGCCCTCTAATTGCAGAGCCAAACAGGAAGCCAGCAGGAGAAGGAAAAGTAGAGCTTCTAATTCAAGTCTCAGCTTCAGAAAGTAGACTGTAGAAGGGTGATTTACAGTTGAGAGCCAATAACAATAAATGCTACAGGAATTTATTTGAAAACAAAACTAAGTTTTCCAAGTTCCTATTGCTATTCATAGTCATCTAAAACATTGTCTTTACTAATGTGCATTAAATGGTTCTAGAAGTCAATGAAATCAAAACAAGTACAACAGTATTAAAATAAATTACTGACTATATTTAATACTGAGAACTATGCTTGATAACATTTATAGGTTTAATGGGCAATATATACATTATCAACTTTATATTATTTGATACATTTAAACCATCTTCCACCTGACTTCTTATTCTGTTGGCAGAGTCATTGTACCTTTATAAAGATGGAAGATGTCAGAACATTGTTTCCTGGCCTCCCTTGAGGCCAGGCAAGGGCATATGACCTGATCCTCATCAGTGAGCTCTGATGGACAGTCTGCCTGGGTTCTGGGGAAACTTCTCAGTAAAAAGAGACCCAAGGAAGAAAAGGTCATCTCTCTTTTTCACAGGCATAGTCAAGTCTGCATATGATGCAGAAAACTGCTTTTTCTGTCTTGTACTTAAGAAGGAAAATATAATTGTGTTGAAAAAAGCAGAGAAAAAAGTACACACCATTAGAATTCTCCTCCTGCTTGATACCTCTTAAAGGATAATAAGTTTCTCAATATTTTTGCCACTTTAAATTGTATAACCTGGGGGCGCGTGTGTGGCTCAGTAGGTTAAATCCTCTGCCTTCGGCTCGGGTCATGATCCCAGGGTCCTGGGATCGAGCCCCCCATCGGGCTCTCTGTGCAGCAGAGAGCCTGCTTCCTCCTCTCTCTCTCTTCTCTCTGCCTGCCTCTCTGCCTCCTTGTGATCTCTGTCAAATAAATAAATAAAATCTTTTAAAAAAATTGTATAACTTGTTATTTGAAGCTGTAAGATACTGAACTTCTTGAATAAACTTTTGAGTATACACTAATAGCAATTCTGTGGTCAGAGCAAGTTGTATAATTTTCCATCCATCCAAACATAACACATAGGGCATAAAAAGATTCTCATCCCACAAATTTCTAAAAACTGAATTTCACTGAATATCAAACACACACCCACACACTGCTAAATCATGAGGTTTAAGGTTATTAACAGTAGCAAGCTTGCTTCTGATACCTGTTCTTTGTTTTTGTGAATATTGTTCCTGCTTGGGTCCACTTATTGTCAGTGAAAAGATTCTGAGAGTTCAATTAAGTAATGAGGCACTGGAACAGAAAATGTGAGGTTCTTTGTAATTTGTTTCAAATCTACCAGTTGCGATGCTATTTCCATTTCTTTCTGGGGAGGACTTTTTCTCTTGTTATTCATATCTGAACACTGATCTCTGGGGGATGGATTTTAATGTAAGGCTCAAAGTGCTGAAACACTGTAATGATAACTTTACCAGTAAAAATAAAAGTAGTTATACATTCTTACTAAAAATTGAGAGA
Organism: Neogale vison; assembly: GCF_020171115.1. NCBI lineage: Eukaryota > Metazoa > Chordata > Mammalia > Carnivora > Mustelidae > Neogale > Neogale vison. The sequence continues at coordinate 183,793,052 of NC_058091.1, read as the reverse complement.
CCACAATTATTAGAAAATAAATAACAGATAGTTCTGTTAATGTTCTAATGTTTTGATTTATAAACACAGAATAAAGCAGAGTAGTTGTTCAGAGCATTTTATTTATTTTTATGATATTTTATCAGGAAAAGGTTTGTAACAAAAGTAATCTATATTATGAATATTATAGCTCACTATTAGGAAACTGGGAAATCTAGAAATAATTCCTAGGAGGGAGAGTATCTTTCTTATTAGATGTTTCTGTACATCATTATCAGCAGTGAAAATGATATCATAATTTTGTCAGATTCCATCTAAGTAGCTTTCTCTCTCAAGTTCTGGGAAAATCACAATTCTAGGAATATATATGAAGAAGCTTACTAGTTTATGAGGCAGATAGACATATAAGCACTGTAAGGGCCTATTTAGCTAAAGTGATTCCATCCGGTTAAACAGTGATTTTGGTTTTTATGTAGTAAAACTTAAACTGACCCTGCGCCCCTCCCAGGGGACTTACTTAAAAGCAAATCCCAGAAACCAGTCCCAGGTAACAAAGCCCAAATACAAGGGCGGGTCAGGCCAGGTGGAGACATCCAATCAGTGGGGCATACATACTGTCTCCCTAGCTACTAAGGAGTGTCGGCCCTGCCTTTTGGGCGCCAATGCTGACCAAGGTGATAGTCTAGTTCAAATAGCTACTATAGGGTAAATTATGATTCATTTGGCCACTTGAGTGTGACCTAGCGTGACTGGGCAGCTTTCTCTGTGTGTTACAATCTCATTGGCCACCTGTATGTGGCCAGGCTCAATCACATGGCCTTTGCTCTTTAAAAGTTAGTCAGTAAGGCAGGGAGGGATCGCCCTCTCTGTAAGAGGCGACCCTGACCGGTTGTTTTGATTCTCGATGCTTGGCATGAAATAAAGCTTTGCTTGACCTTCGCTTTGTATCAGTCTCGCTCCTTTGATTACGGACCTAACAGCACAAGGCTATAAAATGATTTATGCATATCTGTTGCTATATTTTGCAGATTAGAGAAAGTGAAAGTTATTTAATATATCTAGAGGGAAACTGAGTCAGAAAAATCTTGCCAGAGGAAGTTATATATGAGTTGGGTTTTAAAAGAAAAATTGTTGTTTAATAGATAGCCAGTATGAAAGAAACAGAATTCCAGAAAAACTCCTTTTCTCCCGTAGATTTTTAGGGAACGTAAGACTAAATGTGCAAAGACATGAACAGCTGGTCTTTGACTATGGCGAGAACTGGGGCTTGAGAGAAATGGAGAGCCCATCCTGTGGGGTTTACATGACTTTCAAAAGAGGTTCACATGATTCTGCGGATGAGGAGATGTGAGGGACTTTTGCTACTGGATCATCCTGATGGCAGCATGAAGCCCCAAAGCAGGGAGGCCAGTTATAAAGAAACGGCAAATTCAAGCCAAGAGATGGAAAACATCTGAAGGGACATGGTTTGCGATTATACAAATGAAATGTGCTACCAACTAAGCCCAGAATTCCCCTTGAATCTTCTTGATCAATATTAGTGAATATTACATATGTAAAGACGTGGAGATGATGAAAAATAATCTAGAACAGGGAGCATGCAGCAGAGCAATTGAGAGGTTTGATAAGAACTTCTCATAAAACTCTCTCCCTTTCATTAACACTCTCTTCTCACCTCTGCGCACTTGCTCCCTGAGATTTTATTCCACTTTCTTCCATCCAGTCTCAAACTCCTCTAATGACCTGTGTTTCTTCCTTTCCTATTTCCCTCTCCGCTCGCTGAGAACTAATGATGAACAGAACAACAAAAGCAAAAATAACAAACATTTTAAGAGACTAGCCAAAGCCTTAAGAGCAGGGTGATTGTGTTCACGACACACAGCACACATTGTAGGTCTTCAGGAGAGCGATAGAAAGTAAATATGAGACACGGTCCCTGTCTAGAAGAATTAACAAGGCAGAGAGGATTTTTTTAAAGATTTTATTCATTTAGCAGAGAGAGAGAGCCCCCACACACAAGCAGGGGGAGCAGCAGAGGAAGAGGGAGAAGCAGGCTCCCTGCTGAGCAGGGAGTGAGAGGAGGGAAAGGGTGGGGGCTGGGGCTGGGGCTCAATCCCGGGATCCCGGATCAGGACCTGAGCTGAAGGCAGACACTTAACCAACTGAGTCACCCAGGGACCCCAAGGCAAAGTGGATTTTTTTTTTTAAAGATTTTATTTATTTATTTGACAGACAGAGACCACAAGCAGGCAGAGAGGCAGGCAGAGAGAGAGAGAGAGGGAAGCAGGCTCCCCGCTGAGCAAAGAGCCCGATGCGGGACTTGATCCCAGGACCCTGAGATCATGACCTGAGCCGAAGGCAGCAGCCTAACCCACTGAGCCACCCACCCAGTGGATTTTTAAAAAATAACATCTAAGTTATCTTTCTTCTCAGGATTGAGATGAATATTTTCACTATTGCAAAAGCCCATTGAAGTGTCATAGACATGACGTCTGATTCATGTTTGACAACCTCAGATGATAGTCTTTACAGATTGATTTGTAGCTATTCTGGCAGTTTTCTGTTGAGATTCACAGTTTCTTTTTTTTTTTTTTTTTTTTTGACTCTGGAGCAGGAGAATTGGATAATCTCCAGTAAGAGTGGGAAATATTGTCTAGTTAATAATGGCAGTATCCAAAAAAAAGCACAAAAAAGGATACAGTGTAATAATTGAGAAGGACTCAACAGTATCCTTATGAGGTCAGGAAAGGCATGTACCATTTCTATCTCTGTAGATGACCTATGAAGACTAATGAGAATAAAGAGAAAGAGAGAAAGATGGGAATTCAAGCTATAAGCGAATACAGTTTTAAGTAAGGTAACAAGTTTTAATTGTGTTTAGAAGTGTTTATGCCAAGCAGGTGTGTATAAGCAGCCCATGAGAGGAAGGATATTAGCATATAATCACAATACCTTTTTTTATTTTAAACAAACCTTACTCTAATCTGTAACTTGGCCTATTTTCCATCCCTGTGACACTGTATTGCACATATATGTATTCTGTTCCTCTGATACTCAATGCTCTGAAAAGCTGAAATTCAGGAAAAAAGCTGAGCAAAGAATCCTACCACCCACAATGGGGTCTCTAGGAGGACAGTCTCTTCTTTACATCGATGTAATTTATGTGCGACAGCCTCTACCTACTATGGGCTACAAGGGAAGGACTCACGGCTGGAAAGATTCCTTTGACAGTGATCCCCTTTTAAGAAAGAATGATTGTGTGGAAAATATCAAAGTATTGTGCTTTGAAGGTGAACAGAGATCTTTTCTTTGTAAATGTGCTTCTCTCCAGGGGTGGTAGAATAACTAAGGTTAGAGTCTAGTTAACTATTTTTATGTTATTCTTACATTGTTTATTGGAGGATGGCGGTGGGAACATGAAATTTATTTCCTTGCTCTCTGATAGTAGTTCTCTGCCCAAACCTAAAGTATTCCCTGTCTTGAGGGAGTGAAGTCCTACTTTATTATATGGTGCAGTGTGAATCTACTACTTACAATGTCTTTGACCCATAAAAACGAATTTTTATTTTGGGAATGGCCAATTCAGAAGGAGTTCTGAAAAACATGAACAATTCTCTCAAATAGGTTGAATATATATATTTTTTTAATTTCTAGAAGGAGAGCATTTAGGCAGTATTACAATATTCTGTTAATTTCAGTCTTTGAACATAGAATTTTGATTTCATTATTATTAAATAATTCAGAAACAAATTCTGCAAAATTTTTACAAAATATTTTTACCTGCCTAATAAGTGGGAAATACATAATTCGGTGAAGATGTCAAATTAACATATAGGCATAGGCCTAAATCATAGCCTGTGTACATTATAAAAGTGGTTGTAGAAATAGAAGGCTAATTTGGTTTTCTTATTTTAATCACTGTTTTCTATCCCATCTCAAGTGTTTAGCTCCTGAGTAAGGAATGTTTACAAAAGTCCAGTTTACTCACTTTAATTAAGATGCAGAATTTCTTAATGAGGACAATGGGAATACGACTTTCATTCTGCACAAGGCCGTTCTTTCTAAGTGTTGAGTAGTCCTGGCTATGTCAACCTCTTCTGGCTGCTGTAACAGGATACCATAGATTGACGTGGCTTAAATAATAAACATTTATTTCTCACAGTTCTGGAGGCTGGAAATTCCAGATCAGGGTGCCACACGGTCAGATTTTTGGTGAGGGCTCTGTTCCTGGTTTCAGACTACTGTCTCCTTACTGTCTCCTCACGTGAGAAAGAAAGTGAGCTCTGGTCTCTTCATCTTCCTGTAAAGGCACTAATCCCATCATAGGACTCCGCCCTCAAGACCTTAGGTATAATTACCTTCAAAGTCTTCACCTCCAAATACCATCACTCTGAAGACTAGGACTTCACCATTTGAATTCTTGGGGACACAAATATTTATCTGTAGCACTTGCTCCAACATACCAAATGCCAGTTGGAGACCTAGATATTATGACAACGGAAAAGAAAAATACTTGCACACAATTTCCAGTCCGTCTAAGTGAAGCTTCCCCTTAATCTGTTTTTCTTTCTCTCTCTCTTTCAACCTCTCCCTTCCTCCTTCCTTTTATTCTCACCTCTCTTTACCTTCTAAATTCCAGAGAATCACCGCCATCAAAAGGTTCAAAGAAATGTAAACACCATTGCAATAGATGCAGTGCTGGACACCTGAACAATTCTTCTTAACTTTTTTTGCCTACTTTAAAGAAATTTTCAGTAACTCTTAGCGGTTTCAAAATGTTCTTTTGACCTAGGACAAGAATACCTTCCTCATTCCAGTGTCCCACTTTATCATTCTACCTTTTGTAAATGTAATTTAAGCTCCCTCTGTGCTATATCCTCTTTATTTTTAGCTCATGAAAGAAGTATGGTATAATTCTAATGTATATCACATGCTGTATATTTAATATTAATCTATGGTTTTTGAATCTTGGTGTTTTCTTCAGATTATTTTGCTTAAAGTTTACAGAGCCTGATCTCATTTTTTTTCAAGGAAATACTTCCGTATATATTATCAATCTGTAAAATTTTTCTGAAATGTCAGGGCTCTGCCTACTATGTTATAAGCAGTTGGTAGGTTAAACAGAGAACTACTTATCTATACACTGCACACTTAAAAATAATCAAAAGTCCATGTGCTTTTGGGTAAATTGGAAGGGGAGATGAACCATGAGAGACTAAGGACTCTGAAAAACAATCTGAGGGGTTTGCAGTGGCGGGGGGGTGGGAGGTTGGGGTACCAGGTGGTGGGTATTATAGAGGGCACGGCTTGCATGGAGCACTGGGTGTGGTGAAAAAATAATGAATACTGTTTTTCTGAAAATAAATAAATTGGAAAAAAAATAATAATCAAAAGTCAGATTTTATTAATTGTACATCCGAGTGTTTTAACAGAGATATATAAGTGGCAGGGCACTTGGGTGGCTCAGTTAGTTAAGCGTCCAGCTCTTGGTTTGGCTCAGGTTGTGATCTCAGGGTCATGGAATCAGCTGCACATCGGGCTCCCCACTCAGCAGAGTTAGCTTGTCCCTCTCCCTCTGCTCCTCTCCTCCCTCCTCCTGCTTACACTTACTCTCTCACCCTCTCTCAAGTGAATGGATGAATCTAAAAAAAAAAAAAAAAAAAGATATATGTAAGTTGCATAATGATATTGGCAAATGATGTCCACCAGGAAAAAAGAATAGTTTTCGTACATAACTTGGGATATAGACAAGGGTGAGTTACATTTAACTGTCTTTGTTTTCTTTATGTGGCAATATATGTTGAACTGAAAGTATAATAAGAATTTCAACTCTAAATTTGATACAACACACCTACATATTGGAGATTATTGCATTGCCATCCCTGTCGTCATCAGCTTTCCTCACATTCACTTTGTGATATTTAAAGGACTTTGCTTGAACATTTAGGATCCTGCTTGATTTATAAGACAAAAGCACACATCATATCATAGCATTTCCCCACAACCCTCCACTGTCTCCCCATCAGACTCACCACCCTCTATGTGTGACCCTGGAAGTCCTGCCTGGAAGGGCTCCTTGCTGACTTTATGATCCTCTCTGTCTTTCCATGAGTCTTCATTCATGGTGCTTCAGTAAACTGTTCCTCCAGTATGAGAAACTCTAGTTCCTGGAACTTTGATTTCTTGTGTGGAACTAGAATATATGGGCCCCTGGGTGACTCAGTGGGTTAAGCATCTGCCTTGGGCTGAGGTCATGGTCTTGGGGTCCTGGGATCAAGTCCCACACCAATGTCTGGAATGTTTCCTGGTTCATACTGGGTATTCTGTAAATATGTGTTAAATGATTTGACTGACCAAACATCTTTATTCATTTACTTATTCATGCACTCATTCATCAGCTAACCAAACAAACTACAAATGTTTTTTGAGCATATATTTACCCCCACCACTGTGGAGTCCTTAAGAGACCTATGGCACTTGTGTGCCTAGAGTTTATGTTCTTTAGTCCATTACTTGTTAACTGCAGAATACCCAGTGTATCAGTTTTCTATTACTGACTAACAAATTACCACAAATTTAACAGCTTAAAACAACTCATTCTCTCATCAGTCTGTAGGTCTGAAGTCCAGTGGGCTCAACTGGGTTCTTGGCTTAGAATACATATTGGCAACTTTTCTAAGATCATACAGCTGGCTCATGGCAGAATCAGGACTAGAATGCAAAACCAAAGATGACTTCAGAATTTATGCTATTAAGTCCTCTGCTGTCTGCTTTCCTCTGCAGTAACCTGCTATAGATTCTGTTGGACCCAAAGCCAGAGACAGAGGAGCAGACAGAAGCCTTAACGTGGCAAGAATTCAGGGCCAGCAGTGAAACGAGACAAGTGAGGTACATCCATTTTAAAGATCACATAGCAGGAAAAAATTCACATTTTTTAAAAGACACAGGTGCTTTTTAGCAGGTGTACCTCTGTGCTTTTTTACTCTTTGATTCAGCTCTTGAAAACTACATATTTGACATAACGAGAATCACTTTACATGCTATAATTAAAGAATTAAATCTGTCTCCAATAAATTAAGAATATGTGCAAATGCATATTCCATTCTTTTTAGTACAAGTGTAGGTGGGAATAATAATAGCTCCACAGATGTAATTCTTCCAGGTGCAGTTAGCTCTGTAACTTTATCAATATCCAGAATGACGGTAACATAAAAATTTAATTATCCCCAATGTGAGTCAATAGTAAATAATTGGGTAGAAGACATTCAATTCTTTGTAGCTAAATTCAACTTCCATTTAATTATTGTATTTCTTTTTTCAAGTGGTTGCCCTTTTATGCCAGTTTTTTGAGGGTCACAAATACAGTGCAGCACTCATAGGCTGATCATTCAGACTGGTCTCCCCTGGCATACACAGCTCCCAAGCCTGCTGATGACGAGGCTGACTCTTAAATAGCAGCTTCCAAGGCTTTCAAATATTTTAAAAAGTTCTGGAGGTAGGATATGCTGTCTCCGTTTACCATAATGCCCCTTTCCCCAGCCTTGTGAGTAAGAGCACAGATTCCAGGCCAGACTCTGAATTCAAATCCCAGAACTGCTACTAACTGTATGAACTTCAGCATGTAATTTAACTTGGCTGTTCATTATTTGTAAAATGGAGATAATGGAATTATATATACTAATATTATATATATAGGATTAATATAATAGGATTGATATATTTGGCAAATCACTTGGAACAGTGTCTGTCACATAGTAAGTGCTATAGAAAATTTATTAAATAAAAATATTTAAATTTAAATGGAGTTTGCCTACTTCACTCTCATGTTATCTGCCCCTCCTTTAGCGGTATTTGAGTTTGAGATTCCTATTCTAAATAATCTCTTAAAGTCTGGACTGGCTCTCAGATTCTTAGAGTAATCCTTCAGAGAGGACTTTAAAAGCATTTGCCTGTAAAACACCTTGATTATCTAAATTTATTATAATCTAAAACTTTCTTTAATGAGACTTAATATTCTAATGTAGGCACTTGAAGTTTTTTAAAGTACAGATGAGCTGAGGCTGCTTAAGGCTTAGAAGTAACTTCAACACATTGATGCCTTCAGAGGTTTGATAAAATTGTATTTTCTTTAAATAAAATGTCACAGAATACAATAGATCATTTGATCACTTTTATCTATGAAGATCAAGATATTTTGTAATTGTTATAAAGCATAGAGAATCTCTGGGCAATCACCATATATAGGCAAATTTGATTTATTTTAAATTTTCTGGAGCATCACTGAATATTTTAGTTGCTAAACAGACTGTTAATACTAGTATCTGAAAATGAGTAACCTTCAATTTAATTCCTCCTATCAACACATCCACATCATATGTGGAAACTAATAAAAATTTTTTCCTATTTTGATAAATGTTCATTTTTATTACTAAATCTTAAAAGATTTAGGAATCATAAATTATATAAACTTTGTATAAAGAGTAGAATATTAATAAATAAGTGCTTCATCTTTACTTAAAAGGAAGTATGGCCTTTAATGGTTAAAATATTGATTCAACACTCTTACAGATTTAAGAATTTTCCAGAGGATCATCTCTAAGCCAAGCTTATTGCCTCTCTTTAACTTATTTAATATGATTTTTATCCTTTATATCTCTATATAAGAGACTTTGGCTGCACTTCACATCTGACACTTCTGTCAATCATTCCCATGGGTTCACAAAAAGGGAAGAAATTCTTTCTAACCAAGGAGCAAGCTGAAATTATTTTTTCTTTGCTATAGGAAATCTCAGAAACTTATAAATGAATACCATAGAAATTTTGATCAACATTGAACTAAGTGCAGAGCTTCTCACATTTGTCATTTTTTCTTAACAGCTTTAACTGCATTAACTGGTACACCAGTTAATAAGTTCAAATGGTCTCAAATACTGAGAATAATTCCACTTTTAGGTATCAAGTAGAATATTACTTAGAAAACATTTAAAATGTCTGGAGTAATGGTGGTAATGTCTCTTTCGGGACCAGATGGAGTAAAAGGGACTAATTTATACTCTTTCTGAAACAAAAAAACAACCAAAACTATGCAACATGGTTTTCAGACATTAAACATTAGGCAGCCTAAGGCAGTGGGCTCCCTTGAAAAAGGCAGCACAAATAATATGAGCCCTACAATTGCCTGGAAAGAGTTTTCAGCTGCCCTGTAGAGAGGAGAAACCAAGAGGAGCCCCACAGTCTCCCTAGGTTAAGACAGAATAGAGTCTGGGAGGCCAAGGAGACCAAAGTTCACAGAGCAGAGTGCCTGAGAGGAGAGAGCTGCTCTGAGAGAAATCTCTGGAAAGCTGCAGTTACTCTTTCCCCCAGATCTCCTGGTGAGTACTGCATGCAAGGAAACTACCTGAGGCCAGGGAGAGAACCATAGATTAGAGGGAACAATGCTTGCAGTTCACACAGGGATGGGAAGAGTTTGTGTTTCCAATAGACAGAGTAGACAATTTTAACAAAGTTTGAAAGCAAGACTCAAAAGGATCAAACTATTTACAAGTATTGTAACTTAACTGCATTCAGAACAGAACTAAAAAAGATCACAAATACATCTGTATTTGTCCAGTACCCAACACAATAAAATCAGTGTGTTTTACCCAGTTGAAATTATGAGAAGTGCATGCAGTAAGCACATCCAGAGTGAGACTGGATGAAAGCAGGGGGAAAAAAATGAATCAAAAGAAACAGCCTTATAAGTGACACAAATGAAATAAATAATATAGGGAGACATTAAAACAGTTTTATTGCTGTATTCCATATATTCAAGAAGGTAGAGGAAAGAGTAAGGATGTAAACTATATATGTGGAAACTATTTTAATATTTTTTTTATTTTTTAATGAACATATAATGTATTATTAGCCCCAGAGGTACAGGTCTGTGAATCACCAGGTTTACACACTTCACAGCACTCACCATAGCACATACCCTCCCCAATGTCCATAACTTCACCATCCTCTCCCTACCCCTCTCCCCCTGGCCACCCTCAGTTAGTTTTGTGACATTAAGAGTCTCTTATGGTTTGTCTCCCTCCCAATCCCATCTTGTTTCATTTATTCTTTTCCTACCCCCCAAAACCCCCACGTTGCATCTCTACTTCCTCATATCAGGGAGATCATGTGATAGTTGTCTTTCTCTTATTGACTTATTTTGCTAATCATAATACCCTCTAGTTCCATCCACGTCGTCACAAATGGCAAGATTTCATTTCTTTTTGATGGATGCATAGTATTCCTGTGTGTGTGTGTGTGTGTATGTGTGAACTATTTTAAAAAGAAGACTGAAATTAGACATCTGGAGATGAAAACTGCAGTATCTGAGTTGAAAAGTATACTGGATGTAATAAATAGCAGATTAGACATTTCAGAAATAAAGTGAACTTGAAGACATAGCATTAAAAACCATCTAAGGTAGAACACAGAGAAAAAAGGTGGAAAACAAAATGAACATCAGTAAACTTTGGAACAACTTCAAGGATATATACACACATACACACACATGTATACATATACATATATACACACATAGACATATATATATGAACACTACATATATAACTACGTATATGTAATTGGAGTCATTGAAAAATGATGGGAGATAGAATTATATTTGAATAAATAATATGCAAGTTATTTAATGAAGCTTGTAAAGCCAACATCCAAGAATCTTAACAAATCTCCAGCACAAGAAACATGAAGAATATGAGACCAAGGCACAGCATATTCGATTTTCTTAAACCTAAAGTAAAAACCTAAAAACCATAAAAGCATCCAGAGAAAAGACACATTACTTCGGAAGAACAAAGATAAGGATGACATTAAATTTTCCTCAGAAATAATGCAAGCAAGAGACATCAAAGTATTGTTAAGGGGAAAAAAGCAGCCTGATATTCTAAACTCAGTGAAAATAACTTTAAAAAGTAAAAGCAAAATAAAGACTTTATTAAACAAGCACAACCTAATTCATCACTAGCATACCTGTAATTCTAGAGTAGATTTGGTTATACACTATAAAAGAGAACTGATTGATTTACATTGTATTCACTTTCTAGCTTGCCGGCCAAGGGCAGCTATTGATACTGCCTTAAACAAAGAGCAGAATGAGTTGAGTTCACTAAATTTCTTGAACACAGAACCACACAGCCTTATGAGTTGGGACGGACATAGGACATTTATTCTAATCCAGAGGTATTAGGAGCGATTTCCTGTCCCAACTCAGTGGTTACACAATTTTATTTATTTAACAAACACCTTTAAGTGCTAATACGTGCTAGACCTAAGAATGAGTTCTAGCTATTCCCTGGGATTTTGTGTCTATTTGTTGATGCCTGTCATAGAGCCTCATTCAACCCATACTTCTGATCATTCATTCATTCACTCCTTCTTTCACACATTTTTCTCATGAACATTTATCAAAAACATACCAGACCCTTTGCCTAAAGTCTGTGGGTACAAAAGTGAATAAAATAATCCCTGCCTGCTCTCAAGGAATTGATCTATTACTTTGATAGACAAGTACATAATTAACTGTAATAAAATTATCAGAGCATTAAGGTATATGAAGAAAATGCTACTGGGAGAAGCAGAGAAAATGACATTTATTTTGCTCGTGAGATTAGAAGAAAATTTCACAGAAGTGGTATGTAATCTGGGTTATGATGTGTTCCAAGTACTGTTGCTGTCTTAATAAATTATCCCCAAGCTTGAAAAAAACTACTTCATTGTGCTCACATGTTCTCTGCATCAGGACTTTAGACAGGACATGGTGGGAATGATGACTGTCTCTGCTCCATCATGTCTGGAGTTTGGGCTGGGAAGACTGAAAGGTTTAGGGGCTTGATGGCTAGAAATCATTTAGAGGCGTCTTCGCTCGCTCACATGTCTGGCACTTAAATGTCTGCCACATAGGACCTCACCAGGAACTGTCAACTGGAACAGTGACGCTTGACTTGTCGATGTTCCCCAACATTCTTAAAGCATCTTGGCCTTAAGATCATAAGACTTCTTATGTGGCAGCTTAGGGATCTAAAAATGAGTATTTAACTCATTTTTAAATGAGTTAAAGATAGAAGCTACCTTGGCTTTTATGTTCTAACATCAGAAGTCACATACTATCACTTCCATTGCATTCTGTTGGGTCTAGCAAGTCACAGACCAAATTCAGGGGGAGGGGGCATTACACTTCACCTCTAGATGAGAAGTGGCAAGATTGTGGAAGAGCTTTGGATGTGTAATACTGTTGCAAGAATCTTGAGAAAATACAGTATGACACATGAAAGATTATTATTATCTGGGAACCAAGTGGAAATATCTATGGCATGATTTAGGAATAGTAAATATGGCTATGTAGTTAGTACATGGTAAGAATTGTCCCAAGATGATGCACAGCCAGAAACTGGGGACAAATTTTGAAGGGCCTTTATTTTCACACTGAAAATATTAGACTTTAACTTATAGGCAATGAGGAGCTCTTGATGCTGGATTGTTTTTGTTTTTATATTATTTATTTTTAAAGATTTATTTATTTTAGAGAACATGGGGTGGGGAGGGAGAGAGGGAAAGGAAGAGAGAATTCCAAGCAGACACCCCATGTAGCACAGAGCCCAATATGGGATTTGATCTCATGACCCTGAGATCATAACCTGAGCCAAAATCAAGAGTCGGACGCTCAACCAAATGAGCCACCCAGGCACCCTGAGTCTTTTTTAACTAGAGGATTTTTAAACTAGAGGATTGACATGAGTTAGTCTGTGTTTTAGAAAGATGACCGAGGTGTAGAGATGTGGGTGGGCGTGGTTAGGAGAAAAATGTTAGTAGTGCTAGTAGAGAATATGAAGGACTATGTACTTAGTGGTAACAATGTAATGAAAAGAGTAGATGTGAAATGTATTTTGGAAGTGGAGTTATGGCCAAATGGCCAAGACTAGTAGACTAGTGAGAGGAAAGGAGGCATCAAAGATGAAATAAATGAAAATGTAGGTTCTTGGCTAATAAATGGGAAGCCCCAGCACGTGGCTGCTACGCTGAAGGTAGGTTCTTCTGATCCTGGGATGCTCTACAGATTGAAGCTTACCATAGATCTCACCGCCAGCCAATCCTAACTATGCCTGCTGATCCGGTCATGGGATAGTAGTGTCCTGCTGCTTTTCTCATATATTCTCTTGGTAATTCTAAAGGCATCAGAGAGTAGAGGTCAAGCATAAAGACAATGGTAGTGGTAGGTCTCCAAGGCAGATATGACACAAAGGTAGAGTATTCACTTTGAAGTTCCTGCTTAAATTTATAGGTACTGATTCTGAATTTTCCAAGGAATAGAGAAGAGCAAGTTCATGCAGTTTAATTTTTCTTCCCAAGGGAGAGCTATAGTCAGAATACCGTTTTCTTTTTTTAATGACTGGTTCTTCTTTGTCCTGTTAGATTTTTAAAGAGATTCAAACTTCCTCCTACCAACTCCTGAGACATTATCAATTAGCCACACACAGCCCATTGAACACAGCATTGCTGTAATTAAACTAAATTACTATGCAGTAGCTTTCATTACACAATGACACAGTTTTTGTTAGGACCATAGAGAGAGTTTAATTACATGTCTAGACACCCCCTGAATTCAGAGCAGCAGTATCATCTTTGTCTGTTTAAAGGAGAGTTTGAGCTTTCGGTGATTGTTTTTTTTTTCCCCCAAAGAACAAATGGTAAAGATATGTTGGGCATTTTTCTTCCTCTTCTTTTTTTTTTTCAATCCTACTTTCTACTTTAGTGCATATGTGATTTAGGAGCCATTTATACATCTGTGGATATAAATATTTTTGAAGAAAAATGTATAGATTTTTACTCTTTGTCATATTTGATCTATATTTTACTTGCATCCAAAAACTTTCTTTCTGTAATATATCCTCAAATATCTACTCTTAACTTGTTAATGTATAAAGCATGTATGGTGATATGAAGTACAGTCATCTCTTACAACAATATTTCCAGCTTCCTCTTCCTTGTGAGGAAGTTCATCCCTTTGCTTGAGCACAGAGTACTTTTTGCATTTATCCTCGGCTCTACTCATTCAGCTTCTCGGGGGACTCTTATAATCTCTTATCTCTTGACCAGAACATGCAGTTTCAGGAGTTCCCGTGTTTCTTTTGTGTTCCAAGCTACTCTCTCCTTTCCCATTACAGAAATGTGTTTGCTGCTGCTTTCTCTATAACTGCAGATGATTTCTGGGCCTTTTTCCAAGTGATGTGTCATCTCTTGAATATGACCTTCATTTAATAGGTCAAGCCTTTTCATTGCCTCCATTCCTAAAATCTCACCTTTCCTGAAATCTGACCACATACATTGGCAATAAGAGAATGAAATTATGACATGCCTACCCTCTCTAAACATCCTCAACAGCCCCTCAGAAAGTTGTTCCACAACATGTACTTTCCTTGCTCTTATATGCAAAAACATTTTGCATATTGATTTCTTTGTTGATGACACGTACATTACTTCAGTTTTCATTTTTGTACTCTCTTAGTGTGAGACTTGTCTTTTTAAATCAGGATTCATCACATTTTCCATTGATATTTTGCATAATGCATAATTTAAAATGATAATAATTTACTTAATAATTGCTCTTAAAGAAATGATAGGGAGAAGGGGGGTAGGGTTATGGACATTGGGGAGGGTATGTGCTTTTGGGTAAATTGGAAGGGGAGATGAACCATGAGAGACTATGGACTCTGAAAAACAATCTGAGGGGTTTGAAGTGGCGGGGGGTGGGAGGTTGGGGTACCAGGTGGTGGGTATTATAGAGGGCACAGCTTGCATGGAGCACTGGGTGTGGTGAAAAAATAATGAATACTGTTTTTCTGAAAATAAATAAATTGGAAAAAAAAAAGAAATGATAAATGTTTAAGTCTTGAGTGAGTGTTTTAAACTTTGAGTTGAATCTAAGCAAAACAGTATAGATAAAATTAAACTTCCCACTAGTACTAGATAGACCATTCTTACAAATATGTACTTAGCAGACTTTTATAACATGCACATTTATGTGCAGACAGGAAAATGAATTTCTACCCGTTGAAAGCATCCCTTTTACCTCACTCTGACTTTGCACACCAGGAGACTTGTACCAAAATCAGAAACAAGGGCTAGAGTCTGTTTTTCATGACTTCTTTGCCTATCAAGTGCTCTAACCAGACACCCCAGGCTTTCCTACCCAGCAGCATTCCTACTTATCCTCTCTGTTAGCATCCTGCTCCTTTTCCCCATGATCCTGCTACTCCAGCTACTCCATTGCTACTCCCAAATTCCCAGCTTTGCTTTATCTAGACACTTCTAAACCACACCCCAAATCAAAAGCAAAGATGCTTCCATGGGAACCATATTCTGGGCAACAGCAGGCTCAATGTTCTTCAAGTGTACCACTGGGGGGCCCACCAATGAAGGTGCCTTCATTGACAGAGGACTTTGGCTTGCCCACTGTTCATTAACAAGTCATTATAGTTGGCCAAATCACTACTCCGTTCCATTTTCTTACACTGGCAAGTACAATTTATGAATGTTTGAGACATGAAGGAAACTGAAGAGAAAACTAACAGATGAATTTTCGACTCTCCTTGCCCAAACTCCCTTGAGGCATATGTTGTGTTGGATATTCAGATCAGCTTCAGAGGATGTGAAGAAATTAATTCAGCCCTAACTATCAATGCTACTACAGAAGAACAAAAACTATGTAATTATTCAAGATGTCATTATGAGGATGAAACCCTTTTGCCTGATCTTAAAATGTTTTTACTGGGTTTTGGCTTTTTTCAGAATGATGCTATAAATCTCATAGCACCTTTGAAGTGGCCAAGTATTATTATCCAATAAGTATAGTGTGTTTCCTAAGCACACAGGTGCTGAGCCTTATTTCAGTTAAATTTATCAAAGTGATGTTGCTATGGAAATATATTGCTAAAATGCAAGCACGAAAATTTGAACATCCATTACAGATTAATAATGGCAAATGGATATCATTTGCAAATGACCACCATTCTTTGAATATCTATATGTTAATGACTTCAAAGTAGAACAACATACGTGTCTGTTGGAAAACTGAGTTATTTGTTGATCCTTCAAAAATATTTTTTTAGTACCCACTTAGTGCCAGGCATAGTGCAAGAAACTAGATATCTGTCTTCATGGGTTTTTCATCTGGTGAGGGAGATATCCTAAACATAAAGCTTACAAAGAAACAGATACACTGTAAAGAAAAATAGGAGACATCCATGAGAACATATAAAGGTGAACACATATGTTAGTTTGGAAGGACAGATATGACCCCCTGAGGAACTGACACTAGAAGTTGAGTCCCGAGGATGAGAAGAGCTGGCTAGGTAAAAGAAAAGATAAAAATGCATTCTAGGAAGAGGGGCAACCAGAAAAGGATGCTGGCTGGTGGGAATAAAATTTGGGCTTGGGAGAAATTGAAAGAAAGTCAGGATGGGTAGATAGCAAGACAGGGGAAAGTAGCAGAATATGAGGCTGGAGAGGAAGGCAGGAGCCAGAAAACCAATGCCTCAGAAGCTAGGAAAAGTAATGGGAAACCACTGAAGGGTTTCCCAACTAGGCCTGATTTCCTATGTTGCTGTGTGAGAATAGACTGAAGGTGGGGCCATGTTGGAAATCAAAGAGAGTTAAGGAACTTCTGTGGTGGGCTAGCTAAAGTCATGGCAGTACCGTGGAGAGAGGCAGGGCAATTCTGGAGACATTTTGGAATTGGAATTCATGGCACTCTGCTGTGAATAGGATGGAGGCACGGGGTGGGGAGGAGAAAAACAGTTTCTGACTTGAACACTTGAGTTCACCGAGGCACTACATTTTGAGGTGGGAAGAACAGAAAGAAAAGGGCTAGAAGAAAGTCAAGAGTTCAGTTTTGAGCATGTTGAACTTAAGGTGTTGATGAGACAGCCTGTTCAAAATGAGACCTGGGCAGGTGGCCATATGGTCCTGGAGTTTGAATTAGAACTTCCTTTTAGGATACTATCATGGAATAGTCTATACAGTCTTAAACTACTAACAATAGAGTGGCATCATGTAGTTCATTTGAGACCGAACGTAGTTACGATGGATATACTCGATGGATATGCTCCTCTTCAGAGCCCATCATTCATAACAGATGTATAAGCCAACATAAAATGCCTGCTGCTTATATAAAATTAATGTTTTAAAAAATTCATTACCTAAATAACACATTTAGAGTTAAATTTCATAGAAGAAAAAATTAAAATTAATTATAACCCTACCACACAATTTGCTTATACACATGTGTACTTTTGGGGGGCTATACGAAGTAGCTAGAGGGAAGGGAATAGACAAACAAGCTCAGAGAGAGTTCATAGCAAAAAAGAAGGCTACCAGCACAGTCTTAGTAAAGATCTAATTTAAGAAGCAGAGTCAGAAAAAAAAAAATCGTGTATTTATTCATATATTTCACAAATGTTTATTGAGCATATATTGAATGCCAAGGCCTGTTTTAAATTCCAAAGCAAGAATCACAGAATGCAGGGTATTTTGTTTGTACCCTGTCCAGGCTTTTAAAATTTTCAACTTCAGCGCCAGCATGGAAAATTTGTAATATTTTACATAAAAAAAAATCTGAATTTCTGTCTTGCCTTGAAAAATCAGAAGAGCTATCAACATGGGGCCTGCATTCATGCCTGACAACAGTGGGCTGAGTCGGTCTCCTCTGCCTCTTTTTAGGGGGCCATGCTCCAGGGACAGATAAGGCCCCTGGGACTTCCTGATATCTTCCTTTTACTTTACACTCTGTCAACTTCCTTCATTCTTTCGGGTATCCTCCTGACCCTAGAGAGTTTGTGACTTCTGTTCAAGGGATACAAAATCAAATACAACATTGTTGCTGCCCTGCATGACCAAAGCATTGGAAAGATGCTGGAGATTTTAAGCAGTGGCCTAGTGTGACCAAATTTGCACTTCTAAAAAATTATTCGCATGCCACCATGGAGATTTGGCTGCAGGGGAACGGCCCTGGAAGTTGGGAAGCTGGTAATTAAGTGAGTCATCAGAGTAATTAAGAGGGAAACTTCTTTGTGGCTTGGCTGAAGGTAAGAACAGTTAAGTGGAAACAAGGAGCAGAAAGATGGGTGAGGCACTAAGAAAGGAAAGCTACCTATGTTCATGAACATAAATTGGAAGTGTTGGTAAAGGAGGTGGAGGAATTGGGTAAACTCAGGTGTCTGGCTTGGTCAAAATGGATGTCATTTGTTGGGTTTGGAAATACAGGCACAGGAGTAGATTTAGGGTAAATAATGAGTTTGTCTTGGGAAATGCTGAGCTTGAAACATGTGTGAGACATTCAAATGGAATGGGGAGTAGAAAGTTCTATGGAGTCAGAGCCACAGATATGTTGGGAAGGCAATAGAGATCTAGGGCATAGTTGGTAAATGGTACCCTTATTTGTGGCTTTCAGTGAGCTCACTCTGGAAACCAAGGAAATGCAGAAGGTGCCCAGCAAGTCAGAGATAGGGGGCCAGGGTAGGAGACTGAGGGGGGAGAGCAAAAGAAAAGCTGCAGGCAACCAGTGAGACAAGAGCCCTAAGTGATGGAAGTGCAAATGAGAGATAAGACCATGTGCTCAGAGGCCAAACTGGTCAAATAGAGTCAGAAAGCGTGTGTTGGGTTTGATGAGGTCCAAAATAAAAATTTGGTGTGTTGAAGAAAAAGGAAAGGGAAGAAAATGGAAGCTGTGAGTGGAGACCTAGGAGAGTAGGAAATAGTTGAGGGCAGCAAGAGTATGTGTCTTTGGGAGACTGTAGAGGTGATGATTGTTTTCTTTTCCTTGTTTCTTTTTGATGGTGATACCACCCAGTCTAGAACTATGTATATGATGAAAGGGAAGAAAGAGGGAAGAGCAAGAGAGAAGTAGGAGAAAAGGCCAGAGTGATAGGGCAGTGCCTCTGAGGAGGGAGTGGGGCGTGAAATAGGATCCCGGGCAGCACCTGGGATGACTCCTGGAGGAGAGCCTAAGGAGAATGGAGCACAAGCAAAACAATAGGCTTTGAAATATGACTCTTTATCAGCGACAAATACTGTTTCTCCTGGTAATTTGTCTTCTAATGGAAAAAGACATAGTAAGAATGTTTCAAATCCTAATTGCCACATACTTTTTTCCTTTTATATCTTCTAAATGCTCTTGGAAACTCTGAACACAAATATAGCAATGTCAGTTTCTATTTCCCTTAGACTTATTTCCAGGGTGAAGGCTAATATATAATACATTCTATTACTCTATAATTTATAATGCGTCTTCTTGGGGAAAGGAGTTGTGGCAAATAAGTGAAGAACGCATACAAAATAAAGCTATTAAAGTGGAAAAGGGAATTTTTTAAAAAGCAGAGAGAGGGAGAAGTAAATATATCCAAAACAGGCTAACTAATTATAATTGAAACTGCTTTTACATTGAGTTTTGGGCCACCAAAACAGAAGAGGAAAATGTGATGGAATAAAAAGCAAATATTTTCAGATCAAAGTGTCTTTTGATACTTCAGGAAAGAGCAAGTTTTCCAAGTCTCAAAGGATTTCTAATTGTAATTTATTGTACAAGAGATGTGGAACAACAGTGATAAGGATGAGTTGAGTCCCAACAGCTACCCTTCATAGAACAGAATACTCACTCCATGGTGAGTGCCAACATGCCTCACCTCTGATTCTCAATACCCCCTTTGAAGTGGGTGCCACAGATGGGAAAACTGGGAGCTGCAGATTGTTTCAGGTCGCATAGCTAACGTGTGGCATACCATGGGGTATTGCCCCACAGTGCCTCTCATGCTGTTGTTCTTTAATAATTGTTTCAAAAACAATGCCACAAAAACCTTATTATGCTTATTTCTTCTGAAAAACTTTGACCAAAACCAAGGCCTAAAATTAAAATAGAACTTTTAGCAAAGACACGCCTTTGGCAACAGTGCATTAAATGCATCATTATAAAATCCTTAAAAATTTACTTCGTTCCCTACCTTGATTACTCTGCAGATAAAATATTTGTCATTTTATGCTTTTATCTTTTTTTAATTTTTTATTTCAATTCAATTTAATTAACATGTACTGTATTTTTAGTTTCAGACATAGAATTCAGTGATTCATCAGTTGCTTAAAACACCCAGTGCTTATCACATCATGTGCCCTCCTTAATGCCCATCACCCCGTTGCCCCATCCCCCTACCAACCTCCCCTCCAGCAACCCCCAGTTGGTTCTCTATCACTAGGAGTCCCTTATGGTTTGCCTTCTTCTCTATTTTTTTTTTTAAGATTTTATTTATTTATTTGACAGAGATCTCAAGTAGGCAGAGAGGCAGGCAGAGAGAGAGAGAGAGAGAGGAGGAAGTAGGCTCCCTGCCAAGGAGAGAGCCTGATGCAGGACTTGATCCCAGGACCCTGAGATCATGACCTGAGCTGAAGGCAGAGGCTTAATCCACTGAGCCACCCAGGGGTCCCTCCTCTCTATTTTTATCTTATTTTATTTTTCCTTCATTTCCCCTATGCTCATCTGTTTTGTTTCTTAAATTCCACATATGATTGAAATCATGGTATTTGTCTTTCTCTAACTGATTTATTTCTTCATGCTTTTTTCTAAAAAGATAATCCTTTAAAAAATTGAGCGAGTAAATTAATTGTGCTTCCCTGCCTCTTCCTTTTCCACTTCCTTTTTCTTCTTCTTTTTATTCCTTGAAGGTTTTTTTAAATTTTTTATTAATATATGATGTATTATTAGGCCCAGAGGTACAAGTCTGTGAATTGCCAGGTTTACACACTTCACAGCACTCACCATAGCACATACGTTCCCCAATGTCCATAATATTCCTTAAAGTTTTAATTAAATTCATATACACTTGGTTATTTGCTCTTCTAATTTCTTTACTAAAGGTTATGATTAGTCAAGATTTAGTAGTTAGATGCTACACTTGTTGTCAGATTTATTATTTCTTTCTCCATCAAGTTGTTAGGTTTTAGACATCTTCCGAAGTGGCATTTAGTTTTTAATGTTATTGCTTGCCTTAGTTTACTTTAATTATGATTACTTTCAACACTTGGTTTATTCTAAAATATGCAATTGTCTCATTTCTCAATTTTTCCTATCCTTTTGTCTATTTGTATTGAATCCCCATGACCTAAATAAACTGTAGTTAAGATCAAGAATATCTTGATAGGGTCTGTTTCTCCATAATGGATATTTCTTAATTAGCTCTGTATCACAGATATGATATTATAAAATGTCTTTGCACATTTTCCCACGAGTACACAATTTTGAGGGCCATTTTTCCCCTTCTTCACTTAGTGTATTGTGATCTTGATGTGGCTAGATAAGATTAGTGCTTGAGGAGATTAGAGGTGTGTATTGCATTTAAAACCCACTTTGAAAATAAAGGGCGATGTGCATAGTATTCAGCTTTTGCACGGCCCTTTTTATGACTAAAGATCCTCTAAAACAGAAGTTTTCAAAGTATAGTCTTAAGATTCCTGGAAGGTTCCTGAGACACTCCCGACCCCTTTCAGAGGGTCTGTGAGGTCAAAACTATTTTGTCATAATATGAAGACATTTCCCTTCACTTATGAAAGTACAGTGGAATTTTTCAGAGAGTGCATAATGTGTGGTTTTATAGTTGACAATGCAGAGCCGGAGGAATCCAGCTGCGTTGTATAAACTAGAAATTAATGAGACTTGTAAAACTTCAAAAAAATAGCACAGAATTCTAAATTTTTTTTTGTTTTAGAAAATATATTCTTATTAGAAAATGTTTATGTCAATATGGCATGAATTTATTGTTTTGTAAATAAATTAGTACTTTTTAAATTCTCATTTTTAACCACTAATGTAGTAACTAATGTTAGATATAACTCATAAACAAAAAATTCTTGGAGGTTTTCAATACTTTTTTTTTATTCCAAAGGGGTCCTGCGACCAGGAAATTTGAGAACTGATGCTCCCAAAATGTTCCTGCTTCTAAAAATTGTATCTCCTTGGGGGAAGACAATGATCATATAGCACGTTTTCCTCTTTGCTTGGCTTCCTGACTTGAGATAATGTAAAAATTAAAAATACTCACTATTGGTTAAAGGCAATCAGTGGATCCAAGCAAAAATACAATAGTGACTCCTATCGTTTTGTTAATCAATACATTTAAATGCCTCCTACCATGTGTACATGATTATATCTCGACTTTTAATAATCTTTCTACACTAAGTAATTTATAACAAATGATTCCTGCCTATATTTTTAAAAGCGCATGACCTTCAGTATTTCATTGCTTTATTTTGTTTTTAAATTTGTTCCTCTGTTAGTGCATAACTCCTAAATTTATTATTTTTTCTAAAATTTTTCTCCAGTTATCTGGTCTAGCTCTCCTCTGTGGAGTGCCAAATGGTGTTGTTTTGTTTTCTTTTGTTTAACTTTGGACTTAGAACACAAAACTACCATTTCTGTTCAAGAAAGCCAGAACAATATTTAATAAGAATGTTTATATGATTGGTACTTTGCTCAACCAGTGCTTGTAAATTTATCTCATTTGTTGCTATTGTGTTGCTATTTTTGGTGTCGTTTTCTTCCCAAAGCAATGGAGTCTCTTAGTTAGGTTAGATTGGGAGTGGGGGAGATCAATATTTTCCATTGATCCCAAACTGCAATTCTTAGGTATGTTCCAAAGCAACTCTATGAGAAACTTGCATTTTTTGCCTTCAAACTCAGCTAATGCAAGATATAGCATCTTCCTCCTCAGGGGTCTGGTGGGTTTTCCCTGGGTGTCACTAAGACTTAATATGGTCCTCTGCCTTCTCACCAATCCTCCTCTTCCCATGACCTTCCCACTCCTCCATCATTCTCCCCTCCTCTCCTTCACCATGATTCCCCTCTCATGTCCACCCTACACAATCAGTCATCTGTTTGGGAGTCACGCAATGGTCGGGTTATGGCCCCACTACCACATGCCTACACTGGAATCCCAACTCCATGTGTCTAGTTGTGAAGTCGCACATGTCTCTGTTCTTTTTATGCCTCAGCTTTCTAATTTGCAGAACAAGCATTACTATGATTTACCTTATGGAGCTGATACGAAGATTACACGAGTTGATAGATATAAGGTGTTTATAATAGTGCTTGGAATACGGTAAGTGTGTAGGACATTTATGATATTATTGTCTACACATTATAATTATCCACTCGAAAAAGTGAGCTTGACCTGATAAGACAGGAGCAAAAGCAACTTTCTTTTGTCTCATGATTGTCCTGGCAAATCAACTCTGTGAATCCATTCTTCTCCTTCGTGAATAAAATTTCAAGCCATTCCCATAGCTTTTCCAGTCACTCTTGGGTAAGGGAAAGACCAAAACTTTAGACTTGTCCAACTTTAAACTTCCTCCTTCCCCCAATGTGGACCTTGGAGATCTATAATTTGTAAACAGAGGGGATAGGAATACTTGTTAGTTTCTTCTCTTTCTCTTGCTCTTTACCCTCCACCTGATCATGCTCCTTCTAGGGTTGTTGTGAGGGTGACAGTGAGGAGAGGGAGAAGAGATGGAGGGTTAGCAATGGTCTTCCCAGACTGGTGCATTCATGGTCCAGCATCTGTGGTCTCTGAGTGTGGCCAATGTCAAATGCTTGATGTTCTTTCCATGTGGGACACTATAGATGGCTCTGCAGAGACCCACTGCAGGACAGTTCTCTCACTTCAGGTAGTCTGAGGAGTTAGTGGTTCCTCAATCGCCTATGCCACCTCCCTCATGTTCTGCTTCCTGAAATGCTGAGGCAAGATGGCATCACCCCAGCACAAAACTTATGCTGATGTCTGGTTCCTTTCTGCACAGTCCACATTGAACATGTGAGAAATGTGTACCCTTGTTTAGCTCTTCCTTGAGGGCAACTGAATCTCACTGAGGCCCTCTCTTCTTACTCCCTGTTCTAACCACCTCTGTTTTTCACAAGTGAGCTGGATATCAGTTCCTGTTTCACCAAATCACTAAGTGAGACATGTCAGGCACCACAAACTGTGACATTGAAGCTATCCACCTTCTCTTACTTGGCTTACAAAGAAAGAAGAGACTCTCTCCCTTCCTGTAGGGGATAGGAAAGGAGAAAAACTGAACTACCCTGGCTATTTTTTTCTCTTAACCCAACAGAAAAATGGGCAAAGGATATAAATGGAAAACCAAAAAGCCTATACTAGGCCAGTAAACAGAGAAAGACAAATTAAGCCAAATATAAGATACAATGATTACACTGTAGCTCAGCAAAAGTTAATTGCACAGATTTGGTAAAGATGTTAGGAAACCGTAAACACACTGTTTGTGTGAGTAAATATTGATGGAGTTTAAAAACTTTAAACCTACCTTTTGACCCCACCAGATCTGCTTCCAGCTATCTGTCCTAAAGAAACACAAGCAAAAACACCCAAAATCCAAGTGCTAGAAGGCTTATTACTGCATTATTGGTAACTTTTAAAAACTTGAAAGTCCACCAGAAAGGGACTAAAAAAATAAATTATGCTACATTCAACAAAATGGATACAAGTGTTCAGTAGAATAAGCTATAGTGGTTTGTGGGAAAGGTTTCGAAGATATATTGTTAAATGAAGGAAAACCTGTAAAAATTAATATCAATTATACATTTATGTAAGAAAACGGAAAAATCAGGAGTATTTCCTTGCATACATATATTCATGTTTGTGAATTCATAGAAAAACATTCAAACCATTTCAAAGTGAAGAGTGATTACTTTTGGAGAGGGATCTGAGACTAGGGAAGCAGGATCAGGTTAGACTTCCACATTGACAGTAAGAGTATGTTACACGTGTGATAAAACATAATTTACAAAATAATTTAAAATAGAATGAAATGAGTGGAATTGCTAGAAGCGATCTTTAAGATCAGCTCAAATATGCTACTCTGTATTGGTAGTTGGATTTACTAATCTTCAGAAAAGCCTATGAGAACATTTATCATCTTTAAGCAGTATTTATCATATTAAGGATAGTCCTCTATAATAATTACTCATATCTAAATGCCTATTCAAACAATAATTATTAAGTCTTTGCTGTGATTGTGAGCTGCTAAAATGACACATATAATTATGCTTTATTCAGATAATAAACCAGAAAAATTTCAATGCATAGAACCTTGACTTTAGTATAATAATAATTAACGGATTTGAACTTACATAGTTATATGCATAAAGAGAACTGCAACTAATATTCTCTAAGGAGTAAATTTTTTATTTCTGACAATTGGTTTCATACACCTTAAACTGCATTTCAGGACACCTGGGTGGCTCAGTGGGTTGGGCCTCTGCCTTCGGCTCAGGTCATGATCTCAGGGTCCTTGGATCAAGGCCGGCATCCGGCTCTCTGCCCTGCAGGGAACCTGCTTCCCCTTCTCTCTCTGCCTGCCTCTCGGCCTACTTGTGATCTCTCTCTGTCAAATAAATAAATAAAAGTCTTTAAAAATATATTTTAAAAAAATAAACTGCATTTCACTCTTAGGTAACTGTATATAAGCTGTTCTTAAATTATATATAGTATAAA
Source organism: Neogale vison (assembly GCF_020171115.1). NCBI lineage: Eukaryota > Metazoa > Chordata > Mammalia > Carnivora > Mustelidae > Neogale > Neogale vison. Next base: position 183,767,481 of record NC_058091.1, on the reverse strand, counting down.
CTTATTTTCTTTTACGGTGTTTATTTTTAAATGATCATATGTGTGTATTTTGAATCATATAACATAGTAAAGGATATTCTAATTCTGAAAAGATTAAACATAAATGTTGGAACCATAAATACAGTTACTGGAATGTTACTCCATTGTGTTCCCTATTTAGTACCTACATGAAAATGGGATTGTCCATCGTGATCTCAAACCAGAGAATCTTCTCTATGCAACTCCAGCCCCAGATGCACCACTCAAAATAGGTGAGGACATTTCATGAAGTCTTATGACCGCTTTCCCAGAGCAGAAGAAATGTATTCCATGGAATTTAAAAATATTGTTCCATCTAGGTTTGCCTCCATTTAATTTCCTTTGATATTTGGTGTCTGTAAAGGAATAACGCATTGTTTTGGAAGTCTGTAGGCCTTTCCTGATATAGTGATCTGGAATCAGTGCCTAGAAGTTGGTGCTCCAGTTCTGGACACAAAGGAAACTTAGCTCTTGGAAATAGCAGGAACTTCGAAAGGCGGTGGTGTATTTTGTAAGTTTATATAGAGGAAAATCACAGATAACATAACACTTCTTTTGTTGTTACTTTTTATTCCATAAATTAGTTGGAGCTTAATTTTAGATATTCAAGACCTTTCACAAAATGCTTAGTACATATCAGTGAATTAAGGTCTGAGTCACTTGTTTACATGAACAGAGATAAATTGAGGTCTGTCTTTCCCAAAGTGCACTCCACAGAACACTGGTTCCTCAGCTGAGGGAACCAGAGTAAATATTCTAATTTGCTTTGGGGGAGGTCGGAGTGGTTTGCAGAAGTGCTAAGGTTGGTGAAATAAGTTAGGAAATGCCAACTTAAACAAATCTTTTTATTTCTGCAGGATTAACCGGAACTCTAAAAATGCTAATGTGTAAACTGACGTCTAAATTAGTGTGTTAGGCTTTTCCCAAGCCTTACTTGACTCTGGGAACCCTGCTTTTTCTTCCAATAAGCATTTTGAAGAACTACGAGAATGAACTTTGTGTAATTCCAGTCTACTCAAAGAGTTCTTTAAATCAGCATTTTAGGAAAAAGTGTATTAAATGTTATTTCCCCTGTCTTTTCGCTTGCAAATAATAATAACAGAACTTATTTTATAGGAATTCTCCTTAGCAGAATCAGTTAAATCCTCTGAAGGACATTGTTCTTTTGGTGGCTGGCCTGTGTAATGTTAATCTGATAAGTTCACTGCATTAGAAGTGTTAATACCTTTGAAAATTAACTTATACATATCATGGAAGAGCCCAGACAACATAATGTGCTTTATGAATGCAAGAACCCAAAGAAAAAATACCAAAGTCCCGCTAGGCAGCCAGCTTGTTCTTCTAATCACTCCTGAAAGGCAGTGAACAGCAGGGAGACTTCCATTTCCTTTGACATCAATTTCAAAGATTTTATCCTTAAAGAAATTTCTTTAAATGGATGGATAGATACTAATTTAGACAGGAGAGGCTTTCTTTCTGAAGGACTTCCTGCTGCTTTCCCTGATAAGGATCAGCACCTCCGTGGAAATGTGGGTTTATCTTTGAAGTCTAAAATGGCATCAATTCTGCACCTACCTCTCTTGAAGAATGGCCTTCAGTGGTTTCCTGATGTTTCCTGAGTGAGAGAGAAGTAGCCCAGCAAATAGACTATAATGGTAGCAACTTTGGGTAGTGTTTTACCTAAGTAATATTCTGAAGAATAAATAAAGAGGATTCTTGAAAAAAAAAGTGTTATATATTCCTCATATGAGAGTAAATCCTTATCCATAAGATACACATTTGAAACAGAATGAACCTTTTGATATTTCTGCTCATGTCTTTGACATTCACAAAAACCTATTTTTTTATTTTGATTTCTCCCCATGGATTACTAATTCTATATCACTAATTCTATGTTGTACTTTAGAGCTACTGTTTCATAAATCTCAGAGTTAAGATTAGACGAAATATATCTGTTACAACTGTTATTTCAAAAATAAGTATCTTACTTGCCTAAAGCTGGGATTTATAGAGGAGAACATAAAATGTATTTGGGAGTCATATTTTTCTCCAATTTAAAGCAAGATTCAAAAATTTTTTTTTCAGTGTCCTCTCCCAGATGACTTGTCCCCTTCTTCATTCCCCATTCTCCCATCGCCAGATACCAAAACAAGTAAAAACAAATGAGTTCGTTTTATTTTGAATAGTAAATAGTAAAAGTATTCTGTCATCTTATAAAAGCTGAGAAAAGACTTGTTTCATTAAATTTTTCTCTTGTGTTGTTAGCTGATTTTGGACTCTCTAAAATTGTGGAACATCAAGTACTCATGAAGACAGTGTGTGGAACCCCAGGGTACTGCGGTATGCTCTTTAATATTGATGTTTACTTTTACTGTTATTTGAAATCTACTTTTATTTAGGGATCTAATTTTTAAACTCCTAATATCTCTATTTAAGGTGCTTACAAGGTGTGTGACGCCTGGGTGGCAGGGTCGGTTAGGTGTCTGACTCTTGATTTTGGCTCAGTTCATGATCTCAGGGCTGTGGGATCCAGGCTTATGTCAGCCTCTGCACTCACTGGGGAGCAGGCTTGGGATTCTTTCTCCCCCTCCCTCACCCTCTGACTTTCCCCCTACTCTTCTCTCTCTCCGAAAAATGAAAAATAAATCTTTAAAATGCTTACAATGTGATGTGAGTCTCCATGAGGAAGGCACATAAAAATGATACTCAGAGCACTTCTTTTTCTCCATGAAGGGTTCAGTGATGTTGGTTTTAGGGTACCCCTCTTAACAGGGAAAGAGGGAGCCTCGGGGTAAGGATTGGGTGCTCTGCACCTGTCTTTTGGACAGTAACTATTCTTTTCTTTTTTTTTTTTTTAAACTTATTTATTTGACAGACAGAGATCACAGGCAGGCAGAGAGGCAGGCAGAGAGAGAGAGAGGAAAGCAGGCTCCCTGCTGAGCAGAGAGCCCGATGCGGGGCTCAATCCCAGGACCCTAAGATCATGACCTGAGCCGAAGGCAGAGGCTTTAACCCTCTGAGCCACCCAGGTGCCCCGGACAGTAACTATTCTTAAACCCCTTAGGAGTAGAAGGACAGTCACCAAGAAAGAGAACAAGGGAAAAGCTTTGTTTCTGGTCAGAAATAGAGCCATGAGCCCTCAGTCACTTTCCTTATTTGCTTTTATTTGCGGGGAGTGTGTGCGGAGAGAGTATGTCATTAATTTAGAGGGCATATAGGATAACAGAGAGAAGGGGGTAATCCCTAGTTCTTATTGATGGCGCTTTTCTAGCCTTACTAAGACCAGGGCTTCAGGTGGGGTTCCCCAGCAGAGTCCCCAATCTCTAGAGATGGACTGTGTGACTATCCTCACACATAACTAACTCATTTTAACAGCTTTTGAATTCATGGAAATCAGACTGTAGAAGGCACAATTAGATATCCAGTGAAGCAAATATATGATTAAATTCCCATATTTGTAGCTAGAAGAAGCTTTAAAGTTCACTTACTAACATTCTCATTTTGAGTTCCAGAGTGTGACTTTCCCAAGATTCCATATCTAGATGTTATGGGTCAGAGATGAGAATCCAGATAGCCAAGTCCCTAAAAACAGATTTATAAAATTCCCTCTTCAAAAAAGCAATATAGGCAAAATCAACATAATTTTCCTTCATAAAAATATCTACAGTTATTACTTACAGCTTAAAATATTTTTTTAAGATTTTATTTTTAAGTAATCTCTAAATCCAGTGTGGGGCTCAATCTCACAGCCCCAAGATCAAGAGTCACATGCTGAGCCAGGAAGATGCCCCTGAAATATTTTTTATTTTAGCGTTTTAAAATCTCAAAATATTGCTTGATCATTGTAAGAGTAAAAATCCACGTATGTGTAATCAGTATTAATAGCCTTATGCATTCTTCTTCATCTTTCTCCATGTTTCTATAGTCACATAAACATTTTATGTTTGCTTTTAACTAGTTAGCTTCTTTAGTGAATCTAAAATATTATTTCCTTGTAGCTCAATTGTTCATAAACCCAATAATTACACAGAATTAAGTATACCTGTCTTTCTGTTAAGCATTTACATTGTACCAAATATTCTTGTTCTGGATCTTAAACTCCTCGACAACAAGAGTAGCTTATCAATTAGGAGTAAATTCAGAAAACTCCAGGTAACTGCAGCCTAAACAAGGTAGAAGTTGATTTCTCTCATGTTAGAAGTCTAGAGAAAGACAACTGTCGTGGGTTCTGCAGCTATGGCTCTGTAGGTCTCAGTGCCAAGGATCCAGACCTTTTCTGTCTGGCTCTAGCATTCTTTTGCATGCGTCCTCGGAGTCCAATATGGCTGTTTGAAATCACTCATTACATCTGCATTCCATGTGACAGGAAGGGAAGAGGGGAGAGTATACCTTTTCACTGTTAAACAGACTTGTTGAAGCTCCACGTCACTTTCACTTACATTGTTTTGGCCGGTCCTCAGTTACAGCCTCCATGTCCTTCAGGTGGACATGTTGATGCTCCAAATGGATTCAGGGTACTTTTACTAAGTATGAGTAACACGTTAGCTCACTAGCTCTACCACAGACTTTATTAAAGAGTAGGATTCCCATTCCTAGAACAAAACCCATTGAAATATGCCATGTTCCCTATAGGCATCTTTTTGTTTTGTTTTTATATATTTTCCTTAGAACTGTTAGCTGACAACCTGTGCTTGACCCATTCTTTCTAATGGTGCCATAGATATTTCCCCTTTCTCTAGTTCGTATGTCCTTATTTATCATCCTCCTGTATTTCTTTCATGACTCCCTACACTTCCACGGCTATTAAGGAAAAAAAGAACCCTGAATTTGGTACCATGTCCCAGATGGGGTTGCCCGTTTGTGAGTACTAACTGCTGACCACTTGATAAAAGCATTTAAAGAGAATTGACAAAAGAATGATAAAACAAAGTAAGGATTTCCCAAAAGAGAAAAGCTGATGGGCAGTTTAGTAATCATTATCTGATAGCAAACACCTACTATTCCAAAGCAATAGGTAGGTTGGAGCAATTCTCTGAGAGTTAGCAGCCTTGAAATGGGAAGTTCAGGAAGAGCTTACGCTAGCATCATTTCAGTGGCTTTGATAATAGTGATAAGAGCAGTTCTTTCTTGCAGCCTTACAGAATAGTCATTCTATGAGTGACTGATTTATTCATTGATAAAATGAACATTGGATGTCTAATAGACTCCATGTTAGGCACTGAGATTACAAGAGTGAACACCATATGGTCTTGTCTTTCCCGGATTTCATAGGCTATTAAAGAAGAAATACTCATATACAATAAATCAAAGTTTGTTATGCTAAGTTCTGTGTTTGAGCTAAAGGCTTAAGGATACAGGGAAGAGGGAAAAATACATCTTCCCTAAAGAGGTTTGTACAGAGGAGGGCATCTGAGCTGGACTCTGAAAGTTGAGTAGCAGTTCAAGTGAAGAGGTAGCCACAAGGTATTCTTTATAAGCAGGCAAAGGAAAAGTCATAGAGGAGTGGTAGCATCTGGCAAGTTCAAGGACTGTTGGTTACTTTCTCATTTTACACGATTGCAATATAGAGTTTTTGGTACAGAGGATACAGATAGACTTGGAAAAATAGGATGGACCATATTTTTTGGACCATATTTTTTAAAATAATCTATAAATCAGGCTAAGGAATTCAGACTTTTATTGGTAGATAATAGTGATCCAGCAAAGGTTTTTTATCAGTGCAATTATATTTTAAAGTCAAATCTGTATCTTACAGATATCTTGATAATTACATTGTGACAGATGGATTGGAGGGAGAAAAAGTTCAAAAGAAGACAAATTAGAAAGCTATTATAAATTCTCTTTCCTGTCCTTCTGATGTCAGAAATCTACACACAGGGTGCTTGCTGTCATTCCTATGAATAGCTTCTCAGAATAATGTATTCAACCAGTTCTCCATCCAGTCATTTATTTTTCAAATATAAAATGATTATAAAAATACTATTTCAAGGACGCCTGGGTGGCTCAGTGGGTTAAAGCCTCTGCCTTCGGCTCAGGTCATGATCCCAGGGTTCTGGGATCGAGTCCCACATTGGGCTCCTTGCTCAGCGGGGAGCCTGCTTCCCTTCCTCTCTCTCTGCCTGCTTCTCTGCCTACATGTGATCTGTCTGTCAAATAAATAAATAAAATCTTTAAAAAAAAATACTATTCCAGACTCCTGTCATTGCCATAAACAGGCCCATCTTACAGATAATGCCATCTAATAATGGAGGCTCATTTTCCGTTTACTATTTAATTTTCCCGGCAGATACCCACATCACCCTAAAGGCTATGTAATGGGGAAGGAGGAAATTGGTTGACTGAATGTAATCCATATAATCCTTCTGCTATGCTCTATGTAGAGGCTCACCAGGAAGCCGTAATTTGCTCTAGGAAAAGGCTTAGAAAGCAGAAAGGAAGCTGGGGGTGGAGGGAGGAAGGATTGAGAGGGAAAAATAGAAGTGCTCTGCGGACTCTGAAGTGCAAAACATGTGTGTGGAATTACTATTATGTAGGCTGAGGCAGGCTTGGAATTAAAAAATAAGTAAGTTTGATGTGTTTAATTACAAGGTCAAGGTCCAAATTATATATAAATAAACATGTATTTCTTCATAATACATATTTCCCAAAGGAAATATGCTAAAATTTACTCAAAGTGGGACTAGAGTTGGGATCAGGATTTTAAGAATCCACCTGTGTAGAGTAATACAGAAAACACTGGAGGGGCTGAGTTAGGGAAAAACAGACGTCACAGTGACACCAAGGCACAGGAGGTGGATGATCTAGAGCAGAAGAAAGATACAGAGTTTAAACTCTTAAAAAAAAATCAATAAAATAATATTTCTCTTCATCTGTCTTAGAAACAGACTGTTCATAGGCAAGGCTGAAGCCCCTTTGAGAGTCCCTCAGTTCTAGCCTTTCTCCCCACACCCCATGTGAGTACTATCACGGGGTGGTGTGTCTTCTCTGAGAATACTTAGGTGGGGAGGAATCTGCCCATGGATAGAATGAGTTGAAAATGAGAGCCAAGTGCAAGACTGGTGGAAATCACTGCCATCCTACAGAAAGCATGACTTACACAAAGACTTTACATTTGACTTAAAAAGGGGTCTGAAGCCTGTATAACTGATGGAGAGGAGAGGTGTGAGCTTGTTTCCTTGCTTGTTGTAAGGATAATTCCATCCCAGGTCAGTTAGCCTCAAGTACACTGGGTCTAGTTTCTACCTTTACTGAAAGGCTTTCTCAGTTACATCTTTTGAGGGAGTGGGTATTTATATTATACCATCTGTCATTTGTCAGGAAATACACAAGTGAAAAGCCACCCATTCAGTTTCATTCATGGAACCTTTGCCCCAGGCTATTAATAACAGAGGGTTCTCTTATAAGTGAATTGCAAAAGAAAAATCACAGATGCTGTGTGTTTAAGCAAATACTCATTATTTCCTGGGAAATGTGCCCAGTTGAAAATAAACTCCAGGCCAGAAAATTAAAATCTGTGATCCAGATAAATGAAATCAATGAGTAGTGCTCTGAAATAACCATGAAGAAATTCCCCACATCTTGTTGCTGGGAAAAGAAATAGGTCTCAAAAAACAGAAAAAACAAACCAACCCCCACCCCCCAAAAAAAATCCATTAGGTCATGGCTCTTGATAAATGGGCCACAGGGTATACAACCAAAATGTCTTGACTGGTTTAGCTATTTAAGGCTTGAAGTCTGTGCTTGTTCACCCTGCCCATGTCAATCACAGAAAGGAAGAACAAGCTGTTAGAGTAGAAAAGAAAACAATATGGTAAAGGGTGAGATAAAAGAGTATTCCTAATACTAATTTCTAATTCATAAGCTCAGTTAATTAAACTATGTATGTTCATATTTCATATTTTTATCTGCCTGTCCAAGTTCCATTTACAGGGTCTAGAAGCTGTTCAGAATTTATTTTCTGTTGGCATTTGCCAGGGTCGCGTTAAGAGTGATAATCTTATGTTGCTCCCACATTGTTTTGTTTTAAAGAAATAACTTCTTATGTTCACTGCACTGAAATTAAAGATAATTCCTCAACAGCCTAGAGTCAAACAGAAGAGACTGTGTCTACATGAACACACACTTATAGGACCAATGTAGAAAAATTTAAGTGAAGTTAAAAAAAGCAAATCTAAAAAAAAAAAGCAAATCTAATAATCTAAACTATATGCTTTCAGTATAGCTTCATAAAAGATGTATTTTGTTCACTTCTGGAGGACTAAAGAGCTAAGGTACAATAGAGTATTATGTTGCATTGGTAACCTAACCACCTAAGGGATGATCTCACTGAGAATTAAGGAAATACCCACAACGATGACTTCCTTTTTATAGTGAATTTAAGAAAAAAACAGAAGAGTACATAGTAAAATATCAATTGCGAGGCCTGTAACATAATGCTTGACAGGCTGATGTGTGTACATGGGGTTCCTGTGGGGCTAGCTAACCATGGGAAAGAGCAGGAAATGTGAGAGGAAGCAAGCAGAGAATTCTCAGCAGGTGGGTAAAGCGGGTCCAGGTTCATCTCCCTTTTGATACCGTGGCCCTTCTTTCTCCCTAAGACAGGCTGTGTCGCCAACCGCCATATGACTACAACACTTGATCCAAATGAATAAACGCCAGGCAAAGGGGAAAAGTGGGGTTAGGGACAGATACAGGAATGGCAAGGAAAGTCCATAGCTCATCTTGTTCTTAACCTTGCAGAGGACAGGGACTCAGCTGGTGGAGTGCAGGCTTATTTTAAGCTATCTTGGAGGTTTTAATTCTAGAGGGAAATGAGCCTCTTGGGGTTTTATATTGGTTTGGTACTAACCTAAACAAAGCATATTGTGTGGAACTTTAGTTGTGTAGCTATTCAGTCCTTTTTTCATTTAATAAATATTTATTGAGTTCCTACTATGCACCAGGCACTATTCTAGGTGCTAAGATATAGTGATAAAACAAACTAACAAAAGCTCCTCTTTAAGAATGGCATATTTTAGTGGGAGAAGACTAATAATAAAATGAGTGTGTCAGTATATAGAAAGAGGTTATGATTTCTGTGGAGTTGGGAAAGAGGAAAGGAAGTGCTGGGAGCTTGGGCTGCCACAAATAGGCTGATCAAGGAAGGCTTCACTGGAGAAGGGAGCAGAAGAACAGAGACTTGAAAGAGGAAAGGGAGAGAGCAAACCATGTGGAGTCTGTGGAAGGAAACACTCTAGATAGAGGGGACAGAGCACACCAACCCAACGGCAAAAACATGCGTAGGTGTCTGTAGGTCCAGGAAGGAGGCAGTTGGGTGGAGTGCAGTGACAAGGGGAGAAAAAAATAGGTAAGAGAGAGGACCAAAGAGCTCCAACTTCAAGGATAGAGTTCACATTAACTGAGGTGGGGAGGCCCTTGGAAACAAAGGGATTGGGGCTTGTTGATTTTGATACTTGATATTTGATTTGGGGGACTGTGAGAGATCCAGGTGGAAGTGACACGTGGGCAGAAGGATATATTTAATGTTCAGGAGCAGGGACATGGCTATTGATATCAATGTGAGCCCTTTCAGCATTCAGATGCTGTGCGAAGTCAACAAGACTCTCTAGCATCCCCAAGGCAGAAAAAGAAACAACCCAAACCGATCCCAAAGCAACGAACGTCCCCATCAGCAGGCCAGAGAGAAGGAACCACATTCATTAATCAAAGAACATCAGATAGTGAAGGAAGCAGCATCATAGGACAGAATTAGGAATTATGAATGGATGCTGTAAGGTACAGATAGGGAGCACAATGTACAAGACAATATTCTAACATCTGAAGCTGTCAGCAGTAGGAGGGGCTGCCTCTGGCTCAGAAACGGCCCCAGAGGCTGACTGACTTGTGTCTCGGGATTCGGGGCCATCAGGAAGGGGAAGGGATGAAGAGTTCTGCTCATCTCTGTATCACCCAGCAGATACATGGTCTGTGGCATTAAAAATATTACATGATCTGTCTATATGTTTTATATGTGTAAAACTGTGTTGAGGATTATGGCAAGCACTTAATTCAATCTAAGTTAACCAAATATATTTTCCAGCCCAAGATGCCTTATAAAATTGAGTCCATAGAGATTGTCACCAACCATCATCCTCCCACTTTTCATGTTCCTTTGGTTTAGAAGCAGTCTTTTAATGTGCTGGTCATCCTTGGCTTCTGGGTCCCCCATAAATCACTTCCTGTGCTTCCCTCTCTATGAGTGTAAGTGACAACTTCAGGAACAAAAGCAGCCGTGCCAGAGAATTCAGAGCTGAGGACTCAGCTCTATTATTACACATGTGAGGGCGGAATGTAGGGGAGAAGCGGTCACAGGAAGGGTGACTGATGACAAGTGGGTAGGAGACTTGCTTAAAATGTATTCTTTGGGCCCTGAACACCCACAAAATGTTCCGTTTTAGAATGTTGTTGCAGAAAGGATATGCATAAAATGAAAATATTTCAAAAGAATTATTAGTGATAATTATCAGTGACATTCATAGCTCCTTTAGAGGAAAACGTGGTATTTGCCATCCTTAACAGAGTTCAGAGTCCACATCTATCACTTTCTATCTGTATCTCCATATCCAAAAAAGATTCTTGTATGATGTTAATATTAGGATGAGTTGGGTTTATTTACTCACACTCCACCTCCTCACAAAAATGGAAAAGCAACTTTTCAACAGTTAATACATCTTTGCTGTTCCTGGGCCAGCATTCATCACAACTTTAAAGTGAGCAAGAGACTCAGTCTGATTAAGATTTGGAACAAATAGTGATTACTCTAAGATGGGAGGGCTCTTTGGGATCATAGAAAAGTGAATTTCATAGAAATGGAACTTTCCCAGGGTAATAAAAATAGGTTGTGTTTATTTTTTCCTCTTCCGAAAGTACTTAGGTGTTCTCAGATATTTGATTTTCTCTTCAGGGTATTATTTAAAAAAATAAAAAATAAGGTGAGGAAAATAAACGGGCTATCATTCTTCACCCATTTATAAGATTTATATGAAGAGAAAAACCACATAATCCATGTGGCAAGGAAGACTTTTTTAAACAGTTTAAATGAAAAATATTAAGTGCAAGTTGGAGTGACTGATATTTGTGGTGTAAAAGATCAAGAGCCCAGGAAAATGGAAAAGATGCTTTAGAACCTATGTTAGACCACTTGGGTTTCAAAGCATCCTTCAGACTTCTTTCTTGGTCTACACTAACAAGTCATAGATAACCAAAATGACAGAAGCCCCAAATGCCTCCTCAGTCCTTCTCAACCTTTCACACCATGGAACGGCAGTATGGAACTCTTCTGAGATTTACTGTAGTAAACTGACAAGGCTGCTCCTAGCCAGAGGCAACCCCTTATGGAAACCTTGCAACCGTTTCCCAGTCTGATTCACACCTTCGTTACAACACTTAGCAAACTGCACTAGGACATTGCCTGTCTTCTCTGCTGTCAAAGCATAAACTACACTTGACAGAGCTTAAAATTTTGTTCCCCGTTCTCACCAAATAATGTGACACTGTGACAAAGGACCACACATGGTGCTCATGCTGAGGAAGGTACAATGTAGTCTGCCCAGCTGTGGGCACTGCTGCTGCCTATAGGAGGCTGCCCTGCCCGCATTCTCCTCCGGGTTCCTAGCCATGTTCAGAACAATAAGGGGAGAAATTTCCAAACACTGCTCTTCTGCTTCAGATAAATCCCTGTTTCTCCTCCTTCTACAGTGTTCACTCCTCAGAGGTAAAGTTTAGAGGGACTTCTAGATGCCATGGACTTTTGTGGTCTCCAGAGAACTCTGGAATTCAAGACAAGTCTCTACAAGTGAAAAGCTAAAGGAGTTTTCCCTCAGCTATAGTAGGGGGCCTAATGCTGCAAAGTCAGATTCTGGCTTTAAGATGAAATAGTTTTTCCCTCATATGTTGGGAATCACTAAAACAAAAGCATTGGAGAGAATTTAAAACATACAAACAAACAAAAGCCCTGACCTATTGGAATCTGTGTTCTGGTTTTGAGCTGCCTGACAGGGACTCATCTCAGTAGGACCTGGCTTTGCACCTCCAGCCACACTGGCTGCCCCAGTACCTTAAGCCCCCTTACTCCTGCCCACCACCAAGTCTGTGCCTGCATGCTTGCTCCAGCCAACCCACTTCCCACTATCTTTGCTCACCCAGTCTCTTTGCCCTCTAACTTCTCCCTCCACCCTCTCCCTTTGCCTGGCTCACTTCTCTAGCCCTTCATATCTCAGTTTAAACTTCGCTTTCTCTACTCACCTCTGATCTTTCTGAGCAGGTAGCCCTCTATTAGAGAGGCCCTCCAAGCACTTCCATTTACCACTTCGCATTTCTTCATGGGTTTTCTGGATCAATGTCTTCCTTCCCCACCCAACTGTAAGCTCCATGATGGCAAAGACTTGTCCTCTTGAACTCCCCATTACTCCTTCAGCACTACCCAATGCAGTCTGTCATACAGCAGGTATTTAATAAATAGTTGATGATTTGTTTAATGAGTAAATGAATGAACATGTGGACTTCATTCACATAGTAGTGTCCCTTGGATTTGTCTTTCTCCAAACAGTCAACAGTAGTTGGAAAGAAGTCTTCAGGTAAAGAATGTCACTCTGTAGTTTTAACTCAATAGGTCACGAGGGATTAACAAAGTAAAGGTACAGTCAGTGACCAAAATCATCCCTATGGCTTTAGGAAAAGAGGGGAAACCTAGCATCAGTGGTCCCTATCAGTGTGCTGTAAGATATACCCCATGCTTTTTATGTAGGACCATTCCTAAAACTGGTTACAGTGGATTTATTTAAGAAAATGAAATTCACCCCAGTCTATAGATGGACCTCCAGGAGCCCCAGACTCTAGATGTTTTCATGGTACCATGATCTTATCAAAAAATCAGCACTCTTGAGATCTAAGTGGGATGTTGGTAAATAAATATCACTAAAGTTTGCATTTTTAAAGATTTTATTTATTTATCAGAGTGAGAGGGAGAGAGCGAGCACAGGCAGACAGAATGGCAGGCAGAGGCAGAGGGAGAAGCAGGCTCCCTGCTGAGCAAGGAGCCCGATGTGGGACTCGATCCCAGGACGCTGAGATCATGACCTGAGCCGAAGGCAGCTGCTTAACCAACTGAGCCACCCAGGCATCCCTAAAGTTTGCATTTTTAATATGAATTTTATATTCCATTAAAATTGCTTTTTAAAACGTGAAGTCTGGTATCTTGGCAATTCTAAGACCATTTGCCAAAATCATTCTGTATTGGAGCTTAGAGTATGAAGTGTCCTGGGAGCTCTGTAGCATTTAGCGTTAATGAGCAATGACATGAAGGATAAAAGTTGAGGAAGTGGCAGAAAACTTGGACCCACTTAGAAGACAGCCAGAAAAATCAATAAAGGGTTATCAACTATTTTTAGAAAAGATGATTCTAAATTATTTTAAATACCTTTTTAAAAACTGGATCACACCTTGAAATGATTTTCTCCCCTACTTCATTTTGTTTGTTTGTTTGTTTATTTGTTTGTTTGTTTTGGCAATGAGGTGAGAAAGGACAGGAAGGACAGTTGGGAGTGCTTATAGCATTAAAAGGCACACTAGCTGATGTCTTTTCTTGAACTAAGTTGGAAGTAATCAACTATTTTTCACCTTAAGAAAATCACAAATTTATAGAATCCACCACAAGGACATTTGATATCTTGGAGACTTGTAGTACTGGTATGCTGAAGTCTGAAGTTTATTCTAGAAATCTTTGGCACTTGGAAAGGGTTCAGATACATTAAAAAAGTATGTTCTACTGGTCTTAAAGTCAAGGTCATGTTAATGAACAAATATTTAAAGGTTAACTGTGAATGGGACCTGACTGAGTCTAGGTGCTTAGAGTTTGTTTCCCCTAAATTTTGTATTATGATTAGTAAATATTATAAATTCTTTTTAAGAGAAACTTATGATGAAGGGCAAAAACATTCTCTACTCCTTTTGTCTCAGTTAACCTCTTAGGGGAAAGTTTAGCTTTTCACACTTGAAGTTTGCCCACATTGCTGCCTAATAATGCTTACAAGGAACTGACTTGCCTCTAGAGGTAAAGTTAGACTCAGTGCTAGGAAGGGTCAGATATTGCCACATCGGGTAAGAAACCCAGACGCCCCATAAAGTGGATTCAGAAAGAATTTTGTTCTGTGGTTATCACTTCGTTTGGAACCTTAGCGTGGGAGCTATAAAGAATGGCTAGTTTGAATACATTTTATGTCTTTTTGTTGTCTGGTTGCTGTTGCTAGAACTTCTAGCACTATGTTGAACAACAGTGGCAAGAGTGGGCATCCTTGTCATGTTCCTGATCTCAAAGGGAAGGCTGTCAGCTTTTCCCCATTGAGGATGATATTCGCTGTGGGTTTTTCATAGACAGATTTTATTAAGTTGATGGATGTTTCCTTCTCTCCTGATACTTTGAAGAGTTTTAATCAGGAAGGGATGCTGTATTTTGTCAAATGCTTTTTCTGTATCAATTGAGAGGACTATGTGGTTCTTCTCTCTTCTCTTATTGATTTGTTCTATCACGTTGATTGATTTGCAAATGTTGAACCACCCTTGCATCCCGGGGATAAATCCCACCTGGTCATGGTGGATAATCTTTTTTTTTTTTTTTTTAAGATTTTATTTATTTATTTGACAGAGAGAAATCACAAGTAGGCAGAGAGGCAGGCAGAGAGAGAGGAGGAAGCAGGCTCCCTGCCAAGCAAAGAGCCCGATGCGGGGCTCGATCCCAGGACCCTGGGATCATGACCTGAGGTGAAGGCAGAGGCTTTAACCCACTGAGCCACACAGGCGCCCCAATGGTGGATAATCTTTTTAATGTACTGTTGGGTCCTATTAGCTAGGATCTTGTTGAGAATCTTGGCTTCCATATTCATCAGGGATATTGGTCTGAAATTCTCCTTTTTGATGGGGCTTTGCCTGGTTTAGGGATCAGGGTAATGCTGGCTGACTTCATAAGGAATAACATGGAGGACATTAGGAGAAGGAAAGGAAAAGTGAATTGGGGGAAATCGGAGGGGGAGACAAACCATGAGAGACTGTGGACTCTGAGAAACAAACAGTTTTGGAGGGGAGAGGGGTGGGGCTTGGGTGAGCCCGGTGGTGGGTATTAAGGAGGGCACGTGTTACATGGAGCACTGGGTGTGGTGCATAAACAATGAATCTTGGAACACTGAAAAAAAAAGAATGGCCAGAAAAAGCCCCTGGCCTTTGCAACAGCGTGCTAATCTCTGAACAGCACAGAAGGGGAGGGCTCATTGCCCCCACAGGTCCGTGCATGTAATAGGCACTCACGCAGGAACAATGTGGGAGTGCAGCAGGTTCTGGAAGTAAAGTGCAGGTCCTCTCTTCTTGTGTAAACATCAGTAATGATTCCTCTACTGATATCGAGGTGGCTAGCAGCTTAAACCTCAGAGTAAACTTAGAAATCAGCTGATCCAACTCACTTAGATTTTAGAGTAAAAACAAGTCCCAGATTATGTCAAAGACTCTCCCCAACATATTTCTGCATGTTTAAATGTCCCTGTGGGACACGATAGCACTCCATGGACAGGAAGACTTGAGTGGGGAAGGACTAACAATAGTACCAAGTGTGCATGTGTTCTGCTGCCTGACTGGAAGACCTCGGCCCCATAGACAATGGCAGCTGCCCTCCTGACAGTGGCGGTCTAACCTGAGTTTCCTTTGAACGCTCATGAGCAAAGCATTTGCAAGAGGGAGTTCAGTGTTGGGGCCCAAAGGAACCCCAGATATGGGGCCAGATTGCCATGGAAAAGAAAGGCTAACCCAAAAGAACGAACAGTGTTGGCAAAGAGTGTGCCTTTTCTTCATTATGCTAATTAAATCCTAAGAGGGAGAATTTCTAGGAATAATGTGTCTATAGATGAGAAGAACTTCTTAGCCCCTGATGCTATGCTTTACAGGGTCCATCTTGCTGCGTGGCTGCTGGTAGTGTTACACTGCACACTCATTTCATTGTATGGGCTCTTCATCTCCTGTATTTTATGTAACACAACTTTTACAGGGAAGAGAAGATCCTGATTGCAAAAGGGTAGGGAGATGCAGGACAGTATGGGAAGCCGTCAGTGGAAGATCCACTGTGCTCCTTCTTCTAAGTTACATCCAAAGTCCCAGGAGAATAGCTTCCTTCCAGAGCTCACTTTAACAGTCTACACTGAATATGATATGTCCAGCCTGCGTAGACAGGAATCCAGCTCCCTTGTTCTCCTGCTTCCAGCTGGAAGGAGGAATGTGGTGCCCCCATCCCCAAAGCCTCCCTTAGGGAGTCCTCAGCATTCATCAGTCAGCTCCTAGCTCGGGGACCCCACTGACATTTACAGCACTTCTGTTCAAAATAGAAAAAGGCGACCCTGGGCTACAGGTCTGAGCCTTATTATTATTTTTTTTTCTTCCTTGTTAGGCAAACATAACACCTCCAATTCTCTGTGCAAACGATTGGCCCCACTTAACTCTTCATTTTCACAACTCCAACATAAATACCAACAACAAAGATCTCATCATTCTATACTACAGGGTCCCTTCGTGGCTGAGAAGACCTTCCACTTTCACAGTGAGCAGGGCTAATAGGAGCAGGTTCGTTGTGCACAGAGAAGACCCCTTCCTTCATGCATAATCCCAAACTGGGGACAGCTGCGCTCAGGTGACCTACATGTAGTTCTCAGTGCTAGGGCATGTATCAGGGCCCCTTCCAACTCTTCTTCCAGCCTCCCAGCACTTGAGGCTTCTCAGTGCTTCCCACCCCATCCACCCTGCTCCCTGCCCTGCACACGGTCAGATATACACATGCACGGATGTCCCTGCTCCAAGGAGATCTAGATCTCAAGGTAGAATCACTGTGCCTTTTCCCCCTTACTCTGCGGAACTTGTCTTTGTTTTCTGCCTACAAATCTCCTTTTGAAGAAAAGGATCTTTTACAGCAGATCTGTCTGGTCGGAACGATGCTTCAGTGTAGACTATCAAAGTTAATAGCTTTATATTTATGCACCCCAAACACAGAAAGACTTGACTTTTTCCCACTAAAATAGATGTTAAGAATTTCTAGTTTCATACTTTGGTTTGGGGGGACAAAATTGATTACAAAACTATTTCTGAACTTTCTGTTAATTAATTTCTTACCTGTTGCTTGTTTTCGGGATGTAAAATTTAAATTTAAAGTCGGATTTAACACAATATTCATTCTTTCTGCAGCACCTGAAATTCTTAGAGGCTGTGCCTATGGACCTGAGGTGGACATGTGGTCTGTAGGAATAATCACCTACATCTTGTAAGTGAAGAAAAGCAATCTCTATGGGTACTATTTGCCTTTGCTGTAATATTTCTTAGGTACTTAGAGGCCTCATAAAAAGCAAGATTACTTAGACTCTTGTGATTTTCTACAGCATACTAAACGTAGTTAGTGGTAGACTTTTCTGAAAACAAGCATCTCATTTTCTTCTCTGATTTTCCTGGGGCCAGACTGTCTGTCCACGGCTTTTCTGCGCCTCATTCTGCAGGGCAATGTATAACAGATTTGGGGAACAATTCCCTATTTGATGTTAAGAACAAATGGGAAACTCAGGTCCATCTATTAAACTTGCCCTTGTTTTACTTATTTATGTCTCATCAAAATACAGTATGAATCCTTTTTAAAGGGCAAATGGCTCTTTAATCTCCTAAGCAATTCCAGACAGGGACATTTCTTGTCAGCAGTGTTTTTAATGCAGTTTGGCTATCAGTTTTGTTTTCTGTCTCTGTTAGTTCCTCAAGGACCTTGAGTTTAATACCCTAAACTCAGAGAAGCTGAATTTCTCTGATAAAAACCACACACACAAACACAAACACACACACACACACACACACAAAACAACTAAATCTCTCATTTTCTGGTTTCCCAAACTCCATTCCTGAGCTTCCGTCTACTAATAACAAAGGGGTTTCAGGCAGTTTGCCAAGGAGATGGTAGAATTGCAGAGGAGCATGAAGGAAAGCAAGGAGTGAGGGTGTCTGAGAAGACTGCTGAAGAGCAGCCACAGAAGCAAGATATCCAGAGTTTAATTCAAAACAAGTAGCTTTGGCTGCCATTTGGAGGACACTGCACGGTTGCCTGTTGGAACCTGTAACATTCAGATCTACAATATAGGGTATAAAAAAAAGTGTATTAATCGGGCAGACTGGGTGGCTTCAACAACAGGCTTGTATTCGTCACAGTTCCAGGCGTTGGAAGTCTGAGGTCAGGGCGCCAGGAGGTCCAGTCCTGGGGAGAGCTCTCTTCCTGGCTTGCAGACATCTGCCTTCTTACTCTTTACCCAAATGGCAGAGAAAAAAAAATGTGAGCTCTTTGGCATCTCTTCTTTTAAAGACACTAATCCCATCATAAAGCTGCGCTCTACACCGCGCCCCCCCCAACCACATCAACCTTAGTTACCTCCCAAAGTCTTCATCTCCAAATAGCATCAGGTGAGGACTTCTCATCATAGGAATTTCAGGGAGACACAATTCAGTCCATAACAGAAAGAGGTTTTGGATTTTTTGTTTGTTTGTTTAATTTAATAGTGATCTTAGAAAGTCAGTGTCTAGGTCATAAGAGCTAGAAGGACGGTAAGGAAGGTACCCTCAAACAAATTAGTAAACTCGAGTTTACCTGGGTCTATTCAGTCATCTGTAGCCAAGACAAAAAGGTTTAACAAGCAACCCAGTAAATAGCCATCTGCTATGATGTAATGTCAAAACATAGATTCGGTATTGAATTCCTTGTGGATCCAAAATATACTAGAGCTTGAAAAGCATTTGGAGAGGTAGACAACCATGTTTTTTCTTATGAAAGGGCAAAACTGTTAGGTAATGTATTTGCCTTATTAAGTGCTTAATTCATTAAAATGAATTCCTGGGGCGACATCATAGAATTCCTTCAGCTTACATTTGAGATCACTTTTAGTCTGGGAAGAAAATGTTGGCTCCTGAGTTAGGTAGGTGACATAGCATACTTAATGACATTAAATGAAAAATTGCACTATGCAAATAACAAATCAGATTTGCCCCTAAAATGTTATTGTGCCCAACCAGTTGCAATTTCATGCTGAAATGTGATAGGGGGTGGGGGATAAAGCATTAAGGATGTACAAGAACTTAGAGAGACAGAGAAATGACATCACATTCACCCTGAGAACCTGAAATATGGAATGAATAAAATTCCATGACATGGTCACTGACCAGGGAAAATGAAGAGAAAAAAAATATAATTGTTGGAGAAACATCTTATCATAGCTCTGAAAATAATTTTAAAAGTCTTTCAAGGTTCTGGGGCTCCTGGGTGGCTCAGCTGGTTAAGCATCTGACTCTTGATCTCAGCCGAGGTCTTGATCTCTGGGTCGTGAGTTCAGGGCTCACACTGGGCTCCATGCTGGATAGGGAGCCTACTTTAAAAAAAAAAAAAAAGGTCAAGGTCCTTTCCCCTGGTTCACATAAGGTCACTAAGTTAATAGTTGTTGGTTCAAAGTCCACAGTGGTCGCTCTCAAATGAAAATACATTATCAGCGTTGCTTACAACTAATGTCCTTTAGTGCAGCCTCACTTCTGTCAGCTCCTAAGCCCAGGGTTGTTTTCTCTAATCTGTAGTTCATTAACAACTGATGAAGTCCACCTGGCAAGGTTCACTGGGACACTTCTCCAAGATCGTGCCATTGGACCTATATATCTCCTTTATTATTATTAAAAGTTCCGTAAGGCTATTGTGCTATGACCTTGCTATTTCTACGTATGACAATAGACTGGGAATGAAAGCCATTTTGTTGTTTCTCACAGAAATTCTGACCCCTCTACCTTTTACACCTAAATGCTTTGTACCTACAGACAAAAGCAACTACTACAATGCTCAGGTCAGAATCAGAATCAGTAACATCAAAGATTCAAACTCTCTCTTTCCGCTTTCAACACCACAGTTCTGCCCAGTGGCTTAAAGGTCCCCTTATTATACATTCACTCTTCAGGCCTGTATAATCCTACTATCCTCCTAAACTGTCATTGTCTTTATTCAAATATTTCCATGTCTGAAGGCTTTTTGCATGGTGTATATGTGTGTGTGTTGCTCCGTGTCACATCGCTTCTATTTTTGGCATTTCAGGCTGACATGATATGAGCTTCTTACTTCCATCACAGTGCACACATCCACAGGCATGTTTGAGAAGTGAGAATGGCATCTGAGTACCTTCTGAACTGTCATGTTTCTTTCTAGATTTCCAGAAGGAGAAACATAAGAGTTTTCTTAAACTAAGCCTGGAACATTGGCTAATTCCTCCACAACTAACCAAGAATAAGCTATACTTTTCTAGTGTTGTGGATGGCACAGGAATGGCCAAGTAAGGCTGAGCTACCTCCTTGTCGAGGTGTGGACATGGCTCCTTTCTATCCTTATGTGGCAGCAGGATTCTCTGTGTAGACTGCTGCAGTGGACAGGAGGACTCACTAGTCTGAGACTCAGCACTGCTAAACCCTGTCTTTTCCTGGCTGGCTCCAGAATATTTAAAAAAGACAAAGACTCTCCCAACAGGACGTTCCCTGAGCAAAGGATGTAAGAAAATGCTTCTGTCTAGAAACCCACTACATTAGAATACATTCAAACATTTCATGCTCTGCTCCAACCTGATCAACTTGAAGGAAGAATTTGAGAGAATGTTTTGGGTTTTTTTTTTCATGTTCATTCTTTCCCCCCCATTTTTTGTCTAGTACAACACATGCCCTGGTAGGGATTTCTTTTTTATGGTCTCCTTTTGATCCCTAGTGATTTAAGAACCTGTATGTACCTGTCTGTAAACAGTGGAGGCTTTGGTGGGCCACAAACAGCAATTCACTTTTCCTCTTTCCCTTTAGGATGCCAGAGATGATTCTCTAGTTCTCTTCTCCCACTTTCCCCATTCATTTGTAGGCTGACTCCCTACTAGAAAATGAAGGTGAACGTGGGTCTTTAAGACAGAAGTGAGGGTCTCACGTGAGGCTGCGCTGACCCTAGCTACTCATCTCTGTTGACCATGTGTGTTTACTGTGTCAAGTTTTAAAAGACCATTTCCTGACAACAGTCTAACTTCCTGTCTTTGTTCACTTTGAAATTCAAACTGGAGTGGGATGGAAATCTAATATTTGACTCATTTCTGTGGAGGAGTTCAGTGAATAGGGCTGAGTAAAAATGACTGAAAAATCTTTTCTGTCTACCTCTTAATCTCTTTACCCTCAAAAACTCCTCTAATTCTTGGGTGCCTGGGTGGCTCAGTCAGTTAAGTGTCTGCTTTTGGCTCAGGTCATGACCCTGGGGTCCTGAGATGGAGCCCCAGGTCCTCAGGCTCCCTGCTCATTGGGGAGCCTCCTTCTCTCTCTCACTCTGCCCCTTCCCCTGTTCATACTGTCTCTCTCACAAAAAATCAATCAATCAATCAACCCTTTAAAATCTCAAAAAGAAAATCCCGATTCTTCTACTTCCTAATAAATTGGAATTCTAGTCAGTCTGTCTTCTCAATTCCTGGTTAAAAAAATTCCACAGCAAGTCATTAGTATGTAATGTTAGCTGTTATGATAATGTTAGCTATTATCTTTATTGTTGTTTTGTGTCATCATTATTGATGTTATTATAAACTCTTTGTAGAAATTATTTTTAATTTAATTTTTTCAGTGTTCCAAGGTTCATTGTTTATGCACCACACCCAGTGCTCTATGCAATACATGCCCTCCTTAATACTCACCACCAGGCTCTCCCAACCCCCAACCCCCTCCCCTCCAAAAACCTCAGTTTGTTTCTCAAAGTCCACAATCTCTCATGATTTGTTTCCCCCTCCGATTTCCCCCAACTCACTTCTCCTCTACTTCACCCATGTCCTCCTTTGTAGAAATTCTTAATCAGTTTGGTATCTGTTTTTACTTCCAGAGGACATGATTGTGTATTTATACAGTCAAAAGTGATTTATAACAAGGCAGTTACATACTTGTACTACGTAGACTTGCAATCATAACAGAAAGCTTGGAAAGGGCAGTCTGGAATTTCTGCAAAAATTTGATGAAATATATTTAGGCTTCTAAAGACATTTTATTCTCTATCTTTTGTCCTTCTAGACTTTGTGGATTTGAACCATTCTATGATGAAAGAGGTGATCAGTTCATGTTCAGGAGAATTCTGAATTGTGAATACTACTTTATCTCCCCCTGGTGGGATGAAGTATCTCTAAATGCCAAGGACCTGGTAAGTGAGACCAAAACAAAATGAAGTAAAATCTTCACATTCTTCTTCTTTTTTTTTTTTTTTTTAAGATTTTATTTATTTATTTGACAGAGAGATCACAAGTAGGAGAGAGGCAGGCAGAGAGAGAGGGGGAAGCAGGCTCCCCACTGAGCAGAGAGCCCAATATGGGGCTCGATCCCAGGACCCTGAGATCATGACCTGAGCCAAAGGCAGAGGCCCAACCCACTGAGCCTCAGGTGCCCCTTCACATTCATTTTTAACTAGTTAATGGGCAGTGTCCTTTTTAAAATTTTCCCCTCTTAATAATTGCATTTTTAATAAAACAATGTACATAATATATTTTTCTTGTAGATAATGAAAAATAGATATGCTTAACTCATCACTTGCTGAATTATCACAATTAAAAATTACTGCATTGTTAATTAGTGAGATTTTACCACCTAGTCAATGTAAAGCCTTGCTTTTGAAGTCAGTTGTATTGGGTAAATTCAGGCATAATTTGGAATTCCATTTTAACATGGCTTGCCTAGATTACCTAGATTTGATTATACAAACTTGCTGAAATATCCCAATAACAGCACAAGTCCCTTACACGCCTTGCTGGCATCATAAACAAGTTACACTCTACTGATAATTTATTTTGTTTGTTTGTTTGTTTTTTAAGATTTTTATTTTTATTTATTTGACAGAGAGAGATCACAAGTAGGCAGAGAGGCAGGCAGAGAGAGAGAGGAGGAAGCAGGCTCCCCGCTGAGCAGAGAGCCCGATGCGGGACTCGATCCCAGGACCCTGAGATCATGACCTGAGCCGAAGGCAGCGGCTTAACCCACTGAGCCACCCAGGCGCCCCTATATTGTTTGTTTTTTTATTTGTGTTATTTGGGTCCTTGCTTAAGCTAATATTGACGTTTATTTGCATAAAGGAAAGACCTACATTCTGGGGAGATGGCCCACCTGTTCTAAAATAAAGGGTATACTAGCACGAGATGAAAGCATTAACCGTCATTCTTCTAGAGAAATGCCACACAGAAATAGCTAAGAGTTGACTTTTGAACCACAGAAGGCTAGCTCTCAAAGGGATCTTATCAGTCATTTAGTCTTCCCTTCATTTAAAGTTGAGGGTGCTGGGGGCACCTGGGTCACTCAGTCAGTTAAGGTCACTAAGCTGGCTCAGGTCATGATCTCAGGGTTCTGGGATCTAGCGCCACATCTTCAGGCTCCCTGCTCAGCTTGTGCTGTGCGCTCTCTCTCTCTCTCTTAAATAAATAAGTTAAAAAACAAACAAACAAACAAAAAAACAACCAGACTTGAGGGTGCTGAAACCCAGAGAGGTGAAATGATTGTCCAAAGTCACACAGCTTCCCAGCAGAATGAATGATCCAGGTTTCTAGGATCTTTTCTTAGAAAAGATCCTAGGGGCACCTGGGTGGCTCAGTGGGTTAAGCCGCTGCCTTCGGCTCAGGTCATGATCTCAGGGTCCTGGGATCAAGTCCCACATCGGGCTCTCTGCTCAGCAGGGAGCCTGCTTCCCTCTCTCTCTCTCTCTGTCTGCCTCTCCGTCTACTTGTGATTTCTCTCTGTCAAATAAATAAATAAAATCTTTAAAAAAAAAGAAAAAAGAAAAGATCCTAGATGTTTGGAGGGAAAAGGAGAATTCTGAATTCTGCTCTTTTCCCTCCAAACATTTCTTCCTTCCCATCCATGTTCTTTCGTGGAACAAACCCCTGTAGACCATGACTTTGCAGTACAGCCAGGCAGAGAGGCAATGTGTACGGTGTGTGGAGACATCCTCCCAACTTCCCCCTCAAGTCAGGCCCCACACTCCTAAACACCTCTTGAATCCACCCACTTCCCTCCACTCCACCACCACTGCCCCCGTCAGCCCTGGCCTCTCCTGCGGGACCACTGCCAGAACCTCCCCTGTGGCCCTCCTGCCTCTGTGGCAAGTTTAGGTACACTCTCCACACAGGATTCAGAGGAAGGGCCTAATAAATAAATCACCTCCTGTCACTCTCCTGCTTTGAGGCTCTTAGGATAAAATCCAAAATCTGTAATCAGATATACACAGCACCACCTGGTCGGGTTGAGAGTCCACTGCCCTGCCCATGCCGCCCATTTCACAACACTGTCCTCTGGTGCACTTCACTCCAGGGCACCAGACCAACCCAACCCTCATCAGGATAGCTCAGGGTGTGGGCCACTACTCCTTCCTCTGCTTTGTACTGTTCTTCCCTCCTTCCTTCCTCCCTCTCCCTTCCCACCATCTCTCATTCTCTCTCTCTCTCTCTCTCACACACACACACCCCTCTTGCATGGGTAAGTCTTATTTACAAGCGCTAGCTGCCATGTGACATCCTCCAGGTGGCCTTGTCTGCCTACCTTCAGCAGTTCCTCCTTCCCACAACTGCTTTGTTCCTTCTGTCACATTGTTCTGTTGCCCGCTAGCCTTCTCTTTAATGATGGTTGCGACTTAGATTTACTTGTGGAAAGAGCTTCCTTAGCTAGATTTTAAGTTCTGGTAGAGGTCAAGGCATGTGTACCCAGATCTTAGTACCGTTTGGGCATATAGTACAGACTCAATAATTTTTTTTTTTTAATGAAACGATGAATCAGGAAGTAGACCATGGATTTTTTAAGGTCTGACACACCTGGATTCAAGGACCCTCTTCCTCATAACCTAGAGGTGTGACCTGGGCCTTGTTATCTATTCTCTCTGCTTTAGTTTTCTTTTCTAAGATTTTGTTTCATTTATCTGACAGAGACAGCAGCACAGGGAACACTAGCAGGGGGAGTGGGAGAGGGAGAAGCAGGCTTCTCTCAGAGCAGGGAGCCTGATGCGGAGCTGGATTCCAGGATGCTGGGATCATGATCTGAGCCGAAGACAGAGGCTTAACAACTGAGCCACCCAGACACCCCTAGTTTTCTGTTCTGGGATGATCCCAGTACCTTTCTCTAGATTGTTGGGAGACTTAGGGGCTATAATGCAGGTTAACTGACTACTACCAACTAACACCCTAACAGTTCTTTATGCAGCCTGCCTGCCTTGTCTTTTCATCGCCAATAAAACCTAAATGGGTAAGAGGGTTAGCTTTGATATTCCTTCATTCATCTAAATCCTACCTTTGGGCTAATAAGTTTGTAACACTTCAGCATTAAAGGAATCCTTGAGTACCACAGATGTGTTCTTATCAGCAGCACCCACATCCATTCTGAAATCACCAGGGGAACAGTGCCCATGAGTGATGGGGGTCAGGTTGTAAGGGGGCTGTAGGATCATGGCAAGGCTTTGGGGTTGAATCTTGGCAAGGTCTCTGGGGCTCTCAGACCTTCAGTGAGTTTAACAGTTCAATGCATTGATCTCTTCAAATGTAAAGATTAACACTGACAGATGGGAATTTGGGGGCACTTACTGACTTTCAGTAAATTCTTTGTATTTTCAGGAGGAGGAGGATGGTAATAAGGATGATTAGAAAATGGGAGGGAAAGATCTCATTGTGAATTGTTGTCAAGGATTAGTTACCATTTATGCAAAATTACTTGGACAGTTTCCCACAGGTGACAGCTATGACTGCAATCAGATTTTTATTTACTGCCGTGCATTCATTTTCCTTAATCACCTGTACCTCCCACAACCTTCTCTCAGATTTTTAGCCTAAGCAGCCTCACATCTCTGTCCTCTACAAATTCTCTCTACCCCAAATACACATTTCTTTGCAACTTTTGCAGAAAAGAAGTAAGAGGAGAACCAGATATCTGTTCTTCATTTGATTTACTGCCTGATTGCAGTAGCTTGCATTCAGTTCTTCTTAGCTGAACAGAGTTAGAAAAGACCTCGGGCCTCACATCCCCCGAAGCCCCCATTTGCCCCGTGGGCAGATGAAGGCCAGAGGGTGGACTGACCTTGGAGGCACCGTGGTGTTGCAGCCACAAAATGAGCTCTGAGGTAAGACCGATCTTGATTGGAATAGAACTTCCACCAGTTACAAGCTATCTGGCCTCAGTTAAGGCACAGAATCTTTCTAAACTTCCTTTCATCCCTCATTTATGAATTAGAGCTACTAGTTCCAAGTTGATAAGGTTATGGGAAGAATTACACAAGTTTTTAAAGATTTTCATATGTATGTAAGAATGTATTTACAAAGGAATGAGGTGGAGAAGAGAACATATAAGAAAAAGGCCTAGGAGAATGTTCACGGGCTCTCGATTCATAAGTCGGTCTTTGTCCAGAGTTACAAAAGTGGGTAAGAGATGTAACGAGGGCTTGAACATGCCTCCTAACTTTAAGCAGCTTCTACCTCATTCCATGTCACCCTGTCTGAGCTCAGGGCCAGGGAGTATTTTGTTGGTTGATCTTCCTGGCTGTTTATTATCTGCTCATTCTCAGAATGGTCTGCTGTGGGTTGAATTTAGTAGTTTAAACAAATCATGTCCCTAAACCCCTGACAGCACTTGGCTTATTCCTTCAAAACCTTCAAGATATTAGAATGAATTTTATCATGGAATCATGGGATAAGCATAAAGACTGATATTATCCACTATCTAATCCC
This sequence comes from Neogale vison, assembly GCF_020171115.1. Classification (NCBI taxonomy): domain Eukaryota; kingdom Metazoa; phylum Chordata; class Mammalia; order Carnivora; family Mustelidae; genus Neogale; species Neogale vison. The sequence goes on along the minus strand of NC_058091.1, from coordinate 183,740,653 downwards.
CACAGATGGGGCACCTGGGTGGCTCATTCAGTTAAGCGTCTGCCTTTGGCTCAGGTCATGATACCAGAGTCTGGGATCGAGGTCTTCATCAGGCTCCCTGCTCAGCCGGTAGCCTTCTTCTCCCTCTGCCTGCTGCTCTCTCTCTCTCTTTCTCATAAATAAATAAAATAAAATAAAAAAATCCCAACAGAAAGCATGATGAATGCACGATTCCATTTCCATTGCTATCCATCCAAAGTTCTGAATTCTAAGTGGTGCTAAGTGCAGCCTAGAATTATTCAGATGCTGGCTCTCCTTCAAAGACCTTCCAGTCCACAGGCAACCAAGAACCTGTTTCTTTGACCTCTCTTGGAAGTTGCCTGCCTGCCTGGCCTCTCAGGTGGCACAAGCCACTGTCTCTCAGACCTCCTCAACCACTGCTCCCTGAAACTCTCCTCACAGTGACCACTGAAAAGCTTTTTTTTTAATGTATAGTTAGTGGTACTGCTAGGAAAATAGAATAAAACCTAAATGCTCACAGGCTGAGAGGCAAGCCTGGGTCACCATAAGAATTTCCCTAAGAAATCTACGGTTCTTTATCATTTCAGGTCAGAAAACTAATTGTTCTGGATCCTAAGAAACGCCTGACTACCTTCCAAGCTCTCCAGCATCCATGGGTCACAGGTAAAGCTGCCAATTTTGTACACATGGATACTGCTCAAAAGAAGCTCCAAGAATTCAATGCCCGGCGCAAGCTCAAGGTAAGATAGGCTTTGTTTTGCTCTGTTTTGTTTTGTGTTTTTCCTTTGTTACTCTCTTTCTTAGCTTGAACTATTAAAGATAATTCCACGATTCTTCATCTAATAATATTATTCATCTCCTGTAGTACCAGGGAAAATCTTGCCTTGAAATCCCAGCAATACTTGTGTAAAGCCACTGACAGTCATGTTATTCTCTCGTTAAGAGTTCATTGTTAATAAAGAGAAATGCATTGTAGGTTGAGAATTACTCATCAAATATATAATCACTGCTTCTCATTTAATTAAGACTGTACTGCTTCAACAGCATTGCTCAGGAAACTGATGCTCATTTTGAAAGTTGCCTTCTTTCTAAATAAGTGGAAATTGGGAAACTTTTAAAAAAACTGTATCTTGTAATATAAATAAATTCCCATACTTGATAAAATTAAAATACAATTGACCTTTGAACAATGCTGGGGTCAGGGGCACCAATTACTCAACACAGTTGATCTATGTATGACTTTTGACTCCCCAAACACCTAATCACTAATAGCCTACTTGACTGGAAACTGTTACCAATAGCAGTCAATTAATACATATTTTGGATGTTATATATATTATGTGCTGTATTCTTACAGTAACACCTTACTTTTTCTTAATGTTTTGGGTATTTCTAGTCTGCACACTTTGTAAGTTTTTTCAAATTGTTACAGATCTCCAAAGAATTTTTCAGTGTATCTGTTGAAAAAAATCTGCACATAAGTAGACCCTTGCAGTTCAGACCCATGTTGTTCAAAGGGCATCTGTAATTCACATGATGTAGATATATAAGATATATCTAAAATATAATTCATATGATATATTCAAAATATATCTTTGTATATTATATATATGTGGAATATATATTAGATGGGTTTCTCTTAATAATGGTGTTTAGGACTTACTATATCTGCAGAGGATTTCAGAGAACAGATGAGGGTCAAAAATAATATTCTATTTAGCCATAACTTATAGGCTGATAAAGACTAAATAAACCTTAAAAGTTGTGTGATCAAACTGCTTTGAAATACCTTGGATTAAATAACCTTGACATAACCCAGGACTTCTCAAACAAACTTGACTGTGGAATTCTTTTTTTGTGTAATACTAGTGTTCCATGAAAACACTTTGGGAAACAAAGTCCCAAAATATTTGAAAACAAGTGTAAGCTTTCACTTGTCCAGATGATTAAATACAGTAGGCCTGAAATTAAAAAGGTTTTGCTGTTCATTCTTCAGAGAAGTTTCCATTCAACCATCTTGGAATATATTTTGAAAATACAAAACAGATAAAACAAACTCCCTAAATGCAAAGGTGAGATTGAGCTCTGATTCAAGATTTTAAGCGGAAGTAACACCTGACACTTTTCTGTTTCCCATCAGGCAGCCGTGAAGGCCGTAGTGGCCTCTTCCCGGCTGGGGAGCGCCAGCAGCAGCCACAGCGGCATCCAAGAGAGCCAGAAGGCTAGCCAAGCATCATCTCTGACCCAGGATGGCAGTGAAGATGTTAAAGCTATTTTGGAAGGAGAGGAAGTTCAAGGAGTTGGGGCCCAAGTGGCAGCTGAGGGGGCAGAGGCTGAGCTGATGAAGGTACAGGCCATAGGGGAAGTAAAAGATGCTGATAGAAATGCTACCAACATGGTGCCCAAGGCACTAGAGGATAGGATAGAGGTGGCTGACCTGGAAATAGAGGAGGGCTTAGCAGAGGAGGGCTTAGCAGAGGAGAAGCTGAAGACCACGGAGGAAGCAGCAGCCCCCAAAGAGGGGCAAGAAAACCCAGCTCTGGGATTTGGAGCTCAGCAAAATGATGTGATCCTGCCAGAGTACTGATCTGGTTTCTTCTCAATCTAGAAGTCAAATTCTGGCATCTTATGCATTTTGTCCTTCAGCAAGGAAGGTGTGGAAGCATGATATGCACTATAGTGATTCTGTTTTTTGAGGTGCAAAAAAAAAATACATATCTATCAGTTGGTAATCCTAAATTCATGCATGTGACTGCTTTATGAAAAAATAGTGTCTTCTATGGTATGCAACGGATACCTAATGCCGAGGAGTTAAATTTGAAATCACAAGTAAACACAACATAACATTTAAAAACATACATGTTCAGGGACCAGTAGCACACATTGAAGTAACTAGTAAATTGTTATTGCTTTGAAAACCTAGTCATCATACATCGTTTGGATTTCTTCATAAAGCAGTAATTCCTTTCGACTCTCGCTTCACTAATATTAGGTAGTGCTCTAAGATGTGTTCCCATTGCATTCATGATATCATACTTTTCAATGTGCTCAAACTATCCAATGTGTTCAAACTGTTTACAAGGAGATGGTTACAGGCTACAGTTTCATGATATGTACAAAAAAAAAAAAATCCCCACTTACAATGGTAAGAAATTGAAGCATACTTAAGGGTCATGAAACAATGCACTTAGAGCTTATGTAGAGAATGCTTTCTTATTTTGTCCTTATTTATACATACTATATTATGAATAACCAAAAATGTCCTATCACAAATTCCTGCCATTTTTACAATCCTGGAGAAGGTATTTTACAAACTCATGCTGAGGAATGTATTCCTTCCTTCCCCTGCTAATGGCAGTTCTTTCTCATGGAGAACAATTAAGGTGGGCTATGGAAATTGAGGGAAGAAGAGGGGCTAAGACCTGAACTTACACTCACAAAAGTTGACTGCTTGTCATTTTTATAAAATTGGATTTACTCATGAGTTTGTACAACTTTAAAGACAGTGACAGTTTTATGGATAAACTCTATAATTATCAAGTTTCAAATATTCAGAAAAATCTACCCCACAGGCTGGTGTCCTATGTCTGAATAGAGTGAGAATAATATTCCATTATAAGATCATTCATTATAGACTTAACTAGATTAAGGAAGCTTTTGTTTGTGAAATTCCTTTTTTCCTTCAGTTGATAGTACCTTATGAACTATTGCTTATGAACTAAAGATATTTCTGAAAATCTGTTTTCTCTTTTTTTCATACTTGGAATAGAATTGCCCAAATTTTACCATGTAATTTTTAGTTTCCATGCCAAGAAATTTAGGACAGTGCAGCATTTTATTTACCTTAAATAAATGAAAAGAAAGTACTGATTTCAAATTAGACTCATGAGAAACTAATAATAGAATTATTATAATAATAGAATTATTAGACCTAATAATTCACCATGATTTTTTTCAAAGTATTTTTCTTTGATTTTCATATGAACACTTTTCCCCCATAGAAATCACACTTAAATTCCAAGGACCTCTATTTCTAGCTTGAGTTGAAGTGAACATTTTTATCGATTTATGCATCGCAATTTTAAGTTTCCTCAGTTTTAAAAAAGAAATATTCTCAAAGACCAAAATAATGGACAGTAAAAATGACTGTCACAGAAAAATCCTTATCAAAAAAAATCTTAAATTATTTTGGCTCTTCCTCAAAACTGTGAAATTGGAAAACGAAATTAAATCTCCGGTTCCTGGGGGCTACTGGACCTTGGGAGACATTCTGCTTTCCAAGTGCAAAACTTCCTTCTTGAAAGAAGAAAAGATAGGACTTCTCATCGTCCCTCTTTTAGGGGCCTGGCAGTTGACCAACGTGGACAAAGGAAAAAAGCCCTTAAGGGCACATCATCTGGGTTCAGAAGAACATTTTTTGTTTTGATTTATTTTTATTAGCTAGTAGAGAGTACTTATCCTCTTCCCCGTTTCTCTCCTTCCCTCTTTATCCTCTCTCGGAATTTCCATGTTAGTAATTGCAAAGGGCTCACTATTTTTAATCTTTAAGAATGCCTTTTTCACTAAGCATTAACATTTCCATGTAAGAAGGTCAATTGCCTGGTATACTTTTCCAAATGAGACTTAACAGGCATGCAGGGTAAGTGTCCCATATATTGGCAAAGGAAAGAAGAGAGGGAAATGGATCTTCTTAGAAGTGGTAATTAGTTGGAAGATCAGTACATACTGCCCCTCCTGGCCCACTGTTCCAAGGGAAGGCAGTTGTCCTGTCATTCCATCGCTCAGGCCTTACTGTGCCTCTGGGCCCCATGTAGCAGGAGCCATGAAGAAAGACAATCTTAAATTATTTTCCCATTAAAAAAAGTCTAACTGGAATCCCACTGGTTTTTTTCAAACTTTAAGAGCTCATTTGTCCCACAAATGCATAAATAAGGTAGAAATTAGAATAATATGATTGTTGAAGTTATCATCTAGAACAAGTACTGTTATTCCAAGGTATAATCAATATGAAAACTCAATGAGATATTTTGAATTTTGAATTTTTATACTAAGTTTTCAAAATCAGGAGTACATGTTATACCTTTAGTACATCAAGTGCTCAATAGCCACATGTGACTAGTGGCTAATGTATCAGAACAAAACTGTTCTACAGTAATTCTTAAGCAAGATGACACGTGGATTGCCAATGCTTGGATTTGAGCTGCCTCAGTTTCACATGGATGAGCTGGTAGGAGGCCAAAAAGAAAATGGTTCAGAAGTGTCATAGACTGAAATAAGTGAAAACTCTTGGCCACATCTGCTTAATCATGTGCTTCAAAGGGATGTTTCCCAACACGACTTTTAGAAAACAGTACTTTCCTGGGCATTGCAAAATTGTCTGTTGGCTACAATCCTTCGAATCCTCCTTTGGGCCCTGGAATCTTGACCACCGGCTAGAGTCTCCTGAGTACTGCCATAAAGTCAATAGTATTTTACATAGTATGAATAGTATTCATACATAGTATGAAAATTTACTGTGAGCAAACCATGGGCCCCCATTCAGGAGGGACAGCACAAAAAATGTTAATAGGATTTTGTAGGGCTGGACTAAGCTGGGCATCATTTTCTAACAGGCAATCTTTCTTTCTACAAATCTACTGAAACATACTAAATTTGCATGATAAAGATTATATGATGAGGAGGAGGATGATATCCCAGTTACCCCCAAAATGAGAATGGTCACCGGCTGGCATTTTTTAGATTTCCTTAGAACGATTTAATCAACACTGCCATTATACATGGATTCAAAAGACTTAGAATTTTCTTACATACTGCTATTTTAGAATAATCCTCAAGGTTCTATAGCCATTTTTAGTGGCAAACTTAAAAAAGAAAGGAATAGCTTGCCTTTTACTGTGACCTCAATTACATAGTATTTTAAACACATTTTGTAATTTAGAATGTCTAGCAATCCTTATTTCCAGTTTTACATGCAAGGTAACTGCTGGTGGGTTGCCTACAGACCGAAGATTTAAAGAGAGCCATTTTGTTTCATAATTCAGTTTTTATTCCACAGAAGCATCTGGTTGCATTTCAAATTGGAAAACAGAAGTAAATGCCAGAAAAGGCAAAGAATAAAATTAGTAAATCATTTATTCGGTTTTAGGATTGTTCTTGCAAAGTAAATGAAAAAAGAAAAAAGGAAAAAAAGTCAACGAAGTGAATCAGCACTCGGTTTTTCTGGATGAAGGTTGACGCCACATAAAACTGAAATAAATATAATGAGCAGAGTCATTTACATAACTACAATGCCATTATGTAATTTACTTGTCATTGCAGAGTATTCGGTCTGGTTATGTAGGTCTACTTCAGATGGTGCAAAGTTTCCAGACATTTGCCTACATAATAGGATTTGTAATATCCTTGCAATTACTGTCTATTAGGTCATACTCCAATTTCCTTAATGTTCATCATGGATATGTTCCTGATTAGGGTCATTGTTATCATCTGAGCATTTACTGGTTAAATACTGCTTAATGGCTAGACTCTCTGTATGTCATCGGTGTTTTTTAGAAACATTTATGTGCATGCAAACACAATGGCATTATAATATTCATAACCATATGATAAGCAGAAATGTACCCAATAACTTTCTATACATTTTTTTCAAAGTCCTTTTCTTCCCCTGGCACAACTCAGGGTGAGTTTCTGGCTCCTTGACAAATAAGGGAAAAAAAGACCACTGGAGAGATACCAGCTACCCACCATGGTTACCAAGTTCAGCATTTTCTCTTTCTACATTCTGATCTACTAAGGGCCAAGTTTTTGTCATTAGTACTCTTTCAGATATCACCTGAGGTCAGATAATACAATCTCAGCTCACAAAGCCCAACCATTTATATACTTATCTTGGAGAGCAATAACAAACTTGACTCATTTATGTTGGCTTGTTTAAAATACTGATTTTCATAAATGCTTGTGATATACTCTAGAGGATTTGATTGCATGATTTTAACATCCTTCAAGACTCAGCCTTTTCCCTATCACCTGGCCCAGAGGTCCACCTAGAGCAAGATGGAAGCCTTGAATGAGAGCGGACCATCTGACTCCTTTGCAGGAATCAGACATTACTCAGAAGACTCCAGGTGTCCGACCTGGTGGAGCTTAAATGAGCCAAAAATGGAAAGAAACGTCTTCCCATGCCATGACTGAAAGTGATGCTATTTGAATATTGGTATATTGCCATTATTCAGTAATGAAAAAATGGGACTCCACCAGTCAGCTACCCTTTCCCATATCTTGGTTTGCTACCACTTGTCCCAAATCAATGTTTTGTTCCATCCTTCTGGCTGTCAGGCTGCCCTCTCAGCTTGTGATATTTTCTAAAACCTGGAAGGAAGATCCCAGACTTGCTGGAGAAATGCAGGGCCCTTGGTGGCCCAGAATTTAGTCTGAAACTCTGAACAGCAACGCTAAGGCTACACAATCATGCTTGTTCTTAATATTTATTTTCAGCACATTTTGAAGATTGACCTGGAAAATCCATGGATATGGAATGTTTACATCTGTGTAATCTTTGCTATGACCCATTGTTAAAAATGACAGCTATTTAATCTTCAGTCATTTAAAAATAGTATTTCTTTTCCATTTAGGAGGTTATTTGGGGGCACTCAAATACAATGGGCTTCACATTAGAATTTTTGAAAGCTGTTTTTTCCCTAAGTGTTCTCACTCTGACAACAATTTGTGGATAAAAATCTACTAGGTTGGTCCTTTCTTTGTCCTTTCCTTGAACCATGTATAGTAGTTCATCTGGTTTGTAAAAGATAAAAATATGACTATAAATTGAAAACTGTCATAACTGCCTCCTGTTAACCTGACCTGTTTTATTGCCTATCATGTAGCAACTCATAGTAACATAGAGTACAAATAGCATATTCATGAGTTATGATTTTGTTTACTTTTTATAATCGAGGTTATTACTTGAGTTATAAGTTCTCAAGGTGTTTCTATTCATACACCCTTCGTCTCAGTATTATTTCATATTTCTCAGTCCTCCTAAAGCCAAAAAAATTATCTAACATGTCCATTTATTAATTAGGTAGGCCCACACAACATAATAGTAGTATTGTATTCCGTATCTGATAGATACTGCTCTATTTCCCTTGAAATTTTAAAATTTCTTGTGAGTTCACTGAGTGGGAACAGCAGACAGGGGTTTAAGTAATTCCTTATGCCAAGTGAACTAAGCATATCAAGGAGAAGGTATTATTAGTATACATGAGTTAGAAGCTACTGTTTATACTTTCTTATTTGAATATCAATCATTCTTTTATCTATGGTTTTTATGAAATATGCATAAAACTTATATGTACATTTTTTAAAAAGTAATTTCCACATCATTACCCAAGGAAATAACTAAATCTCCAGAGAACAATTTTTAGGAATGAGGCAAACTAAGGTTCACAGACCAAATCCACCAGAGGCCTGTTTTTATAAATAAAGTTTTTATTAGAACACGACAGTGCTCATTTATTTATATATTGTCTGTTGCTTTCACACCACTAGGACAGAGCTGAGAAGTTTTAAGAGACACTGAACCGGATTGCCCAGCAAAGCCTAAAATGTTTCTCTCTCTACCAGAAAACAAAACAAAACAAAACATTAAACAACAACAAAAAAACAAACCTGATGACCCTGGTCTTTCAAAGCACCAGATGCTTTTTTGCTGACATCTAGGCATATTGATTCCCATGGTTTCCTCTACTAAGCTTAAGGTTCTTATTCCCAGAGGAAGCAGGAGAGCTTTGTTTCTGTTGCAGATGGCCTCACAACAATAATTGTGCTGTATGGACAACATAACAATGAAATATCCCTACAGAACTAAAAATTCCAAATTGCATCATTCCTGAAAAAAGAAATTTAGAGTATGAAATGACCTGGTTAAGAAAGAGGAGAATTAAAAAGATTTCTAGCATTTTGAGCATGTTTTAGAAATGTGATCACTATAATTAAAATCATGAAAGTGATTTTTTATACTGATATTTGCTCACATTTAACTCAATCTTCAGCTGTTACTTCAGTAAATGAAGAAATAAGAGTGCCCTTTGGTTCTGAATCCTTAAGAATGTTCTTAAGTAATTTTATATCTGCTGGATTTTCATTTAATCATTTTTAGGAAATAATATCCTTTATTATTATGTAGCTTTCTATGACCATGGCAGGCTCATCAATAGCCCAGGGGGAGGCAGACAGCCAATTCTTTTATGGAAGGAAGCTACTTTCCAATCTCAGTGATCTGGGAGATACTTCATTTCTTTGAAAAGAGAGGGCCTTGAATAAATACTTGCTTTTACTTTTCTCACATATTCAGAAATCCAAGGAGGGTGCGGCACTTAGTCTATTTGTGTCACAGAGAAATGATTCATTCCACAATATCTGCCTTAAGGGAAGCAGATAACCCAGATATTGAGAAATGTAGGCATCCATGACCTTTGTTGACTTTGAACATCTGTAGCCAAAAGGTTACAAAGGAGGTCTTGTGTAGAAAACCTATTATCAGCTTATTATCAGGAACATCTAAGATAATGTCATGACTAACTAAACAATATGCTGTTTTCTTTAAACTGTTGCAATAATTAATAAGATGTATCGCCAGGATACACTATAGAACTCAGGGTAAAAAAAGAGATGAATTTTCTGCTCCTTCCTCACAGTTCCTGTATGTAAGGAGACTTCACTGGAAGGGGAAAGGGAAGAGAGAAAAAGATTAGGAGTCCATGCTCCCACCTGCCTATTTTTATAAATGATCAGTCAGACCTTGAAGGCAGTTGTTCAGACTTAAATTTACATTTCTGCATTTCTCTCAATAATTGGGTCATCTGCTTCCCTTAGAAATGAATAAAGTCAATAGCTAAGTTTCTTCTCAGAACCAGACACTAAACAGTAGTACTAGTTTAGGGGATATTAGGCCTACCTCACAAGCACATTTTAAGGAAATTCTGTGCCAATTTTTAAGCTTTCCAGTACGTCCCAGGCACCCATTTTCTCAGTAAATTTTCACTGAGAAACACTTATATATGATGAAGTAGTTTAGAGATGAGCCCAGTGCTCCCCTCTAGGAGTGAGCTTTGTAGTTGGAAGAGAAAAAATACAGGTGTACATACATAACCTGTGCTAAATCTAAGCAGGCAGTAAGTCCTCTAGGGATGCAAAGAAGGAGAAACTCCCTTCTGCCTGTAATGATGCTCCAGGAAATCTTCATGGGAACACAGGCTGGATGTGAAGGATGGGGAGAATCTTTGCAGAGAGGGAAGAAGGCAGCAGGTTTGGCTGAGAAATCTACAGAGTGGAGAAATGCCAGGCCCATTGGTGAAGGAACAGCACCTATGTGAAAGACTAAACTCTACAGGGAAATGTTACGAAGTCTGCAGGAAAGTCTTGGATCTTGTGCAAAGTTTAAATTAGACCTCCTTTCTTAGTCTGGGTAGATAAGTGTGCAGCATTTCCTCAGAGCATCTAGCCCTCTGTGATCTCCTATATAGAGATTGGTTAATTTGGTGCATTCCTAAGTAGAATAAAAAAATCAGCCAACACATCAAAGACATTTTTTCAAGTCACCTGTTGAAGCAAATCCTCTGTCACTAAAAACAATAGCATACAATGAGTGATTTCTGAGTAAGCTTTGCAACACCCCAAAATCTGAAGGACTCCCTGGGACTCTAGAACATCACCTAACCACCTGCTGAAGTTTTGCCAGTAGAAGCCCACGTCACGGTTCCTTCTGTCATAGTTATTTTCACCTTTAAGTTATCAGACCTGAAAGGACGATCCCCACTGGGATAGAATCACACTTGAAAGTTTAGACTTCAAGATGACTTGTCATAAAAAGTCAAGTCTCCGGCAACAAAATGTGTAATTTTCACAACTGCTTTCCCCAAACATCAAGCTGGTCCTCTCAAGGCCTCTCTCTTACCTCCCCCCTCCCTTTTGTCTCTTGATACACCCTTCTATAAATCCCTTTTTACATCACTCACTGCAGGCAGGATTTGACTTCCATCTTCAAGAAACTTATTTTTTAAAAATATTTACCGAGTCAGATTACACCTTATATATCCTTCTAGTAGTCTTGCCACGTTGCTTGTCTCAGATACTGTCCATGATTAGTGAATGGCTGCATCAGTCCTCAAGGCCAATGAAACAACAAGGTTGGGACAAAGAAGGGACAAAGGTTGACTATGATCCCAGGAATGGAAAAGAAGCAAAGACAGATACTGTCTTAAGAGATATGAAGAGAAGCTAAGAGCTACTGTGAGTGCATAGAAAACCCAAGTGAGCGGGTATTGAGAAAGGAATACTTCTTACCAGGGTTTTTCAGGCTTGTGAAATGATCTGGTATGTCTTTTCTCCTCTGACCTAGAAGAAAAATTTGTACCTGTGGGTTGTTGAAAGTTTCCTGGACTAACAGGACATAAGCTCAGAGCAGCACCGAGGATTTGATTGACAAGTACTGTTATATACAGGGAACCTCCATGTGCAGTAGTGTGTACTGCCAGTCATTAGCTAGAAACAAGTGCATGTAGGATTGGGGGACAAAGATAAAGTATAAATATTTCAGTTTAGTCAGCCAAGGTCACAGGCCACCTTCCCAATGTCTGACTGAAAAAGGAGCTGTGAACATTTCATTTCTAAAATCTGTCAAAATGGTGCTATTGACTTCTTCATACAGAGATCTATTACAATATTTTTTAGATAAACATGTAAGCTGACCTAGGCCATAATGTAAATACAGAAAATGTTAGTAGAGAATTCATCAAAATCATGCCTGTTTGCTTTTGATTGAGCTTCCCTATTCTTCAGTGGCAGTGACTGACCATGAGTCCCTGCTCCCCACAGATGGGACACAGAGTCCTTGGCGCTCTCAGTGGCCCAGAGCCTGGGGCAGATGACATGAGAGCTGTAGACAACTGCTGCTTCTTGGACTCAGGTTGGATAACCTGATTAAATGACTAAACATGCTCATTTTTTTGGTGTTTCCTAGGAACATGAAAGAATATGTGACATGTGGCAGGGCCAATGTTACTTTGTGTTAAGTTCACCCGGCTATGTCAGAGCATGCCAAAAGAAGCATATTCCTTCCTACTGCAAACTCTGTAAAGCAATTTGCATGTACGGTGTGATAATAAATCATGTAAGAGCCCACCAAAAGCTTGCATTCTGTCATTTGAAGCATTCCTGCAATTTGAGAGTGACACGATGGACATTTTCCGTACCTGTGAAATAGAGAGTTGAATTATTTTCCCATTCTCTGAGATAAAATTACACTTTGAATTTCATAGCATTTTAAACACTATATGGTGATGTCATGAAAGTCATAAAATTATTATAATTAAAAGGGGACCTTATTCATTATTTAATCCAACAAGCTCATTTTTATTAAAGAGAAGTGAGATCCAGGGAGGTAATGACTTATTGGAGGTCACAGTTAGTGGTGAGAAGAAAACAGATCTGGGTTGCCCATCTCCTAGCCTAGTGCTCTCACTGCTGGAAAATCAGTTCACTGGATAAAAGTTAAATGCAGCACTTCATAGAAAAACAGATTTTCCATTATAAAAATTTGAAATTATAGAAAAGTACAAAGTCACCATAACACCTTCCAAAGGCAAGCACTGTTGTTTTTCCTTTAGCATTCGTTTACTTTTTTCTTACAGACTTGTAATCGTATTGTAAATTTTTGGTACCAACATATCCCTATAGCACAACCATCTATATAATAATGTTCACAAAAATTTATTATAGTTGCATAATGATTCAGTCTCGATTCTTTTTCTTTTCTCAGTAATAGTATATAAAGCCTTTTCTGTGTTGCGGAAAATCTATCCTAAGGAAATAATCCTGATGTGGAGTTGCTAGATCAAATGGTATTTAATGGTCTCTTCATGAGGCTTGCAAACCCACAGGACCTGAGGATGAAAGGCAAAACAGTGCACGTTCACTCTGAAGAAGCTGATTGCATGAGTTGTAAAAAGAACTCCAAGTCTTGAGTGTGGCCCTTCAATCAATCGTTTGTATGAAACATCTGAGGGGAAAGGGCTTCCTCTCTGAACTATAGCTTGCTATTACCATTAGGTCCAAAATCCTTGCTTTCTTGAGAAGATACACTTATTCTAAACAGTGATTTCTCAACTGAGGGAAATGCTAGAGGGGAAAAAAAAAAAAAAAAAGGAAAGAAAGAAAGAAAAAACCCTTTTCCATCTGCAAGTCCATTTTTAATTATATAAACATATTTTTATTTCAACCTTGTTTTTGTACAATCTCTGGACCACTTTAATAAAAAAAAAACCAGCTGCTTTTTTATGCAAGGGATGTCACAAAAGCAAAATATAAGTTGGAAAAGAACACTATCCAAATAAGGAATAAAAAGCCTTATTTAGTACTTTCACGCTACACTTCCAACATTTTTACCAGCAGAACAGTACAGCCCCTTAATTACCTGCACAGCTGATAACACAGCTCACATGTCTCTACCCTCCACCCCCTGGGACACATTGGTTGTTCCTGTTTTCTGGCAATTTTCTGTCATCTCATAGCTTACCGAAGTCTTCGTCCATAGTAGATCCTTTGCTCCAGAGGAATAAAGTAACATTTTCTATTATTATCTGTAATATAACAGTATCTATTATATAATCTGAAAATATTATGAGGTAATAGAAACAAAGGTCATGCGTGTTGACTGCCATGTGATGCCAGCCATTAATTAACCATGTACAGAAGAAGCTCCATTGCTTCTAAGGACAGTATGTAGCGTCTGCCATGAAAAAGAGGTCCAATAAATTTTTCATGAAGCAAATGACTACTTTGCTATTTTCATTTCTATTTTGGTAGTCTATCAGTCTCCTATTGACATCTGAAGGAGGCTTACACCCACTCTCCAGAGATGATCCACTAAAAGATGCTATGGTTGGCTATCCAAAGACTCATTCATCACCATCCCTCTCTTCAAGGGGCTGGAAATCCTTGTGCTTGCCTCCCCAACCACCCCTTCAGCAACGGGTGATGGTCATGTGGCAAAGACGACTGGAAAGGAAAGCTAGAGAAGGTTCCTGGGAAAGTTTTTGCTTTCCTGAGAAGAGACCAATGGGTGGTGCCCAGCCTTCCCCTGCTTCTTAATTTGAATGCGCATATAAGTTTCGGAGCTAGTCAATCATCTTATCATTAGGAGAGAAAGAGAACTGTAGAATCCCTGGCCCTGACATCTTTGAGCTGATAAACCCCAAATTACCTATATCCAGATTCATTATTAAATGAGAAAAATAACTCGGTTTGTTTAAACCATTTAATAATCATATTTTCTGGGGCACCTGGGTGGCTCAGTAGTTTAAATAATCATATTTTCTACTGCATCCTGCCCACAGCATCATAATTACTTCCTGATAACACAGATCGAGTCTCTTTGTGTTATCACTTCCAGCTTTCTTCAACTTCAAATGAAACGATCACAATTTTTAATCAAGTTAACACAATTATTTAAATATAAATAATATATTTATATATATTATTACAATGAACCCTGTGTATATGTTACTACAAGGGAAGGACACCTTCATCATCCTGGTTATACAATAGCAAACGAAAATTCGGCAGTATTTGGGCTAATATTCTATGAGACTCTGGTGAGGGATTAGCATATGAATTATTAATCCTTATTTTCCAGTTTATATTTTTCTTTTATAAGAATATAAGGAGTGGGGCGCCTGGGTGGCTCAGTGGGTTAAGCCACTACCTTCGGCTCGGGTCATGATCTCAGGGTCCTGGGATCGAGTCCCATACCGGGCTCTCTGCTCAGCAGGGAGCCTGCTTCCCTTCCTCTCTCTCTGCCTGCCTCTCTGCCTACTTGTGATCTCTGTCAAATAAATAAATAATATAAAGAGTTACATTACATATTTTAAGTTCACATATGAGAAACTATTTTTCAATACTGAAAGTTAAAGCAACTTGGTCTGTATCAGTGATTTATTCTGATATTTTTCATACCAATTTAAAAATAAATACACAGCTTATGTATATTAAAACATGCTTTTAGTTTATTAAAGGTTCAAGTTTTACATACTGGCTCATAAAAGAATTATAAACTTCTTAAAAAGTAAAATTTATATATAGTATAGCCTTTATTGAATTATATGAGATAAACTTTTATTTATACATGTAAAATCTTTGGAAACAACAAAATAATGAAGAAACTAAAATTACAACTTGCTGTGTTTCTTGTATGCTCAGATCCCACCTTCTAGAAGCTGTTAAGTAAGAAAGGCAAGGGAGATATACCAGACAAGTGATTATCCGACACATGCTGATGGAAACCTGGTAAAGTCTGCTAACTCCTCTGGGTTTCAAAATTTATCCATAAGGTGGAGAGAGCTGCAGGATCCATGTAAGTAAAAGGATCTGGATTTTAACCACTGATTGTAAGGGCACCAGTGTGCTCTTGAGTCAACAGGTAAAGCTCTTATCTATATCAAAAGAAATGATTCATATCCAGAAGTTTGACAAACAATTAAGGGCTTAAATTGTGCAATGTTTTCCTATTTTCACCAGAGGCAACCTCAGTTTCAGAATTTTTAGTTTGAAATGTGAAATTAATTCATCATGAGTGCTGATAATATGCCCTTCAGTTAGTAAAGAAAGGTGGAGGAGAGAGAAAAAGAAAGAAAAGTATTTTTACTGGGAGATAAATTTACATGTAGAAATCTACGATTTCAAATACATCCAACCTCAATGAACAGTAAAAAGAAGATACTCTAGCAGTTCATATTATACATCACTGCAGACCCCAAGTTCCCACAATTATTTTTGCTAAGTATTGCACTAAACTTCAAGGGATAATCAAGAGTTATCAGTACAAACTAAAACTTCATGCAAAATATCACATGATAAATCATGATTTTTTTGTATGAAACTAATGTCCTTAAAAAAATAGGTAATGTGTATTTCAATACAGTACTATGCCAATATTTCCCGCATAAATAGGTTTCTAATGCAAACTAGCTATAAGCTAGAGAAAATTATCAACCACCCAACAAGGCACACTGTATTTTTTTGTTTCATTCATTGCCTTATGAAAAGGGTTAATTATCCTTAAAGGAAAAGGGCTTTTTTGGCTATAATTTTTATTTTATTAAGTTATTAACTGACTTATTTCTAACATTCAGAAATCCCCATTTAGCAAGCACTGAAGGCTCCAAACCAGAAAACATTTTGTGTTTAAAAGTGTAATTCCATGAAGTTCATTACTTCATACTGTAAAAAGATAAAATTAGTACATATACTACAGGTTTGTGCTATTCAGTGCAGACCAGTGGCCTGATGTGGATAATGTACTTTTAATGTGGCTAAACCAAATTAGTAAAATACACAAATTAGTAAAATACACAAATTAATTCAAAGAATTAATACAGAAGAATAATAGGAACTATCTTAATAATTGTTTACATTGATTACATGGTGAAATGGTAATATTTGGGATCTATGGAGCTAAATAAACTATATTATTAAAATTAACACCAGCAGTTTCTTTTTATCTTTTTAATGTGACTACTAGGAAATTTTAAATTACATAGTATATGGCTCACATTATTGTTCTATTCTATATCACTGCTACAGAAACAGCAGACTCAATTACATGTTAATATTAATCCCAACCCATATCATTAAATTTTTGTATAATTATGGTATTTGAGATAACATATTTAACCCATTACTGCAAAAGGCCTGAGCTTAGAATCAACTATGCCTCTACGCTTAAAAACAACACCAGATAAAACCTGCTCTAATCTTTTTCATCTTCTGTATATTGGCAAGTGTGCTAAACTTTGGTTAGAGATGAGTCAGCAAACAGGAAGGGTCTTTCTGGTTGATAGAAATGTTCTAAAATTGGATTGTGGTGATGACCGCACAACTATAAATGTATTCAAATCACTGGATTGTATACTTCCAGCCAGTTAAGTTGTACAGCTGTAAATTATACCTCAATAAAGCTGTTTAAAAAAAAAAAAAAAGTGCCAACTAGAGCCCAGCAGATCTAAAGTGCCATCTAGAAACTGCATAAAAATTTCTGGTGATTCAAATATTATTTTCAATCTATCATACAACTCAATATTGCAAAAGATTTTTTCCATGAGGGTCCTTTTTTTTTTTTTTTTAAAGATTTTATTTATTTATTTGACACAGAGAGAGAGAGAGATTGCAAGTAGGCAGAGAGGCAGGCAGAGAGAGGTGGGAGTCAGGGAAGCAGGCCCCCTGCTGAGCAGAAAGCCCGATGTGGGGCTCGATCCCAAGACCCTGAGACCATGACCCGAACCAAAGGCAGAGGCTTAACCCACTGAGCCACCCAGGTGCCCCCATGAGGGTCCTTTTAAGTGCAATGGATCTAATTCAACAGTTGATTATGTGATCACTAATTGAGGTATAAGTTGAAAAAGAGAGAATGTAGAGTCGCTGAGGGGACAATTTATTTGCTTTAGGGGTACCCAGCTCAGGCAATCTTATCGCAAATGCCTCACACAGTCTGGGCACCCTATAATTGGACATCCATTGGCATTTTACCAAAACAGAATACTAGAATATTAAAAAAAACTTATATTAATGAAGAAGAAGAAGAAGAAACAAAACAATGGTTACAGTAAGTACCACATGAAGAATTCACACTGAACAGGAAGATAGATTTCAAGACATGTGCCCAAACACAAATATAAATACAAACATTTGCATGGATATACGGAGTTGCCTCAAGGTCTCATTTAAGAAGTAAACCAGGTGATTATTCAAAAGCCAAAGAATCATCTGAAATGTTAAAATCATTCAGGAACGTTCATTTAAGGCAGCCACAGAAGCAAGGGACCTAATATAGTCCATGCTAGGTCTAAAATGACTCATCCAGGCATGTGGAAAAATCTATGAATGTATTTGTTAAAATTCCAGACTGAAGTTATGTCACAACTGTGAATGTTTATGATGTAGTTAGAAATACTTTATGAGGTGAGTGATACTTTAAAACTGAAACGTGAACATGGACCAAGTAAGACTGAAAATGTGATTATTTTCCTACAGAATATCTGACACTTCTCAGAATTAAAAGCTATTTCTCGAGGGCTTATCTTAAAAAAAAAAAACAAACAAACAACAAAATGAAACGTGAACAAAACTCTCACTGAATTTGCTTTCTAGACAATTTGCTGTGGAATATAGGATACCACCAGCCAGTTCACACAATCCAATCACTGTGGTGTCCCCAGCACATATGTTTTTTGTACATTTTATTCATGCATAAATGCTTTTTAGACCTTCCAAAATAAATGCACAGAAAGATACAAATACATTTTTAAAGATATCCACAAAATAAGGTTGTCTAGGTATCAAAACAATTGTATTTGAATTGTATCTATTCTTACTGTATCTATTCTTTTTCTTCTTATTTTTTTAATACTTAAAGTAGTACAAGTCACCCGACAATGAAGCTCACCTTTATAAAATATAAAGAACCTTTTTTCAGTCCAAGATATTGGCAAACTCACAGAGCATACCAAAAGTAAAGCATTAATATATAACTTCCAAAAATAGTTAAAACTTAGAAAATATTCATAAATCTCTAAAACAGATGATTTTTAACTAACAGCATGAAGTTTGTGCTTTCTCTAATTTCCAAGTAGCCAAAATATTCATACTGAGGCAATATTCGGTTTCTTAAGAGTTCAAGTCAAAGAAGTATACTACTTCCTCATGGACGTCTGTAAGACTCTCCTTGCTTAGACACACTGCTGTATCAAACACCTTGCAAATCACCACCTAAGAAAATGGAAATGCCCCCTCTTCGGTAACTATTTACTTTAGGAATAAAATAAGTCAGCAAATAATACCAAATTTTCCTACAGGCTACACAGAAGAAAGGAAAGGATGATTTTCACAGGCCATGGAGCTGAGAGAAAAAGTTGATTCAGGGGGACTATCGTACTACAAGTTTAAATGTATTATGCCTTTTGTAGGGCTTTTTGTAAATCACCATAGAAGTTGATTAAAGTGCTGGCCATGGCTGTATCTACCGCAGACTGAGGAATCATCCCACGCAGATCCGTCTGAATGTAGCCGGTCAAAAGACTCTGGTGTGGACTGTCTTTAAGCGGAACACAAAACCAACCACAGGGATGGTTATAGCCACGAATAAATTCTGGTCTCTTTTCATTCCAGTCAACACTTAGCCCTACAAGGAAATTTTAAAATAACACCATTAATGACAGTGATTGTAAATAGTAAATAGACTATAAATAGTCTACAACTCTCATTAAACAATATTTTCAGATTTCCTGTTTAAATATTTTTTCTTCTTATCCATGTAGATGAAAACTAAGCCCCAAGAGGGACCATGGAAGAATGAAAAAGATAATTACCAAGTAGAATTCTGGCAGAGGGCTAGAGGTAATGGGGAAAGTTCTAATCCCATCAGAATAGGTAACATTATGTCATCTTGGTAACTCCTTGGAAACTATAAATCTTGGCTGTAGCATCCAGGCCTCAAGGTGCCCAAAATCAAAACGACAGTACCACCACTACTCCCTAAAGACATTACTACATCCAACTTTGGTACTGGCTGGTTAAGAGTAAACAAGTAAATATTTACCTAAAACTGCCAACTCAAGTATATACTATACACAGAAAAAGACTGATTTCCCTATAGATATATTTTAGAAAGCAGGAGCCTTCTATTATTCTTTTTTCTATTATTATTCTTTTTTTCTGTAAGATTTTATTTATTTATTTATTTGATAGAGATCACAAGTAGGCAGAGAGGCAGGCGGGGGGGAGGGGGGCGGTAAGGGAAGCAGGCTTCCTGCTGAGCAGAGAGCCCAATGTGGGGCTCAATCCCAGGACCCTGAGATCATGACCTGAGCTGAAAGCAGAGGCTTAACTCACTGAGCCACCCAGGTGCCCAGTATCCTTCATTTTTAGAAGAAAAATATTACACAGCTCAAGGAAGGAAAAATATTCTAACACATACCAGTGTGTTATGTATATGACCAAGAAGATGTTTTCTGAGAGTGATTTAATCTATTTACTACAACCCTTTCTAAGAGGCAGGCATGTGATTCATATTTCTCAGTGGTGACCTGGAGGATACCACATTACTGAGAATAAAAACTTACCAGAAAGATTTCAAAACCCTTCTTGATATTGTTATTTATTGTTATTGTTAATGCTATGATGTAGCATTTGCAAAGCTTAGTATAAAATAAGTGTGAAGGCTGAAAATATATCTCACATAGAAACATCCAGCCAAGAAACCTCAAATATTTAAAACAAATGAAAAGATATCATAGAGTTTTGAGATCATTACCACAGGACAAAAGCCCTTCTTCATAGCCCACAGTGTAGGAGAAATCAACAAACTCTCTTGGGGAAATTATATTCCAAAGCTGACCAGCGGTAGTGTAACGCATCACACAGCAATTCTGAAAGAGAACAGGTAACAGGTATTACTACTTAGGAAACATATATGGACTCATATATCATAACTTAACCCTTAGTAAAAAACTAAGATTCATTTAAAATGTATTTATAATTATTATTAATAATAATTCTTACATCCAACAGCACATTAAAAAGATTATCCACCATGACCAGGTGGGATTCATCCCTGGGCTACAAGGATGGTTCAACATTTGCAAATCATCAATGTGATAGAACAAATTAATAAGAGAAGAGAGAAGAACCACATGGTCCTCTCAATCGATGCAGAAAAAGCATTTGACAAAATCCAGGATCCGTTGCTGATTAAAACGCTTCCAAGTATAGGGATAGAGGGAACATTCCTGAACTTCATCAAATCTATCTATGAAAGACCCACAGCAAATATCATCCTCAATGGGAAAAAGCGTGCTTCCTTCCCGTTGAGATCAGGAACACAAGGATGCCCACTCTCGCCACTCTTGTTCAACATAGTATTAGAAGTCCTAGCAACAGCAATCAGACAACAAAGGGAAATAAAAGGTATCCAAATTGGTAATGAAGAAGTCAAACTCTGTCTCTTTGCAGATGACATGATTCTTTATATGGAAAACCCAAAAGACTCCACCCCCAAACTACTAGAACTCATACAGCAATTCAGCAACGTGGCAGGATACAAAGTCAATGTACAGAAATCAGTGGCTTTCTTATACACTAATAATGAAAATACAGAAAGGGAAATTAGAGAATCGATTCCATTAACTATAGCACCAAGAACCATAAGATACCTGGGAATAAACCTAACCAAAGAGGTAAAGGATCTGAACTCGAGGAACTACAGAACACTCATGAAAGAAATTGAAGACGACACAAAAAGATGGAAGACCATTCCATGCTCTTGGATCAGAAGAATAAACATTGTTAAAATGTCTATACTGCTTAGAGCAATCTATACTTTTAATGCTATTCCGATCAAAATTCTACCTGTATTCTTCAAAGAGCTGGAGCAAATAATCCTAAAATTTGTATGGAATCAGAAGAGACCCCGAATCGCTAAGGAAATGTTGAAAAACAAAAATAAAACGGGGGGCATCACGTTACCTGATTTCAAGCTTTACTACAAAGCTGTGATCACCAAGACAGCATGGTACTGGCATAAAAACAGACACGTAGACCAGTGGAACAGAGTACAGAGCCCAGATATGGACCCCCAACTCTATGGTCAATTAATCTTCGACAAAACAGGAAAAAATATACAGTGGAAAAAAGACAGTCTCTTCAATAAATGGTGCTGGGAAAACTGGGCAGCTATATGTAGAAGAATGAAACTTGACCATTCTCTTACACCATACACAAAGATAAACTCAAAATGGATAAAAGACCTCAACGTGAGAGAGAGAGAGAGAGAGAGATCACAAGTAGGCAGAGCAGCAGGCAGAGAGAGAAGGGGAAGCAGGCTCCCTGCTGAGCAGAGAGCCCGATGCGGGACTTGATCCCAGGAACCCCGGGATCATGACCTGAGCCGAAGGCAAAGGCTCAACCCACTAAGCCACCCAGGTGCCCCTCAAGTTCAGTTTTACAATTAAAGATGCTGGCAGTTGTCTTAAGCAGCAAGGGTAGCACTACCGTGGAAAACAAACTCAGTTCTGACTAATACTCATTAGTTAATATGAGAAAGCTCAAGCTTTTTAAAAGGCAGCAAGGATTCCCCTGTGAGATCTCTGCCATGACTACTTACTTTCCAATCAATGAATACAAGTGGG
The DNA here is from genome assembly GCF_020171115.1 of Neogale vison. Classification (NCBI taxonomy): domain Eukaryota; kingdom Metazoa; phylum Chordata; class Mammalia; order Carnivora; family Mustelidae; genus Neogale; species Neogale vison. The sequence goes on along the minus strand of NC_058091.1, from coordinate 183,718,418 downwards.
TGCCCATACTCACACTCACCTGCTCTCTCTTACAGGCACACACACAAAATCTGAAGTAATGTTTCTCAATAAATACCTCCTCAAAGTGTTCCAAAATATCCATTGAAGTCATTAAGCTATCCCAATCCAAGCGACAGGGACCTGGGCGTATATGGTCTATGACACTATTGACGCTGTCTTCTATAACACCTTGGGCTTTGAAACTGGAGAAAAAATATTAAGGTCAGATGCTGTTAGAAAGAAAAATTTCAGTATGCCCTCATAGTTCAGAGCTAACTTCAAAAAAATGAAAAGTTAATTAAGATTTTTGTAAAGGGAGCTTTCTTTCGGGGACTGAGACGCTGGAAGCAACGTTGAGGTTCTGGCCGGGCCGAGGGCGTCGGATCTCCCTGTCCTCCCCTTTGACCTCTCCCCACAGCCCCTCAATAAAACAATTTGATGCCAAAAAAAAAAAAAAAAAAAAAAAAAAAGATTTTTGTAAAGGGAGTAAATCCCAAAAGTTTTTCTGATAAGTTATATCAATTATTTTATCAGAATGTACTCTTTGCCCTCAAATCTAACAAGTGATCTGAAGTCTAAATTAAATGAGCATAGGAAAGTACCTTCATGTTACAGTGTAAATGAAAATAGTCCACACAACACTCATGCTTCATTTATTCTGTATGCAATTCTTTTCTCAGGCTCTAAAATGTTACTAGTATACACATATTTTTACTCTGACTTTCAAAAACTTTTTTACAGGAACAGAAAAATAGGTCATCCAGGAATAGCACACAGAGGAATGACTCATGAATAATATCAGAACTTGACATATTTCAGAGGTGGCATTATGTATCAGTGGGGAAAGGATCTATTATTCCATAAATGGCACTTTGATTCAATACTTATACTAATAGAGAAATTAAAAACTGAATCACTATTTGACACCATTCAAAACAATTACTTCCAGACAGACTAAAGAACACTACATAAAATTTAAAGCTTTGAGAAAAATACATCTCTGTGACCTCAGGATACAGGGGGATTTCTTGAATACATAAAACAAACAAAAATACAAATAATACAGGACAGTTAAAATTAAAAACTTGCATACTACAAATGACATTATAAGTAATTTCTTCAAAAACCAGCCATAGACTGGAAGTACGAATGTGTAACACATATAAACAGACATAATTATTCTACAGTATACATAATTAATTCCTATAAACCAATGAGAAAAAGACAATCCAAGGAAAATAAGTATAAAAGATATGTTAAGATTGATCAGAAATGTCAAAAAATTAAGGAAAGATGCTCAACTTCACTTGTACTCAAGTAAATACTAACAAGATACGGTCTCATACCCCTGAAACTGGCAGAGTAAAAACACAACAAGTATTGAATGGAAGGGAATGAGAGCTCTCAAACTGCTACCACCACTTTAGAGAGCAAATAATTTGCAATGTCTAGTGTAGTTGAATGAAACATACCCAAAGAAAATCACACATGTGTTGAAGGAGACATATACTAAAGAAGTTTACTATAGCACTGTTATTTTATAAGGAAGAATTGTCAACAACCTAAAAATTTACAAACACAGGTAAATACATTTTCATATGAATGTGAAAGAATAGATCTACATGTAATAACCTAGCTAAATCCTGAAAAAAACACTGTATTAAATGGAAAAAAATCAAAAGCAAATTACTAAAGGAAACACACACACACACACACACACATATATGTGCTCAAAGCATAAAAAAGGAATACACACTTTGAGATAGTAATTACCTCTGGGGAGGAAAGAAAAAAGAAGAAATGAGAGATAGATTAGCTTTAACCATATCAGTAACACTTTGGGCAGGTCTTTTTAAAAGTTTTTTTAAAGCATCTGAAGCTGTTTTATCATTGTAAGTATTTCCAGCTCAAACTTACATGATCTCCCCCATCCTAAATCTGATCTTCCCTCCTGTGTTCTCTGACTTGGGGTTGACGGTGGGAATAGGGCAACAAAAATGAATCCCAAATTAGACATCTGGGATTCAACTTCTCTTGATCCTATTTCAAAAGTCAGAACAAAAGTCACCATGTTTTATCAAGATGACTTCGTAAATGTAAAGTGCTTAGAACAATATCTGGCTCTCAATGAATGTTAGTTATTATCACCACCACCACCCCTTTCACATTCACGTCCCCTTTTCGACTCCCATACTATGTCCTGAGTTTGGGTACTCTGTGTCCAGCTCAACACTGCAACCATTTCTAGCTCTTGCGACCACATCTCTTTAAGTTTCTGAAAAAACAAAACAAACAAACAAAAAAAAAACCAAAAACCAAAAACCAAAAACCAAAAAACCAAAGATCTCTTCCCAGGAATATAACATTGATACAAAATTATGTTTATGGTCTTGAGGAAACTTCAAGAAGCTAACCATAGACTCTGAGGGTAAGACCTCTTCTCTAAACTCTCCATGCGATCATTTCCATTTTTCACAGTGCTATCAGATCAAGTTCAAAATCTTTGAGGACCTGGGAGGTGGGAGTAAGGATTGAGCAAAGGTAAGCACAATATTGAATTCCTTACTTCAGAATTCAAAAATCCTATAGACATATGCTCTCCCTACCCTCATACTTTATGCTTCAGCTATACAAATATCACTTCTACTTCCCTAAACAAACTCCTTAGAGTGTTTCCCATCTGTGTTTATGTAATAGATGCAATCCCCTCTGCCTGGAATATGAATCAGTCCTTCGTTCCCTAAGAAATAACCCATTCTTCCTTTAAAGCTCGGTTCACACACTAAGTAAGTCTTCAATGAATTCCTCTCAAATTATCAAGCATTATGCTCCCTTGGCACATTTTGTGCTTTTCAACCCCCACTGCCAATCAGTGATCTAAAGGATTAACTTCACACTTGCTTACAATGCTTAATCCACAACTCCAGTTTCCTCACCCTCATCATAAATATTGTATAACTCATCTTTCTGGAAATGCTATCTTTGGTATCATACTTGAGAACGTACAGTAAGTGGAACCCACAGTTTCATTTTTAAAAGGACTGAGAGTCCCAAAGATATGAACATTCCACTCCAATTATACAAGGCCAACAGTCTCTACTGGCTTTAAAAAACAGTATTAATTTTCTGGTAAAAAGCATAAATTCGTGTTCACCTATATACAAATATCAAAAATGGAAATAGAAATCACCTATAAAATAGGCATCTAAAGGTGTGTATTTGGTGTTAAGTAAAAACATTCTAATATATAAAAATTACAGTCAACTCACAATTCTGCTACATGCAGTTTCATATCCTGCTTTACTCATTTTACATCTTGAGGATTTTCTTGTGTTTTAAACTAATATTTGAAAACACAGTTTTTAAAGAGTGTAAAATATCATGTTTCAAAATTTAACCATTTTATGACTATTGATTATTCAAGTTGTTTGTAATTTTTAATATTATAAGTAATGCTGTGATGAAAGAGGTATGTATTTATTAACTTCCTTATGATTTAAGACAAATTCTTTTTTTTTTAAGATTTTATTTATTTAGCGAGCACAAGAAGCAGCAGCAGCAGAGAGAAGGGAGAAACAGACTCCTTGCTGAGCAGGGAGCCCAATGCAGGACTTGATTCCAGAATCCCGGGATCATGACCTTTGCCAAAGACAGCCACTCAACCAACTGAGCCACCCAGGTGGCCCTAAGATAAATTCTTCAAGTATGCTATAGCACTGAGTAAATATAGAAGAATACTAGAAAGGGTTATAGACTATGCTAAGAAATTAAGATTTTGATTGGCTATTTGATATCATTATTTATGATTTCCCTTACTACCAACTCAGTCCACAAGGAATATGGACACTTTAAAGGCTTTAAATTCGTGATATGCTTCTCAGAAAGTTTAAAATCTTTAAAAGCCAAATTTTAGTGGCAAAGATGATTAAGTGATCATTTATATATATATATGAAGTCTGGCAATGTCTTAAGAGCTACCTAAAACTACAAGAATTTACTTACAGGTATCCATTAAATTCTTCTGAAGGTTTTCTCCAAATTGTAACATCTTTCTAGAAAAATAAAAAAATAGTTTAAGGGCATAAATCATTACTTAGGTGGAACTCTGGATATAAAACTGACAATTTCAAATTCTACAGCATCAGTCTTTGCATTTAGAGATACATAAAAGTCACTTATACCATCAATTGATCCATATTTGAATTTCTTCTGTATCCTAAAGTTTTTCACGTTTTGCATGAAGTACAGACGTCCGAAACAGATTTTTCAGTCACTTAATGAGATGCAAACCTTGTTAAGATCCTCACCAGCCATTATTATTTGCTCACTCTAATCTTATCTATTTACCATTAGGGACACATTTGGCCCAAGACAAGAGGAATGGTAAATATTTCATTCTGAACTTGCTTGTATCTTTTTAAAAATCAAACAATTCACATCTATAATGACAGTGCTACCTTGAATTCGTCCGTCCATCTTTTTTCTAATTATTTCCCAAGAAATTCTGAATATCAGACTAGCTAGAGTACTACACTGAAGAGTCCTGGGTTCCAGGGCTGGCTCTGTCAACATGTAGCCATGTGATAGTTTGGACCAGTTATACCAATAGAAAAGAATAATAATTGGCCACCCTCACAGGCTTGTTGACATATCTGAAACTATTTCAAACTATCAATACATGTTACATTTCATATGTTGACTTTAGAAGCTATTCTTTAGGCTCCTGTTGCCAGTCTATTCTCATGTCCAATATCTAAAGAAGTAATGAAAGCAGTAGAGGATTACTGTTTTGCCTTGGTAGATGTCAAACCACCAGTTTTATTAGCTTAATTATTTATCCTGCCATCCACCCAAAGTATGGTCCCCATTTTCCTTTAGCATTTTGAAAGTCATCAACCAACTCACTGGATAGAAGATAAATACCATAAGAGGTAATTTAAATAATTTACCGTTTTCTTGGCAACTCGCCACTTATCATCTTCAATGCTATGATACTGTATGAGAGTGTTCTTAAGTCTAGTGGCAAAAGCAGTAGCATCAGGCAGGCCTTCCATTTTTTTTCTTCTGTTACAAAGACAAAGATTAGCATCAGCAAATACCACAATTTGAAGCAGTAGATCACTGAGTCTCAAATCTGGCTTCATAAGAGAATCAACTGGGGAGCTATAAAAGATACTTATACCTGGATCCCACTCCCAATCAACTAATCAGAATCTCTGAGAGTAGGGCCTGGGCATAGGTTTTTTTTTTCCCCCCTAAAAGTTACCAAGATGAGTAACACCAAGCCAAGGATGAGCATCACACATTTTAAGTTACTAAAATTACTCATATAAAAATAAACTACAGGGGTGCCTGGGTGGCTCAGTGGGTTAAGCCGCTGCCTTCAGCTCAGGTCATGATCCCAGGGTCCTGGGATCGAGCCCTGCATCGGGCTCTCTGCTCAGCGGGGAGCCTGCTTCCTCCTCTCTCTCTCTGCCAGCTTCTCTGCCTACTTGTGATCTCTGTCTGTGAAATAAATAAATAAAATCTTTAAAAAAAAAAAAACTACAATCCTCATTCCCTTTCGAAAGGAATATAATAAAAAGAAATACATTTTAGAATTCTAGATGACTTAAAGAAAAAATACTGCTGTTTCCAAACTACAAAAATAAATACACAAGGAATAAATTCTTTTACAAATTCTTTGGAGTTTCAGCCATTAAATTTTTTAATTTAACAACCAACAAATTTAGGACTCATTCTAGAAAATTAATGACAAGAGCAACTAGAAACCTGTTCACACATTCTTTCAGGTTAGGGTTACAGAACTCTGAACAACTTTAAAAGTTTGAAGAACTGCACCATTTTCAATATTTTATTTCATTTGATGGTGTAAGATTTAGTAAGGTATCTGCATAAGGAAGTCATATGAAGACTTTTAGAACCATCAGTACCATATAAACAAATGGTTCATAATTTTAAGGCAATAATTTTAACCATATAAAAAAACAACAGTATTATATCGTACCTAATTCCAAAGATAGGCTACTTTTCAACATTGTTTCTAAAAAGAAATGATTGTTAACCTTTTATTTAAAGACTTTATTTATATATTTGACAGACAGAGATCATAAGCAGGCAGAGAGGCAGGCAGAGAGGCAGGCAGAGAGAAAGCAAGGGAAGCAGGTTCCCTGCTGAGCAGAGAGCCTGACGTGGGGCTTGATCCCAGGACCCCAGGATCATGACCTGAGCCAAAGGCAGAGCCTTTAACCCACTGAGCCACCAAGGCACCCGAAATGATTTTTAACCTTACAGATAATAAACAATATAATGAAGCCTTCTTTAATGTGACAGCTTTAAAACATTGCTGCAAATTCTTGATACTTCCCATCAAGAGGTAGTCTGTGACTGCATGACTTCTTGGGCTGGGTTAGAAAAGTCCATGCAGGTTTTGCAGGTTTCTTTTGGACTAATTGCTCTGGGAGCCTCTGATCAACATGCAAGCATGCAAAAACTCTGGTTATCTTGAGTCTGAAATCTGGAAAGACTGGAGAGAAGGGGAAATGGGGAGAGAAATAGGACTCCAAAGTCTCAGATCCAGAAGCCTAGTTAGAGCTTCCTTCTAATGGCTATCACCCTAGGCTTCCCTTAATTTTACTCAGTCTTCCCCATCTTAACAATTTACTTGTATTTTACTTTATTTTTATTTATTTATTTTTTAATATGGGATCCACACCCAGCATAGAGCCCAACACGGGGCTTGAACTCAGGACTCTAAAATCAGGATCTGAGTTGAGATCAAGGGTCAGATACTGAACTGACCGAGCCACCTAGGCCACAACCATTTCTTTCTTTCTTTCTTTCTTTCTTTTTTAAAGATTTTATTTATTTTTTTGACAGAGAGAGAGATCAGAAGTAGGCAGAGAGAAAGATAGAAGAGAGAGGGGGAAACAGTCTCCCCACGGAGCAGAGAGCCCGATGCGGGGCTCAATCCCAGGACCCTGAGATCATGACCCGAATTTCTGAAGGCAGAGGGTTAGCCCACTGAGCTGCCCAGGCACCCCTCAACCATTTCCTTTTAAAATGGAATTGAGCCAGTGGCTCAAAGACAAAGCCTCGGAATCACCCTTAGAAGAAATTAAGAGATTCCTATTCACACCACCAGGTCTCATTGCCTAGAATATTATTGTCCTACTTATTTTCTTTCTGCCCCTCAAATAGGCCAACCTTGTCACTGACTCTGGGCTTTGTTCTTGCTATTTCCTCTGCCTGGATTATTAGATCCCAAATCTGAGCATGACTAATAACAACTTGAAATGACAATTTCACTTTAAACCTATCTTTTTTTTTTTTTTTTAAGATTATTTATTTATTTATTTATCAGAGAGAGAGGGCGAGAGAGCAAGCACAGGCAGACAGAATGGCAGGCAGAGGCAGAGGGAGAAGCAGGCTCCCCGCAGAGCAAGGAGCCCGATGCGGGACTCGATCCCAGGACGCTGGGATCATGACCTGAGCCGAAGGCAGCTGCTTAACCAACTGAGCCACCCAGGTGTCCCTAAACCTATCTTAATAAAGCCATCTCCAAGTCTCCATTACATCCTTCTTTTATTTTCTTCATAGTGCTTATCACAATCTAAAATTAGCTTGTTTTTTTATTGGTATACTGTATTCTACCCTTTTACCATCACATCCCTAATTAACAGAGCATGAGCCTTTGACTGCCTTGTTTAGCACAATATCCCTACCTACTAAAATGTTGCCTGGAACACAATAGGCCCTTAATATTTGGTGAAGTGTGTTCACTTCAAAGCAAGAATCATTTGGTCTTGATTTTGTGTACTTTAGGTTCCTTGGTGCACTCCAGTAAAAGAATATAGAAAAAGCTTCTGGGGAAAAGCTGCATGATTTACAGAACCATCAAGTTACTACTAAATAGGAAATCAAGAAAAGATCTAAACAAAATGTCAAGCCTCAAACTTCTATGTGAAAAAGGTTGTAATTCTCACCTACAGATGCATACATCAGAATCCCCTTTGTCATATTTTGTAGTAGTTGCAGCTGTTGACAGATTCCCTTCCCTTCCTCAGAGGACTCTTCTGAGTCCTCTCTTTGACCAGGCCTTGTTCTTGGGCTTATCCTTGGCTTCCTAAGTTCAGTTTTAGCAAGAAATCTGCTGAGCTAGCTTACTGAAACACCCTCAAAAATTCCTCATCCTACCCTTGATTTTATCATGCTGCTCTGCATTCAGCAAGAACCCTAAGTCAATTTAGCGAGAACCCTTACCCCTAATGTTTCCTCTTAGCAATTTCCCATCCATTGACACCTATCCCGCTCCTTGGCTACAAATCCCCACTGTCTTTGTTGTATTCAGAATGGAATGTAATTTTCTTTTCTTTTTTCTTTTTATCTTTTATCTTTTTTTTTTTTTTTTTTTTTTTAGGATTTTGTTTATTTATTTGAGAGAGAGCAGGGTGGGGAGCAGAGGGAGAGAGAATATCCAAAGCAGACTCCATGCTGAGCATGGAGCCTGACAAAGGGCTAGACCCCCATGACTACAACATCATGACTTGAGCCAAAACCAAGAGTTGGAGGCTTAACCATCTGAGGCACCCAAGCATTTCCAGAACAGGGTACAATTCTATACTGAGTTATCTTTTCCCCTATTGCAATAGTTCCTGAATAAGATTTGTCTTTACCATTTTAACTTCTATCTGCCTCTGGGCTTTTTGTGACACTGTTTTTAGATGTTAGATATCAGGTCCCATTGCCAGATAGTGTGATTCAGTGGGCCTATTCTGGAGTAGGCCCCAAAAATCTAGGTTCTATAAAAAGCCTCGCTGATCATTCTGTTATTCAGCCAGGGTTGAGAAACACTATCTAAAAACTAAAGATGACAGAAATAAATCACTATTGTAGTCAGTATTTAAATAGTGTAGAACAAAGCATACAAGCTATTAAAAATGATAAACAAGATGATACAGAACTGTAGGGGAAGAAAAAAACCTTTTTCTCTCTGGAACCTGCAAATTAAACTGAAAGAAGGTATATTAACAGTACAAAAGACACACAAATTTTATTTGCTGTTAATATTTCATTTTTTATATACATAGAGGCCTTCACAAAAAAGAAGGAAATGGAGACTCAAAAAAAGCACTTAGACTTAGGGCTTATACCCCATTCTAACAAAAGGTAATAACTTGTGGAAAAGTGACAAGACAAAGAAAAGGGATTTTGGCTTCTAAGGGTGGTGAATTATGAGAAAGTTAGTAGAAAAGAAAGGTTATTGTAGTAAAGTTTGTTTGTTCAGACAATCCTTGTGCCAGTTCTACCTCCAGTGATGAGTTGTTCTCTTCCTAGTATAGGAGAGGAGAGGGAAGACCTTCACAAAGGGAAATTTATGCTCTACTTTTAAGTAGTAGAGGGAGGGAAAACAGCTCTTTCTGCATTTGCTGCTGAATTGCCTTCAGTTCAAAATAATCCTTATTCCAAAATGGCATATTTGGGGGTGTATATCCCAAAATATGGGAAACATGGGAAAGTATATATAGAAAATTCAATAAAATAGAATTTAGGATCTATGTAAGTGATGTAAGTGATGCAAAATATATAATAAATATAGAACCTACCCATCGATTAAAAGTGGATAAGATCATTCAAGCAGTGTGCCAGTCAGGAAAGTATCCCATTTCTCCTCAAAAGACTGCCAACTTGATAGCTGGTACAATGACCTTAATCAAGGATATGTTATAAACTAGCACAAATTCTTAGAGAAGACTTGAAAAGCTAATTTATCTATTGCTAGGATCATTATGATTAAACAGTATTCTTTAAATCCAAAGGTTGCCTGCCAGGTTCCTGTGGTTGGTAGGTAAGATATTTCATCAAAGATGAAATGTAAAAATGCTATTATCACAGATGATGTTATCTTTGTATAAATCCATTACACAAGTGTAAGCAATAAAAACTACCTATAAAGATGAGAATCTGGATCTTTAAGATGCTTACCTTAGTAATCACTCCCTCTTACTGATCACTATGAAGTCCAAACTCCTTGAAATGGCTTATGGGCCCTTTTGTGATCTAGCTGAGCGTCACTGCCTAATTTCTACTCTTCTTTCTTGGACTCCCCTAAAGACTAGGTTAGCTTCCCCTGACCCCACCAATGTTTCTCAAAACAACTCTGTACGTATTCATTTATCATCTTTTCCAATTTAACTATAAACCTTTTGTGGCAGTAAATGTGACTTAGTCAATGTTATACCCCTATGTCTGGCATGCAGTAGGAACCCAGTAAATAAAAGTAGGAAAAATAGGTAGACAGTGAGCTACTAGGCTCACTTATGGAAGGCCTCAAGGTATCGAAGAAGAGCCTGTTTACACCAATCATCCTTAAGCTTTTGCATGACTAAAAATTCCACTGCCATAATTAAATATAGCAATTTGTCAAGGAAGTCTACTATTTTATTTACCAAGCATCTAGTATCTACCAAGTCCTAGAACTACAGAAATGGATGTAATCCAGGTTTTGCTCTCAAAGTTGACTTATTCCACCCTTTAAATAAACTCTGAATTAAAACAAAGCTAAAACATTAAAAATTATTAATAAGCCTCTTTTAAGAGTAGCGGAGTAGGAGGTAGGAAAGGAGAACAAGTGTAAACTCAGAGAGCTCTTTAGCCCAATGAAGTATTTAACCAGGCAGTTCATTCTTGTATGGATTTTTTTCATCAAGATTAAGTCCAAAAGAGAATAATGGTTACTGTCTAAACTATCTGTATGTGGGCAAGCGTGACATATCTTTGGAAATATATTCCAGAATTGGGGAGCAAGCAGTATTGGGGTTATTATCAAGGTCTTGATGCTCTCCTAATAAAACAGAGTACTCCCATTAATTGAAAGGAAATCATACAATATGCTCTACTGCAGTCTCCACCTATGGAGAATGTAAGGAGAATGTTGTTTTTTTGTTTTGTTTTGTTTTGTTTTAAGATTTTATATATTTATTTGTGAGAGAGAGAGATCACAAGCACGGGAAAGGGGTAAAGAGAGAAGGAGACTCCCCACTGAGCAGGGAACCCGATGCAGGACTCCATCCCTGGACCCTGGGATCATGACCTGAGCAGAAGGCAAACACTTAACCAACTGAGTCACTGAGGCTCCCTGGAAAATGTTTTAAATACTATTCTGGACTCCTTCTTACTAATTCTTTCATTCCCTTTCTTGACCTATATCAGGAAACTCTCCAACTCAATCACTTACATTTCAGAGAATGATTACCATTTAATCATACCAGAATCTAGCAGCTCCTTCAAAAAGGCCATATACTTTCGACAGTCCTATTATTCAGCTCTCAGTAATGTCCACCTTCATTTTTTCCCCCTTACTTTATTCTCTTTTTTAATTTTTTTCCTTACTTTAACCATTTTGTTCATGTTTTCTATGCCCATGTCTTCAGAATGATCACTAGTGTGGACAGTGGCTGCCATTGTAGAGGCAGCAGCCTGCCAAAGTCAGAAATTATCTTGTGGCCATCTATCAGCACCATAGTCTTTGGCCAATACAACTCAAGTTTTCATCAAATTTACATCACAGGGAGATGGCCATTGGTTCTATTTTAAATATGAAACATAATACACATTTTAACCTCTAATAAAAAGTGAATGTCATAAAAATCTGTACCTATGTAGTATGATGAAGTCAGAATTCACGTTTTAAGCTATTATCAGAATTGTTTAAACTTCCATTTCCCAACTGATAAGGATTTATTTATGTAAATAGCTTCAATTAAACATGCTATAGATTTTTCCCCAAGATGTTATAGCAACCAAGACTTTGTAAATTAAATTGTATTTTCTACCTCAGCTAAAAATTACAGCATATGCTTGATTTCCAATCTTGAATTTGTAATTTAGCTATTCCAAGTCAGTCAAATACAGTAATTTCTCATTTTTGATACTGTCTGTAGCAGGAATCCAACAGTGGAACCCACTTCTGCAAAAACGACCAATGCCCTTCCCTCCATTTCAGTGCTCAGTTTAGTTTATTCTAGTATAAGCTTTACAACAATGTTGAGAATTTTTACAATAATTAAGGCAATATTAAATTCTAATGATATTTCACCTTTAAGTCTGAGTTCATGTTTGAGCTCCTAATGCTCTACTCCTTTTTTTAATATAATAGCTAACATTTATTGATCATCTACTACGTGATCAGTCTTTCTGGCCACGTTAAACTGTATTATTTCATTCATTACAATTCACAACCATCAAAGCTGATCCTATTATCCTTATTTTGCAGAGAAAGTAACAACAAAGAAATTAAGTCACTTGGAGATCACACAGCTAATAAGTGATGGAGTCAGACAGAATTCCAACTCAGGACTTCTGCCCTCGGAGTCTCAAAGTCTCTTCTGTAAAACACCGGAAGTTGCTCACAAGCTGTAAGAGACTTTACATAAAAAATCTGACATCACACTAAATCTGTCATTTTGTCCTGGCTCCGGATCCCAAAATAGCTCAGGTAACCTTTCTTAACTGCATATTAGGGATAACGGTAACACTGATTTATTGAGGAGTTACATGAGTTAATACATTTAGGACAGAAGCTAGAAGAGAGTAAACCTAGAAAACGCTGCCTCTTATCAGTATCACCTCAGCCAACGCTTGCTGTGGGAAGATGGGAGGGACCCTACGTCGTCGGTGCATTTACTACGAACCAGGAAGCACTGCGCCCCTCAAGGAACGCCACCTTAGTGAATCTTCACCATGGCCGACGCAAGGTTATTACTACTCTTTCCCCACTTAACGGATGCAGAAACTGACGCCTAGTAGACATCCAAGTCCTTAAACTGGTGAGCGGTGCAGAGAGACGAGGTGCAAGCCCCGGAATCCTTCCGCGGATGGAGGGCGAAGTCTGCACCCGCCGGGACGCCGCGTCCGCCACCCCCCGACCTCCCCACCTGCCTCCCCCGCCCCGCTCGCCGGAGCCGCTCAGGGGAAAACGCACCCCGCGAGGGCGTCCCCGACGCCCCTGACGCCCTCCCTCCAGGCCGCCTCGCTTCCGCCGCGGCTCCGCGCCTGCACCCACGGCTACCTGAGATGAACGAGGCGTGGTAAGCGAGTAGGCGCTCCGGCCCGTGCCAGACACCCAGCTTTCGGCGACACTGAGGCTCCAGAACTCCCCAAGTTTCCCCACCCATCGGGGCCAGCAGAAGCCAATGGGTGACGGGCCGCCCCGCTCGCAGCCAATGGGAAGACAAAAGCCCTTCAGGGAAAGAGGACCAATCACCCAGCCAAGTCCCCTGCTAGACGCCGGGTGCAACCGAAGAGCTTGTGGCCTAAGTTGGCCGGGGCAACGTGTGTTTGGTTGGATTGGCTGGCGCGGCAGCGTGCGGAGCGCTGATTGGTCGCTGGGAATGGAATGATTTCTCGTGAGTTTGGGGTGGCGCGAGGCGGTCCAAGGTTTCCTGCCTGTGTGAGGTTGGCGGGTGCGTGAGGCTCCGGCCGGCGCTTCCCGCAACCAATTAATGGCGAAAAAAATTTTTCGAGGCAGTAAAACCAGCTGGGAGAAATACGAACACGGGAGGGAGTGAATGACTACAGTGCGGGATAAAGCTGTCCTAAATTCAGAGGGCTGTGGAGATGTACTGTCACGCGGCCGCACTCTCCCTCTCAGGACCAAAAGTCAGGTTGAGAGAGAGAGAGAGAGAGAGAGAAGAAGAAGAAAAGGCGCCTGGGCACTGGATGACGGATCCTTCAGGCTTCCGCCTCCCATGACTTAGAGCTAATTGAGCTTCCGCCAAAAGTTTGCCCTCAGATAAGGGAGACCGAAGACCACCTTGAAAATAGAGAAGAGGAGGGGTGTGGCAGGTGGGTTTTGCAGCCTCACGAAGTATTCTGGTTTTCATCTGACAAGGTGTTTGGCAAATCTGAATACTAAATATCGGGTGTTTACAAATTATAGTTACTGGGATATTTGGTTTGAGGTCCAAGAGTATTAGGGCATGCAGCGCTGCACCGTTAGTCATTGTTGGTGGACTTGGCAGTGAGAACAAATAATAATTCATAAGTTTTTAAGTTGATGTCATTGAAAGAATCATCAAACACCACTTGCCAATTATTACTGGCGGATTTCAAAAATCTTACCTCATTGTGAAAGCTTACGCAATGGGTGGCTCGGTCCGTTAAGGGTGTGCCTTTAGCTCAGGTGGTGATCCCAGGACCCTGGGATGAGCCCCGCCTGGCTCCCAGCTCAAGCAGGGGGGGTGGGGTGGGGGGGAGAGCCTGCTTCTCCCTCTCTTTCTGCACCCCCCCTTGTGTGCTTGCTCTCTCGCTCTGCTCTCTCTCTCAAATAAATAAAATCTTAAAAAAAAAAATTAAAAAGCTTACCTTATCCATAAAAGGAATAATAATTTGGCTGGTTATTACTACTCAATTATTTCACATGTAATCATCTGAAAAACTCACCTACCTTGGTGGGGGAGGAGGACTCTTAAGTGGATTCGGTGAGGTATAAAGTATGTAAGACCTTATACAAAGCACTTTTCCACATCATCTGAAATTATTGTCGAATATGTATGCCAACAAGGACCACGATAATGGTCAATAATAAGAAAGAAACAAGTGACTAGAGGCCTGGGCATAGCTCTTAAGGCAGATTCCTTAATTTCGCAGTAGCTGAAAGGCCTCACAAAACTTGTGATGTGCTTCACAGCCCTCTATTGGGCACCTGTGTGCAACAGTGAAGACCAGGAAGGAAAAGACCAATATCTGCCCCAAAGGTTTGCAGTGTATTGGTGGAGAGGAACAAGTCCTCAAAAAATAGAAAATTAGAATCTATTAGGATTCAGCCATGAAAACATAGCTCAGCAACTCTGCAGACTCTCTCAAAGAACCTGGTAGAACAAATTTAAAACAAAATCAGTTTGGCGCTTGTTGTTGTTGTCGTCGTTGTGTTGTTAAGAGTTGCTGCATGAACTCATCACATCGATGCCCAGTAGGGAAGTCTTTCTTTACCTTTTGTTCTTCATCTGTTTTTGTGATCTTCTTGGTTCGAAAGAAGTTGTGGTATTTAAAACCATTCTTTATCTATCAAAGTAGAATACTACTGAAAGCAAAACTGCAGGTTCATAAAAAAGAACATCATCTGGAGCTATTATTGATGGCTTACTATGGACCAGGCACAGTGCTAGGCATTTTACATATATTAACTCATTTAATCCCAATAACAGCCCTGTAAGGTATGCACATTTATTACTGAACTCATGAGGGGACTGTAGTATATAGGGCCTCAGACAAGTCCCTCCTCCAAGTAGTTTGAAAATGGAGAAATAATCTTTCTATACAGAGTTCAAGTATGCAAGAGACATACTGTACTTGATGAGCTAGATAAAAGGTCACCCTAAAGTGATGAAACAGCTTCTTTGCCAAGCCCTGATTGTAATCAGACTGAACATATTAACATACCTAAAGAAAGAATTTCCAAAAAGAAAAACAAAAAAATTGCAAAACACCAAAATAATATATTCACAATTTCTTACCAGGAGGTAATATAAACACACATGCACAAATATCCCTAACTACTTGAAAACTTAAAAAAAAAAAATTCTGGCTTCCAAATTCTTCAATCAAAAATAAAATAAAATATTACACAGTGTGTAATATTAATAAAAATACTTAACATATTAATATTAATAAATATTTACATTAATAAAAATAAAACCTCTGTATATCAAAACCAGGATATATGACAAATCCTATACTTAAATAACGTGACTCTGGAAAATCCATAGTCTTAATTCAATTCAACAAATATTTATTAAATGCCTGCTATAGGAAAATTGTTGAAGCTGGGGCAGTTTATAATGTGATCCCCAGCCAATTCCAGAGCTGGACTTAATCCTGAACCTTTTATTTACATAATCCAGTAAATTTCTTTTCCTTTTTTTTAAGTCCGTTTGAGTTGATTTCGCTCATTTAGAGTGAAAGAGCCTTATTGAAACTAATATTACACTATATATTAACTAACTGGAATTTAAATAAAAACTTTAAAAAGAACAAAAATAGAATGAAAGAGCCGTTAGGGAATAAAGGACCTCTTTTCCCCTGCAACACTTTCTTCCTTTGTTCTATCCAGCAAAGGCCAGGAGCCAGGTGAAAACAGGGAGGAGGAGGAGGAAGAGTGTTGGGAGTAGACACCCTAGTGGCAGCTATGCAAGAAGGAGGGACTTGAAATGTTCCATTTACAGGTATAGGAAGACAAAGGGCAGCTCCTGTACCTTGGCTAGAGAAACTTACAGGTGTCAAACATTGACACATAGGTTGGGAAAATAAATACGTGAGAATTATCTATCTCCTCTGTTATTTCAAGGATCTCAAACATCCAAGACTGTGTTTAATACAATTTCCTTAAGGCCAAGCTGTATTTTCAACATTCAGGTTCCATGATATTCTCCTATATCCTTTCTATAAGCCTTTTCCAAGTTTTTTGAATGGGTTTCTGTTCTTTTTTTTTTTTCTTGCCTTTTTTTTTTTTTAAAGATTTATTTATTTATTTATTTGAGAGAGAGAGCATAAGCAGCGGGGAGTGGCAGAGGGAGAGAGAGAAGCAGATTACCTACTGAGCAGGGAATCCAATGTTGGGCCTCCATCCCAGGACTCTGGGATCGTGACCTGAGCCAAAGGAAGATGCTTAACCCACTGAGCCACCCAAGCACCCCTGGCTTTCTGTTTCTTGTCATCAATCCCTGAGAAGAGCAAGTCTTGGCCCATCCACTTAAGGAGAGTTTTTACATGCTTAAACAAATGAATTAAGATCAACTATGGTATTAATTACATGTTCTTGTCAAGGAAAGAGGCAAAAGGCTTTGAACAAATTACTAAACATAATCAGGCCTTCATTTCCTCACCTATACTATGGGTATAGTATATATACTATATATAGTATATAGTATAGTATAGTATGGGAGATATTAAGAACATCTCCTTAACAGTGTAGTTATAATTGTTTGCTGCGGAGGTTGGAACAGTTTTTGGCACTGTGTGGGTTGTGCGGGCTGGGGAGGAACTCCTGGGTGAAAACATGAGTGAAGGTACAGAGCAGAGGTCCCCGAGTCTCCCCTGCGTCTGCAACATGGGAGGCATCTTGAAAATACAGACTTCACGCCCTATCCTGAATCTACTAAATCAATCTTTGAGGGAGTGGTTTAGCAATGTGACTTCCAACATGCCCCACTGGATGATGTCACAGAGCTAATCTAAGACCAGTGTAACTAGAGTTCAAGAACTATCAGAAAAGAAAAGGAATCGAGGTTTGTGTGTGAAGATAACAAGCCAGACGAATACCAACTGGTAAGAATCAGTGGACAAAATACTGAAGTGTCCACGGTATTAATTTTTGTTACTCAGTTTTTGTGCTTTGTTCTTTTGTGCTGTCTGCTCTACTATTTCCAGCTTTATACTCATTTGTTTTAAAAAATACATACACTGGGGCACCTGGGTTGGTTAAGCATCTGACTCAGTTGGTTAAGCATCTGACTCTTGATTTCAGCTCAGGTCATGATCTCGGTGTTGTGCGAGCAACCCCCCTCGCACCCCTCTGCCCTAGTGGGCCCTGGGGTGGACATGGGTCCTGTTTAAGATTCCCTCTCTCCATATTATGCTGAGCAAAATAAGCCAATCAGAGAAAGACAATTACATATGATCTCCCTGATATGAGGAAGTGGAGAGGCAACGTGGGGGGCTTAGAGGGTAGGAAAGGAATAAATGAAACAAGATGGGATCAGGAGGGAGACAAACCACAAGAGACTATAAATCTCACAAAACAAACTGAGGGTTGCTGGGGGAAGGTGGGTAGAGAGAGGGTGGTGGGGTTATGGACATTGGGGAGGGTATGTGCTATGGTGAGTGCTATGAAGTGTGTAAACCTGGTGGTTCACAGACCTGTACCCCTGGGGATAAAAATACATTATATGTTTATAAAAAAATTTAAAAACTTAAAAAAAAAAAGATGCCCTCTCTCCCTTTCCCTCTTTCCCTCCATCCCCACTCTAACACACACACACACACACACACACACACACATATATTTTTAAAAAAATTTTTTTTAATAAGCTGAAGGCCCAGTGTGGTGCTTGAACTCATGACCCCAAGAACAAGAGTTGCATACTGTCCTGACTGAGCCAGCCCGGTGCCCCCAAAATATATAAAAGTTTAAGAAAATTTAGGGCAGCTGAATAGAAAAACATGCTAACCCAATGTATACAAAATATTCATGAGGAGACCATAGTTAAAACAAATGAAACAAAGAAGCAAGCATAACTCAAATTTTGCCTGTTGTTCTTATTTCAAAATATTTAGATGAAAAAGAAAGCCAATTAACAATGTTGTGATGAGCACCGAATATTGTAAGTAATAAATTACTAAGTACTACACCTGAAACCGGGTTTACCCTATATGTTAGCCAACTAGAATTCAAATAAAAACTTGAAACAAACAAAAAACCAATATAATGATCATCCTAAGGTACACAAACAGCTAATAGCAATTTCTCCAGTGTAGATAGTATCTATGGAATGTTTGCTATAGTCTAGCTGCTCTAAGGAGCAGTGTCATGCTCCCCATCTTGTGTATTGGGAAAATGAAGCCTAGAAAGTTTAAGTAATTATCCTAAGGTCACAAGGCTAATCAGTGGCAAAGGTCAGATGTGACTGCTCTTTGTCACTGTGCTAAGAGTGCCACTCCCCTTTAGTACCTAACGGATGCCTTGTCACGGCAGGACGGCAGTGGAATTTCCATCTGGGCATGATGGGCCACAGTAGGTCCCAGGAACTCATGGTATTTCAAGGCTATCAGGAGCCTGTAGGCAAACCCAGCCCACAGTCGGGGCTGGCAGAAAAATACATGGGTTGCTTCAGCTGTGGCTGAGTACAGTTGGGAGCCCCTTGCTGTTTCCATTATGAGGATGGTTATTAAAGTTAAAGAAATTTCATGTTGTGCTTAGGTTCAGGAAAATATGGACACGTGACTATACAGTGAAACCAGAGGCAAGTGCTATCTCAGACACCAGCAGTTATGTTGAGTGTTTGAAAATTGCCAACTATGTGAAAAGACTCCCCACCCACAGGAAGAAGAGAAGTGCCAACTAGATCCATATCTGAAGGGATCAGCAAGATACTTCTGATGAATTTCATCTCTCCTCTTCTTTAATAGTTCATTATTTTTATTTTATTTTATTTTTTATTCTTTTAGAGTAAACTTTACCTCCAATGTGGGGCTGGAACTCACAACCCCAAGATCAAGAGTCATATGCTCCACTGACTGATCCTGCCAGGTGCCCCTGAATTTTTTTTTTCCCATTTATTTCATGCAGTTCTCTAAAACAAGGGTCTGCAAATGACAGCCCATGGGCCCAATTAGGTCCCTCACCTTTTTTGTAAATACAGTTTTGTTGGAACCCAGGCACTCTCATTAACCTGTATGCTGTCTATGGTTATTTTCACACTACAACATTGAGACTGAGAAACCGCAGCAGACACTCTATGGCCCATGAAGCTGAAAATACCAGCTGATCCTTTATAGAAAAACTTTACTGACCTCTGCCCTAAAACATATTTCACCAATCTAGATTTAAAATTCAAATTTGTAAAAAGATGCAGCGAAGCTTGAAACACCTCTGAGAGCTCTTATTTCCTTAGATCATGGGTACCAGAAGACATGGGGAGGTGATACCTCTTGAGAAAGAATAAAGTGTAGGAGACTTCAACAGGACCCAAACTGGACCTTTAACTTATAAGGTCAATTACTCCTGCAGAGAGTGAACTGTGTTAACCGGGGAGTTACATTTGTAAATATTCCAGCTCAGAAAACACTGTATTGCACTTGAACGAATAAAAGTGCAAAATAGTTGTGCTATAGTTTGCCTTTTACAAGACCTGATCTAATTATTTCTGATTGTGTGCACATTTTCTCCAAGAGGGAACTTATATCATGTTTTCATAAATGTGTCAATTATTAAAGGGCCGGCTCTATGTCAGAAGTAACCCTAAAAAATTTGTACTCATAATCAGACTATTTGTGCTTTATCTCCTTCCCCCGTTTCTTTCTCAGAAATACAGCCCTTGATTTGTAGCTGGGCACATCACAGTCCAGAACAAGAGACATTTTTGAGACTCTGATAGCCAGAGCTCTGAATTGACTTGGATCCTGCTAATCAGAGGTACTTGTAAGAGATTTGTAAGGTAGAAGTTGTGCTTTTACTGCTTCTGCAATTCTACCATATGTTTCTGTTTCCCAATCCCCTGCCCAGTACAAAATTGCTTTATGATTTTGGTGGTTTTCCAGTAGCCATAGGAACATTTGCATGGGTGGCTCTGTTGTACTGTTCTCAAAGGAATCCTTGATTGTATCTTCAGTCCTCCACTGATTCTCTAAGCCATAACAAAACCTGTACTAAATCCCTTTCTGATTAAACTAGCTAAAATGAATTCTGTTCTCTGTGAGTGAATTCTGAAATACAGAATTTGGAATTTATAAGTGGGGTGCTGCCCTAAAAGATATTAACGTACACTTCCTTGACTTAGCAGTCCAAGTGGTAGATGATACGGACAGGTCTAACAGTGTGGAAAACTGGAGACCCTTGTAATGCAGCGGCAAAGTATTTGATAAATGGTTGCCTAAAATACCTTGCAGGGTAGATTACATACTGATGGAGCCTGCAGCAGTAGGTTAAAGGGCTGGAAAAATTCATAATGGTATAGGTTGGTTGCTTTGGCTATTTTCAGCCAAGTGTTACAAGAGAAAGATGATCTATATCTAGATCTGGCCAGTCTGCCAAGAAAAATGAAAGGAATATACCTGTGAAGAAAGGGACAGGAATCTAAAGCTGTTGGAGAGTATCTCCACCTGTGGCAGAGAATCTAAAATATTTGTGAGTCTAATAATGTGGTGCCTCACAGTGTTGAAAAAGTCAATTGTGTCTGTACTTTCACACTTAAGCAAAAATAAGAGTTTGCTCTGAAGGAGCACTGTGGTCCCAACTATTTACAAGCACCTCTCCAAAGCACTGTGGTCTAGACATTGAGAACCAGCCCAGCCGCATAGATGAGCTGAAGAGTGTTGCCCTACCATGCAAGAGTCTTACTGTAGCACAGTACGGTAGCCACCTGTACTAATTTTCTGGGGCTGCTGTCACAAAATGGTGCAAACTGAGTGGCTTAAATAGAAATGTATTGTCTCAGTTCTAGAGGCTAGAAGTTCAAGGTCAAGTTGTCAGCAGAGTTGGTTTCTTCTGAGAGAGGTGAGGAAGAATTTGTTCCATGGCTCTCCCACAGCTCCTGGTGGTTTTCTGGCAACCTTTGGCATTCTTTGGCTTGTGGGGGCCTTACCTGGATCACTATCTTTCTCTTCACATGACAGCTCCATGTATGCCTGTGTGTCCAAATTTCCCCCTTTTTATCAGAATGCCAGTAATATTGAATCGGGGCTCACTCTAATGACCTCATTTTAACTTGATTATGTCCAAACTGATTGTGTCCAAATAAGATCACATTCTTTTTTTTTATTGTTTATGCTTTTTAAAAAAATTTTACTTATTTATTTTCAGAAAAACAGTATTCATTATTTTTTCACCACACCCAGTGCTCCATGCCTTCTATAATACCCAACACCTGGTACCCCAACCTCCCACCCCCCTGCCACTTCAAACGCCTCAGATTGTTTTACAGAGTCCATAGTCTCTCATGATTCACCTCCCCTTCCAATTTACCCCAACTCCCTTCTCCTCTCTAACGCCCCTTGTCCTCCATGCTATTTGTTATGCTCCACAAATAAGTAAAACCATATGATAATTGACTCTCTCTGCTTGACTTATTTCACTCAGCATAATCTCTTCCAGTCCTGTCCATGTTGCTACAAAAGTTGGGTATTCATCCTTTCTGATGGAGGCATAATACTCCATAGTGTATATGGACCACATCTTCCTTATCCATTCGTCCGTTGAAGGGCATCTTGGTTCTTTCCATGGTTTGGCGACCGTGGCCATTGCCGCTATAAACATTGGGGTACAGATGGCCCTTCTTTTCACGACATCTGTATCTTTGGGGTAAATACCCAGTAGTGCAATTGCAGGGTCATAGGGAAGTTCTATTTTTAATTTCTTGAGGAATCTCCACACTGTTCTCCAAAGACGCTGCACCAACTTGCATTCCCACCAACAGTGTAAGAGGGTTCCCCTTTCTCCGCATCCTCTCCAACACATGTTGTTTCCTGTCTTGTTAATTTTGGCCATTCTAACTGGTGTAAGGTGATATCTCAATGTAGTTTTAATTTGAATCTCCCTGAGGGCTAGTGATGATGAACATTTTTTCATGTGTCTGATAGCCATTTGTATGTCTTGATTGGAGAAGTGTCTGTACATATCTTCTGCCCATTTTTTGATGTGTTTGCCTGTTTCGTGTGTGTTGAGTTTGAGGAGTTCATTATAGATCCTGGATATCAACCTTTTGTCTGTACTGTCATTTGCAAATATCTTCTCCCATTCCGTGGGTTGCCGCTTTGTTTTCTTGACTGTTTCCTTGGCTGTGCAGAAGCTTTTGATTTTGATGAAGTCCCAAAAGTTCATCTCCGCTTTTGTTTCCTTTGCCTTTGGAGTCATATCTTGAAAGAAGTTGCTGTGGCTGATATCGAAGAGATTACTGCCTATGTTCTCCTCTAGGATTCTGATGGATTCCTGTCTCACGTTGAGGTCTTTTATCCATTTTGAGTTTATCTTTGTGTACGGTGTAAGAGAATGGTCGAGTTTCATTCTTCTACTTATAGCTGTCCAGTTTTCCCAGCACCATTTATTGAAGAGACTGTCTTTTTTCCACTGTATATTTTTTCCTGTTTTGTCGAAGATTAATTGACCATAGAGTTGAGGGTCCATATCTGGGCTCTGTACTCTGTTCCACTGGTCTCTGTGTCTGTTTTTATGCCAGTACCATGCTGTCTTGGTGATCACAGCTTTATAATAAAGCTTGAAATCAGGTAATGTGATGCCGCCAGCTTTATTTTTGTTTTTCAACATTTCCTTAGCGATTCGGGGTCTCTTCTGATTCCATACAAATTTTAGGATTATTTGCTCCAGCTCTTTGAAGAATATAAGGTCACATTCTGACATAGTAAGTGCCAAGAATCAAACAGATCTTTTTTTGGCGGGAGTGGGGGGCATAATTCAAGCTAAACACCACCATTAGGTTGAAAAGAGACTGTGTAGAACATAGCTAATAATTAAAACTATATCTTCAGGTTTTAATATATAACAAAATGTATTTAAATTTAACATATATTTATATACAACGTCTAGATGAATTCTTTGGGTACAGTTCTCACACTGGAGCTGATCAGAAGACTGGAAGTCCGTCAAGTTGACGAGGAAGCTCTTTACCACAGAAACTGTCACCCTGGCCTGCCACAGCCTGATGATCAGCACCAAGCAAACGTAAGTAGCTGAACCTGCACCAGAAAAAAAGCAGGATGTGAAAGTTTTACAACCCCAAGAAAGGAAGACTCTCCAATGCCCAGTTCCAATGTGGTCAAGGAGTCTCATAGATAAGGAAGGACCACCAAGAAAACAAAGCCAGTAGTCATGGAGATGTGAGAGGAACCAGAGGCTGTTAGACAGGCTAACCTAGAAAATCATAGTAATCTATTACCAGGGCAGAGGTCCCTGAAACGCCTGCCCAGCCCAATATTTTTCTGAAGGGAATTTTTATTATCGTTATCTGGTTCCTACTCCACTTTTGGATTGTGTGTGTGTGTGTGTGTGTGTGTGTGTGTGTTGTTGTTGCCGTTCTTGGTGCTCTTGTCATTGGACATAGGAGGATAACTCACCTGTCACTTCCTGGGTCACTTGTCCACAGATAGTCCCATCTGGACTTGATGGAGAGGACGTGGAGTCACTCAGATATCCTGGCCTTTAAACTGGGTTCAATCTCTGGATGGGACTTGGAAGTCATACCTCATAGGGAGGCTATGAATTATTCTGTTTGGGGAAAAGGGTGTTCGAAGATCTCAGGGATAAAAATGGATGGATAATGGCAGACTGCTAGCCATACTCCAGTAGCTACTCTCCACCTTTCTATTGATCTTTGGCAATAGAATCTCTGAATTCTTATTGGCACACAAGATACTCTGAATAAAGACTGTATTTCCAAGCCTCCCGTGCAGCTGCAGTTCTGTTGAACAATTAGTTTCTGCCAGTCAGATGTTATCTTGAAATATTCAGAAAGCAAGCGGCAGTTAGAGGCAGTGTGCGGGTTTGCCTGTAATGGCTTCTTGATCAAGGAGGCTTTCCTGAACCTGGGAGAGGCAAAGTCATCTTACAACTGATAACCTTAGCAGCAGCTTCCCAAATGGGCAGCTAGCCTCCTGACTATAGAAGAGATAGTAGGTTCCCTGGTGGCTCAGTTTTGTGGCATCAGTCTCAAATTTGTTTTTGAGAACTCAAACTATAACCTATTTTATCAGTCTTCTCTATAATTCTATAGGGCATTTAAGACTCTAGCAAATTCCTTTTGTGTTTAAACTAGCAAAGAGATTATGTTTACTGCAACTGAATGTGTTCAATACTGATTGAAATTTTATTTTTCTCATTTTATGGATGAAGAAATTAAGGCTAAAAAAACTAAGACAGTAGTAAGCTGGTAAACCAGCTCTCTGTGCAAAAAGAAGTGCCCCATTTGTAGCGTTTTGCCATCATCTGTGGTAAACACTCTTACCATGATTGATTTCAAGTCTCCAAAGTTTAAAAAACTTATAGGCAAAACTCTTGAAAATTTCACAGTTGGCTCCCATAAGCAGGTCCCTGCTCCAATCCACTACTGCTTAGAGTATAAGTAACTTTCCCAAGGTACCAAGTCAGTAAGTATTCAATGAAAAGATTGAAAATAGAATGATATTTATTCTTCCTGAAAAATCATTATACTTTATTGAGAGAATTTGGGGCTGCCAACTCAATACTAAATAGGAATTTACAACACATGATAGAAATGGGTTCAGTGTCTTCAGAGACTTAGCTAATGACCCTTGAGACAGTAGTGGAGAAGTAGAGAGTATTTTAAAAGCATTTGGTGGAATTTGGATGGGTAATCATTACCAGTATTATATGCACATGACAAAAGGGATTTAAGCAGCCTAAGATTGTCAAAGTTGCAGATGGGCTTAAGGAGGGAGGGAAATAATTCATAAACTGGTATATTTAAAGTTGGTGCTTCTTAATCAAAACCACAATGAGCTATCACCTCACACCTGTCAGAATGGCTGAAATCAACAACATGAGAAAGAACATGTGCTGACAAGGATATGGAGAAAGGGGAACCCTCATGCACTGTTGGTGGGAATGCAAACTGGTGCAGCCACTCTGGAAAACAGTATGGAGGTTCCTCAAAAAGTTAAAAATAGAAGTGTCCTAGGGTTCAGCAATTGTGCTATTAGATATTTACCCAAAGAATATAAAAACACTAATTCAAAGGGATACATGTGCTCCAATCTTTATAGCAGCATTATCTACAGCAGCCAAATCATGGAAATAACCGAAGTGTCTATCAACTGATGAATGGATAGGGAAGATGTAGTGTGTGTGTGTGTGTGTGTGTGTGTGTGTGTGTGTGTATAGTGGAGTATATATATAATAGAAAATATATATGTAATGGAATATATATATAATGGAATATCATTCAGTCATAAAAAAGAATGAAATCTTGGGGTACCTGGGTGGCTCAGTGGGTTAAAGTCTCTGCCTTCGGCTCAGGTCATGATCCCAGGGTGCTGGGATCAAGCCCCCACATTGGGCTCTCTGCTCAGCGGGGAGCCTGCTTCTTTCTCTCTCTGCCTACCTCTCTGCCTACTTGTGATCTCTGTCAGTCAAATAAACAAAATCTTAAAAAAAAAAAAAAAAGAATGAAATCTTCCCATTTGCAATGACGTGAATGGAACTAGAGAGTATTATGCTGAATGAAATAAGTCAGAAAGACAAATACCATACGATTTTACTCGTATATGGGATTATGAAATGAAACAATTGAGCAAAGAAGGAAAGAGAGAGAGAGAGGCAAAGCAAGAAATAGACTCTTAATTATAAAGGACGAATTTATTACAGAGGGGAGGTAGGGTGGGGTGGGTGGGTGAAACAGGTGTTGGGGATTAAGGAGGGCACTTGTAGTGATGAACACCAGGTGATGTTTGGAAATGTATTACACTGTAAAATATTACAGGGTATATACATTGTATATTACACTGTATGTGTATATTACACTGTATGTGTATATTACACTGTATGTTATATACATAACATATATATTGTATATGTTATAATACATACATATTGTATATATTACACTGTGTGTGTATATTACACTGTATGTTGACTAACCGGAATTTAAATAAGAACTTAAGAAAAATAAAAAGTTGGTGCTCCTTGACTCCTATGGGACTGAGTTTGGGGTTGAAGTAGTTATACAGTTGACCAACTAAAAAATTCCGGAAGACCACACAGTGAATGAAACTGGGTTTTCTTCAAGCACATTTTGATGACCATAGTATTGCTTTTTTTTTTTTTTTAAGATTTTGTTTATTTATTTGACAGACAGAGATCACAAGTAGGCAGAGAGGCAGGAAGAGAGAGTGGGGGGGAAGCAGGCTCCTCAGCGAGCTGAGGAGAGAGCCCAATGCGGGGCTTGATCCCAGGACCCTGAGATCATGACCTGAGCTGAAGGCAGAGACTTAACCCACTGAGCCACCCAGGCGCCCCCATAGTATGGCTTTTTTACCTTGAATGAGCAGTAAAGAAACTGATAGTGTTGTTTTTTTTTAGGGGGTTTGTGAGGAAATTTGGTGCTTAGTCTAATGAGTTGGACCTAGCCATGAGATCAAGCCTCTTGAGATGTGACTGTGATGACCTGGCCAAGGCTAAGGCTTTTAGGGAAGTAATCAGGAGAGAACTTAAAATGAGATGACTGATTTTATTTTTTAAAAAGTTTGAGCAAACAGCTGAATCTGATAAAATAAGAGATAAATTGCACCAATGTGCACAATAATGGGCATTTCATGGAGCATTCAAAAATTGTAAGGTGAGAAAGGTAGGAAAGAGAAGTGGAAAGGAAAGGAGGTGGGATAAAGAAAGGTGTGCTGGGAAGCTTAGACAAAAGTCTTGTCTGCTCACTGAACACACTCAGTCAGCCTCTGCCTGCTCTGGGCACTCGGGAAGCGCTGGCACCAGAGCAGTGGGTGGCATCCTCCCAGGTGTATATCAACAGGAAAATAACTTCTCCTTCTCTAGGTCAAGTGGATCACAGAAGTTTTGCTTATCATATGGTTTCACTTATTTGTGGAGCATAACAAATAGCATGGAGGACAAGGGGCGTTAGAGAGGAGTAGGGAATTTGGGTAAATTGGAAGGGGAGGTGAACCATGAGAGACTATGGACTCTGAAAAACAGTCTGAGGGGTTTGAAGTGGCGGGGGGGGTGGGAGGTTGGGGTACCAGGTGGTGGGTATTATAGAGGGCACTGCTTGCATGGAGCACTGGGTGTGGTGAAAAAATAATGAATACTGTTTTTCTGAAAATAAATAAATTGGAAAAAAAAAAAACAAAAACACTGAAAGACATGAAAGACAAGGGGCGCCTGGGTGGCTCAGTGGGTTAAAGCCTCTGCCTTCGGCTCGGGTCATGATCCCACAGTCCTGGGATCGAGCCTCGAGTTGGGCTCTCTGCTCAGCAGGGAGCCTGCTTCCGCCTCTCTCTCTGCTTCTCTGCCTACTTGTGATCTCTGTCTGTCAAATAAATAGATAAAGTCTTTAAAAAAAAAACAAAACACTGAAAGACAAGAAATACAAATGCAATAAGGTGATAAGGTTAAGGATGGTTCTCAAATTTGTTGTTTCTCTATATGGTAAGGATGTAACTCAAAAGGGCAAAACATTTGAGACTAAGAAAATTCCTTATAAAGTAATAGGGAGTTACATGAATCCTGTTCTTCCTTAGATAGAATTGTTTTAGCAAATAGTGTCCCTAGTTTCTTCTATTATCTATGAAGAAAGCATTATTGTGTGATTAAGAAACATTACTGCTTGACAGGTGAGAACAAATGCTAAGAAAATGGATATTTTGAAGATAAAATGTGAAGACAATTTTATCTAAAAATGCCACTGCTTTTAAGATAGAGATTGATTTTAATTTTCACAAAATCAGTCACTATGTGTGTAGATTCTTTTGTTTTAGTATTTATTCCACCTATCCTGACACCTCCACTCCTTTGTCACCATCAGAAACTCATTCGTGTAGTATTACATTAGAATCCTACTACGATGGGACACATTTCCCTAATTCCAGTCTTTTTCAGCCCAAATCTATCCTCTATCCTGCTTCCTGACTAACTTTCCTAAATCGCTGCTTTTATGAGGTCAATCCTCTTTAATAAACAAATGATCCACAATGTGATTTATTAAAGCATTATGGAAACTTGTCCCAAATTAGAGTTGAGATGTCCAACAATAGAGGATGGTTAAATATACTTTTGTATGTAAATAAAACATTATGCTGTGATTAAGAAAATGTTACAGAAAGCAATTATTGTTCTGAAGAAAATATGTGCAGATTACTGAATATAAAGCAAAGCATGAAACAAGCCACCTAGCAGTATATACAAATTCTACAAAAAGAAGTAAACACTCTTTAAGTCAAAATTTTTATTTCTTGTAATTTATCTAAGAAAATGAGAATGAGTGCAAAGATTTCAAATTCATCTTCATTCAAGAGTTGTTTTCAATAGTACAAAAATTAGAAACAACCTACCAGTCCAAAAGCAGGGGATTGAATTTCTGTTTGCAATCAAGATAGAGGTTAACCAAAGACACACAAAATATGTTCTCTGACCACAGTGGAATGAAATTAGAAATCAGTAACAGATAGTTATCTGGACAAACCTCAAATACATAACTAATGTATGTTTACATAGCCAATAGGTCAAGAAAAAAATCAAAAAAGAAATTAAGAAAAATTTTAACTAAGTAAAAATGAAAAATCACTTGAAAATTTATGGAATACAGCAATAGCAGTAATAAGAAGGAATATTTTTGCTCTAAACGCCTATTTAAAAAAGAAGAAAGATGGTCAAGTCAATGACATCAGCGTTCAACTTAAGTAACAGGAAAACGTTCAAATTCCTTAAAAGATACAAACTACCAGTCTTATTCAAGAAGAAATAAATAACTGGAAGAGCCTTGGAGTTTTAAATCTTCCCACAAAGAAAATTCTGTTCTCAGATGCCTTCACAAGTGAATTCTACCAAACATTTTTTTTTTAAAGATTTTATTTATTCACTTGACACACAGAAATCACAAGTAGATGGAGAGGCAGGCAGAGAGAGAGAGAGGGAAGCAGGCTCCCCGCTGAGCAGAGAGCCCGATGTGGGACTCGATCCCAGGACCCCGAGATCATGACCTGAGCTGAAGGCAGCGGCTTAACCCACTGAGCCACCCAGGCGCCCCAAATTCTACCAAACATTTAAAGAGGAAAAACATTTCAGGGCGCCTGGGTGGCTCAGTGGGTTAAGCCTCTGCCTTCGGCTCAAGTCATGATCTCAGGGTCCTGGGATCGAGCTCCGCATCGGGCTCTCTGCTCAGCAGGGAGTCTGCTTCCCACCTCTCTCTCTGCCTGACTCTGCCTACCTAGGATCTCTCTGTCAAATAAATAAAAATAATAATATAAAATCTTAAAAAAAAAAAAGTATTTCAACACAAACTCTTCCAGAAAATTGAGTACTTCTCAGCTCAATCTGTGAAGCTCGCGTAACTATGATACCACAACCTGAAAAACATAAGAAAACTGCATAACAATATTCTTCATGAACATGGAGACGCCATTTCTTACCAATTTGAACAAATCACATCTAACACTATATTAAAATGATAATGCATCATGATCAGGTGCAGTATACCTCAGGGATGCAAAGTTTGTTCAACATTTGAAAACCAATCAATGTAATTCACCATGTTAATAGACTAAAAAACGATCATCTCCAAAGATGGAGAAAAATCATTTGACAAATAGCCAACATCCAATGCTGATAAAAGCCCTCAGCAAACTGGGAACAGAAGGAATATCCTCAGCCTGATAAAGAGCAACAACAAAAACTGGATCATTAACTCATACTTAAAAGACAAAATTCTTTCCCTTAAGATGAGGAAACACGCAAGCATGCCTACTTTTTCCAATAGAGGTTTTAACCAGTCCATCCAGACAAGAAAGAGAAATAAAAGATGTCCAGATTGGAGATGAAGAAGTAAAATGGTCTTTATTCACAAATGGCACGATCATCTGTATAGAAAATCTGATGGTGTCTATATATATGGATATTTACTAGAGTTAATAAGTAAGTTTAACAAGGTTGGAAGAAGTGAGATCGATATAGTAGCAACAAACAATTGGAAATTGAAATCAAAATAATAATACCATTTATGATAGCATAAAAATATGAATTACCTAGAAATAAATATGAAGAAATCTGCAGGTCTTATATGCTGAGAACTGCAATCTATACTGAGAGGAATTAAAGAACTCCTAAATAGAGATAAATGCCATGGTAATGGATAAACATGGATAAAACTTTAATTCTCCCTAATTTGATTTGATAGATATGACAATCCTAATGAAAATCTCAACGGGTTTATTCATACATTTTAACAGCTGATTCTTTTTTTTTTTTTTAAAGATTTTACTTATGTATTCGAAGACAGATTACAAATAGGGAGAGAGGCAGGCAGAGAGAGGGAGAAGCAGGCTCCCCACCGAGCAGAGAGCCTGATTCGGGGCTTGATCCCAGGACCCTGAGATCATGACCTGAGCTGAAGGCAGAGGCCCTAACCCACTGAGTCACCCAGGCTCCCCTTAACAGCTGATTCTAAAACGCATATGGAAATGCAGAGGGCATAGAATTGCCACAACAACTTTGAAAAAGGAGAACAAAATTTGGCTATCTTCTACTCTCGGACTACAAATCTTAGTTTAAAGTTACACTCAATCAAGAAAGACAAATAGGTCAATAGAACAGAGAATCTAACAATAGACCCACACATATGTAGTTCATTGATTTTCAACAAAGATGCAAAAGCAATTAAAAAATATGAGCTTGTGTAAGTTATTTTGTAAAGGATGCGGCCATTAAATTTTGATGTAGAAATACATGTATCAGCAAGCAAGATGTTCATGATATGTTAAGAGAGAACTTCAGGGTCTAAGACAGTTTATAAATTATTATTCTATTTTTTTAAAAAGATTTTATTTATTTACCTGGCATAGAGAGAGATCACAAGCAGGCAGAGAGGCAGGCAGAGGGAGAGGGGGAAGCAGGCTCCCCGCTGAGCAGAGAGCCCAATGTGGGGCTCGATCCCAGGACCCTGAGACCATGACCTGAGCCCAAGGCAGAAGTTTAACCCACTAAACCACCCAGGCGCCCCTATTTTGTATTTTTGAATGGGATCTGTTTTTTCCCAAGGGGGTACGTACATACATATACATACAAACATACACACACAATAAAAGTGATTTTTAACCATAGGAGCTTGGAAATGCTTATGATTTTACTTTTGCTTTTAATGCTTATGCTTCTCTTTTATTTATAATAGACATGTACTATAATAAAAGACAAAACCAAAACATCAAAATGCTGTATATTTATTATGCAAAGTTCAATAGCTTCTTGGAGGGGGTTAAAATGTGTTCGTGGGCTAAAGACTGCAAGATATATTACAAATATTACAAAAAGAAGTGGAGTTTTAGCTTTGTCATTTTGGTTTCCAGATTTTCCACACTGGGCACATCTTACTTTTGAAAAATGACAGAAGCCATAAATATTATTTAAGAAATTCTCAATAATTAGAGAAGATCTAAGTTCTAAATCTGATGTTAAGATCCTCTATGAATAATATGGTCTAAGCCGATCTTTCAGCTTTCCTCTCCTCCCTCACACACCCTCCAGTGTCCCCCACTTTGTTCCTCTGGTTCTGTTCTGTTCGCTGCCCCCACACTCCCTCATGTCCTCCACTGATTGCATTACTGCCTCTGATCCTGCTGCCCTTCCTAGCTTGGGCCATGCTTCCCTCTCTGTGCCTTCCTACTTCACACCAACATTTGAAGTCGAGTTGCTGCTACCTCTGAAATTTCTCTGAGAAATGCCTTGATCAAGTTCCAGCCTTGGATTCCTATGGCGCTTCTGTCTTTCCCAAGCATTTGAAACATGATCACATTCTATTTAAAGGAGCATGCAGCTAGAGAGGAGTGGGGAGCCTCTCTGATTCCACAGACCAAATGTACACATTTATCCTATGCTGTGTAGACTTAAGGTTCTGGGGCTAGACTGTTGTGCTTTAAATCTTGGCTTTGCCAGTTAATAGGTGGTTGGATTTGGGGCAAATTATTCACTTCTCTTTATCTGTTTTCTCTTCTAAAAATCGGGTACAAGAGAACTTTTCACATAGTTATTGTGGGGGTCAATGAGTAATACGTAAAAGCATCATAATGTTTTCTGGAACATAGTAAGACCTCAACAGAGATTAGCTATATTATTATGATTGTTATTATTGTCATCACAATCTCAGAACCAAGCCTTAGTTATTATATGTGCCCTTACAGTAAACCCAGAAATTGGACTTAGAAAGCATTATGAGATGGCCCCATATTTGACTTTCTAATATTGAGTCTCCTTAGTTAATCTAAGATTTCTCATATGCTGTCTCTAAGGAGTGTTTAGACAGAAAATAAAGTTGGGACTTAGAGCTAACGCTTAATAATTAAATTCTAACTGCAGAGCCCAATTTTAGCCACTAGGGGGAGATAAGCTACTAGCTATGACTAAAAAAAAAAAATCCAAGGAACTTTATAAAAGAAATGTTTCATATTTCACACTCACTTGCATAATTTCTAATTTTTCCCTTCTTCAATAGGGAGAAATGAGAGAAAGGGAACCAAGATAAAGAACTCTTCCTCTTAGACGCTAAGGCCTCTGTCCCAGGAGATACTCAGCATTTGGGGCCGATCCCTAGTGGGCTGCACACCCACACAAGAAGCTGGGCAAAGGTTATGTTCTAGAACGGGCCCTGCTTACCTAACCTGTGCACTCTGGACACATGAAATCGATTTTTTTTTTTTTGCACCCCATTGCTACCAAACAATAGTGGACAGCTTCTTTAACTTCAACCTTATCCTGATGAACAGTTCCACAGGTAACAGCAATGCACAGCCAGCGGGAAGATGGAGCAGGAGGGAGGTGTGATGTTCATGACTCTTCGGAACCTCCTGTGCAGATTCAAGGGGAGACCTAAGTGTCTAGGGTTCAGGGCTCTAATATCCAAATACAAAATATTCTTAGTCTCTGCATGCAGATATTGAAATAAATTTTCAGATTTAAAGGTCAGGGGTTGTCTTCTGCATTTAAAGTTCTTGAATATTTTTTCCCCAAGATCGTTGCTACCGATTATTTCTTACAGCTCCTCTTGCACTTACAGGAAGAACGTCTCTGTGGCTCTTGCTACCGCTCTGTCTGCCACAGGTGTGGGGCAAGAAAAAGAATCACATTCTACTCTTCTTTTGATCATGGGGACAAGGGAAAGGAAAAATAACTTTCAGGCTGCGGTCAGGCCTCCAGCTGGTCTAAACATGGATTCCATTCTTCTGTAACACTACAAATGTTTTCTATGGATGCAACTTTTTAGGAGGATCACTTTTTTATTAATGAGGTAAGACATATGAAACATCATATATGCTATGTAAACCATTTTTAGATCTACAATCCAGTGGCATTAAGTAAGATTCTTCCAGGCTGAGAGAGAGAGAGAGTAGAAGACACTAGGTGGGATTCTCGGAAATGTATCCAACTGCATCCCGGGGCTGCTGAGAGGGTGGAGGTGGAAAATTCTCAGACACAGGTGCACACAAGGACATCTGTGAGGACTATAGCCTCACATAGGTAGCAAACATGGGTATATCTCCTCAAAAATGTAGTAGAATATGATGCTTCCAGATCTTTGCCAGGGCTGTGTTCTCTGAGAAGGTCCTCCTTTCTTGTCTACCTGCCCACTTTCTATTGTCAGAGTAAAATTACCTGACTAATTAAACAGGTAAGGAAGACTTTATTCAAGATTTTAAGGCTGTATTCAAGGGGCCTCCCAAAAAGGGAGAGAAACCAGAAGCTTGGTCTGAACTCCAGTGAAATAAAGGCCAGGAGGGTTTCTGAGCATGAGATGAACTATTGGAAAAGTACTGGAGGACATTAGGGAGTAGTTGATCAGTGGGATGTGTCCTGCATAGTAAGTTCTTGTGTTTTTCTCTGTGATTGGACCACCTGTGTTTGCTAATTGGCAAAGGGAATTTAGGGTTCTATCCTCACAAAGAGACTGGGAGATAGAGGCATTAACTTTCTTTTTCTTCTTTTTTTAAAAGATGTATTTATTTTGAAGAGAGAAAACACATGTGAGAGTGCACAAAAGTAGGGGAGGGGCAGATGGAGAGAGAGAGAGAGAGAAAGAGACTCCCAAGGGGACTACTCCACTGACTGCAGAGCCTGACTTGGGGCTTGGGGCTCAATGTGGGGCTCATGACTTGAACTGAAATCAAGTAGGGCGCTTAACCAGGTGAACCACCTAAGCATGCTGAGAATTACCTTTCTTTTTTTTTTTTTTTAATATTTTATTTATTTGACAGAGAGAGATCACAAGTAGGCAGAGAAGCAGGCAGAGAGAGAGAGAGAGGAGGAAGCAGGCTCCCCTCTGAGCAGAGAGCCCGATGCGGGACTCAATCCCAGGACCCTGAGATCACGACCCGATCCGAAGGCAGCGGCTTAACCCACTGAGCCACCCAGGCGTCCCGAGAATTACCTTTCTTGATGAGTATTTCAAAGAGGTGGCTCCCAGGTCCTTGAGAAAAACAATCTTACCTAACAAATTGGCAAGGGGATTTTAAGATTTATATCTCAAAAGGAAGGAGGACAGGGCCTTAAAAGTCAGAAGCAAGCCTATCTAAAGTTTAGCCAAACAGAGGAGAAATTTAACGGCATCTTGGTCACTATTTATCTTTGAATTCCTCTCCTTGTCACCGAAAATGACACATATTTCCTGATTCTCTTTCTTTCCCCATCCCGGTTTTTTACTTCCACATCTATAGAGATTCTGATTCTTGTTCATACATCCATCATAGATATATGGAACTGAACTGCAAGTATTGATTTATGTGTTTGAAGTATTTGAGACAAGGATAATATCATATTTCATCAACCAGTATGACGATGGGCACATGGAGGTTACAGAATAAATATTATTTAACTGAACTAAATCTTACCAACTAGCACAGGCTATTCCAACTATTTTCACTGGTTTGACTTTTCCATCAAACTGGTGAATTGCATCAGCCAATGTACTTTTCCTCCACCCACTAAACACATATGACTTGGGTTTTTGTTTGTTTGCTTGTTTTATTTTACTTTTTGTTCATTTGAATATTTTCATGTTTCCTTAGGTTAAGTGACCAGAATTCTAATGTTATACATTACCACTCAATTTGAGCCCAGTTCAACAACTGGATAATTTTTAGCCAAACTCAGCTTAGGTAGTAAGTTTTCTGCTTTCTTTATTAGCAACCCTCATGGATGGTAAAACCAAAGGAGAATCTTCTCTTGGTAGGTGTTTTGATGGTAAACAAACGGAAAAAGAAAAGGGATTTGAGTAACAAAATGGCTCTCAAATGCCCATCAACTTAAAAACTGCCCCTTAGGTAGTTTCACCATTGGCTCTTTGTGGGCTGAGACTTTGTCTTCATAAAGTAAAGGGAAGCCTTAAAAAAATGGCTTGCATTGATTTCAAGTTCCCTCTTCAGATAATTTTCTGGTAAGAGGAAACATCAGTCTTTTGGTCTGAATTATCCAGAACTAGTGTCTGTTTTGATAAAATCTACTAGACAATTTCTAGTTAGCTCTTAGCAGTAATCCTATTTAGGCATCCAGATGGCTAGAAATGCCGTGCCAATGTCCTTTTACTTACTGTGTTGTTGACCAGACACAGCCTAATGGTTACCTTGGATTTCAGTTGGCTCTCACACGCACAAAATATGGAATATTATGTTTGTTGTTTTACATCAGCCAAGGGCTTTTCTACTCTGGAGACTTAAGTTAGGCAACTGAGAACCAAGAGCTTCTCTTGGCCACTAGAGCAGCATTTTGTACACAGCACTAGTAGGTTCCTATATGGATCCCATTTACATGGAAGAGAATATGTTTCTTAAAATTCTTTTTTTTTTTTAAAGATTTTATTTATTTATCAGAGAGAGAGAGAGGGAGAGAGCGAGCACAGGCAGACAGAATGGCAGGCAGAGGCAGAGGGAGAAGCAGGCTCCCTGCTGAGCAAGGAGCCCGATGTGGGACTCGATCCCAGGACGCTGGGATCATGACCTGAACCGAAGGCAGCTGCTTAACCAACTGAGCCACCCAGGCGTCCCTGTTTCTTAAAATTCTTAATTGCCAATTCACAGAAACTTAATTATGTCCAGGCCACCAGATGACAAGGAAGTAATATCATGGGCAAGTCTAATGATAAAGTGCATCCAAATTTACTTTGCTCTGGCTAGAACATAAAAATTATCTTGAATAAAAAGAGGACGGGGACACCTGGGTGGCTCCATCAGTTAATAGCCGGCCTTCGGCTCTTGTCATGATCTCAGAGTTCTAGGATCGAGTCCTCTGACTCTGCCCCTCTCCCTTGCTCTTGTGCCTGTGCTATCTCTCTCTTTAATTAAAATCTTAAAAAAAAAAAAGGATGGGCTCTCTGGAGATAAACTGTAATTCTTAAAAATATGGGCCACTGTTTTGCAATTCTTTCTTCCTCACATCTCTTCATTCCTCTACTGCCTCGTTTCTTTCAATTGCAGCATATTTTATATATAATTATCTTATTTGTTCACATGGATATTGACATAACACAGGCTGAAAATCAGCTACATGAGAAATACATGCTAGAAGAGAGACTCTAAATGAAAGATTATGTAAAATTATTTTTCAACGCTTTTAAGTCTGAGGCTGAGGTAGTCATCATGAGAGGAATGTTATTTATATTGATTTTTAAAATATTTCCTTTCAGTTGGTTGAAACTTGGACTCTTGATTTTGGCTCAGGTCATAAACTCAGGGGCCTGACATCCAGCCCTGCCTCAGCTCCCATGTCTGGCATGGAGCTGCCTGGATTCATTCTCCCCCTCTCCCACGGACCTCCCCACCCCCACTCTCTCTTTCTCTCTAGAATAATAATGATAAATAAATAAATACATAAATACATATATACAAATATTTCCTCTTCAATATCCTCAGTATAGGGAGAAGAAAAACGGGTATACATCTAGAGGCTAAAAACCCCTCTGTCCTTATGCAGCTGCCATTTTATTAATTTGGTGTGATTTTGGGCTCTGACATCAGTAAAACTTTGCCACTCTTACATTCTACTAAGTTTGGTTCAGGTGTCTCTTATCTCTCAGTGTTCTTCATGTTGAAAGATTTTTGTTTATACATATAGAGGTTGGGAATAATGTTATTAATAAGTTGTAGCTCTAGGTCTCTCATGAAAAGGTCATATCTTTACAAGGCCATTGAATCAATTGATTGCATTAACTTTCTTTGCATCATAGTCAATTCAGTTAAGATAGCTCAAACCGCCCCATTTAACCATGTCTCAATCTGTTCATCTGCTGTGAAGGAGAAAAGAATTATCTAATAGAGATAATCATCACACTCTAGTTTTTCTCAAGGACAAAGTTCATGGTATGCACATGGCAATCATTAAATAAAGGAGACAAAGTTTAATACATTTAATATCAATCATAAAATAATTGTCTTCCCATAAAAAAATCCAGCATTGAAACAAAGCCTGTATTCAAAGGTAAGAGAGCTAGTCCGGCTGAGATGCCACTTTTCTTTATGTCTGATTCTAGACAGATATATGAGCAAATCATTCCTCTTTCTAGCTCTGCTAGCATGGAAAATTATTTCAGGACGTTTGACCCATGTTCATCAATGCCCTCATCTGTAAAATGGGAATAAAACAACCTCCTTCTTAAGGTTGATGTGACAGTTAAATGAGACATTATATCAAGCACTTAAGAAAAATGATTGCTGCATATTAAATTCTCAGTAAAGGCTAACCATTTTTAATTTTGTTACTTTATATTATTTTTATTCGGGGGGGAAGAGGAGCAGAGGGAGAGACAGAACCTTAAGCAGACTCCACATTCAGTGTGGAGCCTGACATGGGACTCAGTCTCACAACTCTGAGTCATGATCTGAGCCAAAATCAAGAGTCAGACTCTTAAATGACTGAGCCACCTAGGTTCCCCTAATTTTATCATTAATTAGGAGCATAAGAAAAGAGGTGAAATGTCCTTATGCAATGCCTACTGGAGAACAATGGAAATCAGAAAACAGGTGGGATCGGTGACTCCCTTAGCTCTCAAGTTGTCTGTGCGTAATGGCATGTTTTTCTTTCTTCTCTAGAACTTCCCCTTGATTTTCCTCTTCTTGGAGAAACCTACAAATGTGTTCCAACTTCTAAACCTAACTCTTATTTTCTTACTAAACACCAATCTCTAGCCCCCAGCCTTCTTTCCTTCCCTTTTGGTAACTGCCCACAATGTCCCTGGATGTTTTATTCCTTCCAATCTGCTAGAGTACAGATATGGACTCTCCACCTCCTTCCTTCATTTCTGGCCTGAAAGTATAAGACATCCACAATTATATATAAGCATAGAGAGGACAGCATACACAGGAAAATAAAAGTAGGTTAAAATGGCTTGCACTGGAGCATGGGACAAGGAGAGAAGCTAGAGGATAGAAGAAGGGGTCAGATCATGGAAAGCCTGTAAGGTTCTGTTGAGAAGCTGGATTTTATCTTGAAAGCAACTGTGAACAAATCAGGTATAATTTAATCCAGGAGGAACCTGATCATATTTTCCTTTTATAATGAGGACTTGGGCTATAGCATGGAGAATGGGCTGGGTGGCCACATCACTTAAGAGAAATTATAGGAGCCTTTATAAAAGCTGTGGTAATGAGGATGGAGAAAAGAGACCATCCCGAGAAGATACAAAGGAGGCAGATTCACCAGGACATTGCGGCTTGTAGAAAGTAGGAAATGAGGGGCGGAGGGAGTTGAGTACTCTAGGGTTTCTAGCTTGGTTAGATACCTGAATGAGGGGCATAATAAGAGGAGCCAGTTGTGGAGAAACAGATTAAGTTCAGCTTGAAGTACAGTTCACAAGTCAACCAGCCATGATATCCACTCGATGACCTTGTCCAGCAATACCTAGTTTGAATCTGAGTCAGGAAATCTGCTCTAAAACATTAACAACCTAAAAGGGCCTTAATAAGCTTTGTCATACTTTGGAATATTGAAATTCCATTTATTTTTCCCAAATGTATTTGATTTCATTCCAGTAAGAGTTGAAATGACAGGTTTTTAACGCTGCAAGTCACTCTCAAGATCCCTTATTACCACCTTCACAGCTGAGGAGATTGAGGCAGAAAGAATCCCACAGCTGCTTTGTCATACCTGGTGTCTGCCAGAAGTCGGTGCCTCCCTTCTCTTCCCTCTGCTCTTGAGTGGTTCTCCTCTCTGGGCCCCTTAAAAGTGGAGAAATTTTCCCGACTCTTTGGGGGAACTTCTGCTAGGTCAGACAATCTGGTAACATTGCCTGAAATCAAATAGAACATATGCTTCCTAAAATTTCAGAGCACCATATTTTGGGGGACATCTAAAATTTTCATAGTTTCGTCCATTTTACTTTTTATTGTATATATAGGGAGCAAAGAAAAATCTCCAATGGAAAGGAAAACAAATTTTGTTAGCCTGCAACCCTCTGCATATGCCTCTGTCATTTTAATATTTGGATTGGGGAAGTAACAGGAAAGTGTGATAATGACTCAATTGCAAAATCAATTCGGAATTACTTCAGGAAAGGCAATTAGATTCTTTTTGTAGGTTTTTCTATGATGTTGGGGATTTGATGTTGGAAGAAAACAATTATAATTATGCTGCATTTATCTGAAATTTGACTGCACCTTGTTTGAGAGTGGGGTCTACTTTTATGAATGCTAGCTGGTAACTGGCAATAAATGTTCAGTGAATAAATGATATTCTTGTCCCATAAAATGTCTGTCTACAAAAACTTAAGGAGGTATTAAGATATTTCAGCTTAATATAAAGTATTTTCTCTAATTCTAGTTAAAAATGGAAGAGAAAAATTATTTTTAAAAGAGAGCATGTTACCTTGCTCAATATTTATTCTCCTATGTGCAAGCAGATGCCAGAAAACCAATGGTAAGGAATATAGTGGAGAGCATGAATATACAAAATCCAAGATTCCTTCCAACTCTAAGATTCAGCGATTCTATGGTAAATTTGTGGCCCATATTCAAAATTATTCAAAGTGTTATTCTCTTATCCACATCTTTGTTTCTTTCTTTAATGGCTTTCTTTATTTAAATTATTTATTTTATAGAAAGAGAGCATGGAGAAGGAGGGGCAGAGAGCGAAAGAGTCTCAAGCAGACTGCGCTGAGCACAGAGTCCAACTGGGGGCTTCATCTTATGACCCTGAGATCACAACCCTGAATTCAGAACCTGAGCCAAAATCAAGTGTTAGATACTTAACCAACTGCACCACCTAGGGACCCTGAATTGCTATCTTTCTTAAAAGATTTGTTGAAAAATATTGATAAAAATTGATATAATTATACTATATGCATATATCCTGTCTATATCATCTATATCTATCAATATGTAGATATATCCAAGAGAGGATATATATATATATATATTTTTTTTCATGCATTCCTATATATGAATTTTTTTTTAAATTACAAAACTTAGTTATATAACTGATTTATTTGGGTATCAGTTATGTTAATCCATCATGAATATCAAGTGCCAAAGAGTGTTATCTAGTCATTAAGACCAGATAAATGGGGGGGACAAGATGGCGGGGGAGTAGGAGGAGGCGCCTTTTCAGCCGGTACCCCAAAGTGAGCTGATTACCTAGCAAAGAACTCTGATCACCCATGAAATCAGCTTGAGATCAGAATTATACACGTCTGGATCTACAGGGGCAGAAGACGCCAGTGGGCAGGTAAAGCGGGATGGGAACAGGGGACTGATATGGGAAGACAACAAAAGGGGGAGGGAGCCACCAGAGGCGACCGGTGGGAAAGTAATACCCCAATACGAGCGAGAGTGCCCTGCATCTGGGGACCAGCAGTAACTCGGAGACTGGTTGAAAACACTCCAAAAGAGCAAAGGATCGCAGGGGGAGGGAAATTGTGGGAATCGGGGCGGCTAGGGACAGGGGCTTAAGTCTCTGGTTCCAGGACAGCCTCCCCGGCGCTGAGGCAGAGAGAGTGCAGCGGAGAAACCAGCTCCTGGTCCCTAAACCGCCAGCGCGCCGGAGAATGCGTGGGTTCTGGCTCCTGTGAGGGGATGGGAGCCACGCCGGTTGGCAGAACGCAGGAGCCCTACCACAAAGCTTGAGATACACATGGACATCCCTCATGCTCCCCTGAGTTACAAAGGCCCGGCCGGCGCTCTTTGACCCGCGCCATTGTTTCAAAGCCTAAGCCGCGCGCTCGAAACTCTTCCCCGGACAGAGGCGCGCAAAAGCCCAGCCTGGGCTTATGGACCAGCGCCCCGTTCTCAGTGCCCCAGACGCGCGCCCGACCCACAGCCGCCTCTGAAAGAGGTGCACACAAGCCGGGCACTCCCAGCCCGGGCCAGCGGCAAAATCTCAGTGTGCGATCGCTGCTTGGAACCTCTCTGGCGGTCGGGAGCTCCCAGACAGCCGCCACTGCCTTGGCTTTGGGGACGAGCAAAAGATCCTGCGCCCCCAGGGTCTGCAACTTGGAACCTGTGCTGCCAGCGGCCAAGGGGGAATTTATTCAGCTTCTGCACTCAGACTGAGGCTTCTCTCTGAGAGGGAGATCAGGGTGCGGTTTGTTTTCCTCTAAAACTACAAAAACCATCAAAGGAGGTCAAGGTGAGAGGAAAAAAAAGTGAACAAGCATAAAAACCACCAGAGAACAAAAGCCTGAGAAAAACCAGTTTCCTCAGAGCCCACCCCCTTGAGGGGGGTGGGAGGACTTAACTCAGGTAACATCATTGACTGACAACCTACATGGCAGGCCCCTCCCCCAGAAAACAAACCAGGAAAGAAAAAAAAAAAAAAGGACTACAAGAGAACAACCACTACTTCATAGGAAAACTTGTATTGTTCACTCGTTCCCACTATTCTGATTCATTTTTTTTTACACATAGGTAATTTTATTAACCTATTTACCATCACAGCGAGCTGTACAGTACATCAAATTCCATAATACCTTTCTGACCTGAACTTTTTGATACATACACCTATGTTTTTCTTTTGCATTTTTATTTTTTGAATTCTTCTTTTAAAATTTTAGTTTAGTTTAGTTTAGTCTAGTTTATTCCTTTTTATTTTTATCCTCTAATATTCATATAGAGTTAAACTTCAAAGTAATCCTCTTTCCCCAATCAATGCTACCCGTATAGGTAAACCAATTTTTAATCCCCTTTATCTTAGGAAAGTTGAGTCCTTTAACAAAGATATCAAGATACATCCAGGAAGAATCAAAACAACCTTCCTCGCACACACTGAGAATTTATAAGAACTCTCCCCTCTTCTTCACCAGTGTTTCTGTGTTTTTTGTGTTTGTCCTGATAGCATATAAATTTTACACTTGTGCTTCTTTTTGATGAGGTTCTTTCTTTATTTGCATATATATATATATATATTTTTTTTTTTTTTTTCTCTTGCCATATACTTGTATCAGTCTTTTTATCTCTTTTTGTTTGTCTACTTCATAAATCTTACCTTGGGGCCCATGTGGGCTGAACCTTCTTTTTCATCTTCCCTTTCTTTCCTGTCTCTCTTTCTCTCTCTTTGTTTTTTCCTTCTTTTCTTTTCTTTTTCTTTTTCTTTTCTTTTGTCTCTCGTTTGGGTGGGGAATCCTGATTGCTCAGAAGTGTTCCAGGGTGCACCTTGAATGCACCAGAGTTGATACATCCAGCTACATCTGTTCAGTCATCTCCCACCAAAATGACTAGGAGGAGGAATGCCCAACAGAAGAAAAATACAGAGGATGGACCTTCTGCAACAGAGTTAACGGCTATCAACATAGACAATATGTCAGAAAGAGAATTCAGGCTAACAATTATCCATGCAATAGCTAGGTTGGAGAAAGCCATGGATGACCAAACAGAATTGATTAGGGCCGAACTGAAAGCGACCAGACAGGATGTTCACAATGTTAGGGTGGAGCTTAAAGCTACCAGGGAGGAGGTTCACAATGCTCTCAATGAGTTCCAATCTAATCTAAACTCTCTCAAAGCTAGGGTAACTGAGACAGAAGATAGAATTAGTGATCTGGAAGACAAACAGATAGAGAGAAAGGATCAGGAGGAAGCCTGGAACAAACAGCTTAGAAACCCCAAAAACAGAATCAGGGAAATAAATGATGCCATGAAGCGTTCCAATGTCAGAATTATTGGAATCCCTGAAGGGGAGGAGAAAGAAAGAAGTCTAGAAGATATAGTGGAACAAGTCCTTCATGAAAATTTTCCCAATCTCAGGAATGGAACCAGTGTTCATGTACTA
This sequence comes from Neogale vison, assembly GCF_020171115.1. NCBI lineage: Eukaryota > Metazoa > Chordata > Mammalia > Carnivora > Mustelidae > Neogale > Neogale vison. The sequence goes on along the minus strand of NC_058091.1, from coordinate 183,674,719 downwards.
GAGGCTGAACAGTCTCCACCCAAGATTATACATTCCAAAAAAAATCACGACACCTGATAGTCAAACTGAGGAATTATAATTGTAGGTATAATCTCTTGAAAGCCGCCAGGGCAAAGAGGCTCCTTACTTACAGAGGGAAGCCCATCAGAATAACGTCAGACCTGTCCACAGAGACCTGGAAAGCCAGAAGAGGCTGGCAAGATATATTCAGGGCACTAAATGAGAAGAACATGCAGCCAAAAATACTTTATCCAGTATTGGATAAAGTAATGGATGGAGAGATAAAGAGTTTTCAAGACCGGCAAGGCTTAAAAGACTATGCAACCAACAAGCCGACACTGCAGGAAATATTAAGGGGGGTTCTATAAAAGAGGAAAAATCCCAAGAATAGCATTGAACAGAAATATAGAGACAGTCTACAGAAAGAAAGACTTCAAAGGTAACTCAATGTCAATAAAAACGTATCTATCAATAATCACTCTCAATGTGAATGGCCTAAATGCACCCATAAAACGGCACAGGGTTGCAGATTGGATAAAATGACAGGACCCATCCATATGTTGTCTACAAAAGACTCATTTTGAAGCTAAAGATACACGCAGACTGAAAGTGAAGGGACGGAGAAGTATCTTTCATGCCAATGGGCCTCAAAAGAAGGCTGGGGTAGCGATTCTCATATCAGATAAATTAGACTTCAAACTAAAGACTGTAGTCAGAGATACAGAAGGATACTACATAATCCTTAAAGGGACTATCCACCAAGATGATCTAACAATTGTAAATATCTATGCTCCCAATATGGGAGCAGCCAATTACTTAAGAAAACTGTTAATCAAGATAAAGAGTCATATTGATATGAATACACTAATCGTAGGAGATCTTAACACAACTCTTTCAGAATTAGACAGATCATCGAAGCAGAAAATCAATAAAAAAACAAGAGCATTGAATGACACATTGGACCAGATGGACCTCATAGATATATACAGAACATTCCACCCTAAAACAACAGAATACTCATTCTTCTCAAGTGCACACGGAACCTTCTCCAGAATAGACCACATACTGGGTCACAAATCAGGACTCAACCGATACCAAAAGACTGAGATTATTCCCTGCATATTATCAGATCACAATGCTTTGAAACTGGAGCTCAATCACAAGGAAAAGTTCCGAAGGAACTCAAACACCTGGAAGCTAAAGACCACCTTGCTTAAGAATGCTTGGATCAACCAGGAGATCAAAGAAGAACTGAAACAATTCATGGAAACCAATGAGAATGAAGACACTTCGGTCCAAAATCTATGGGATACAGCAAAGGCGGTCCTATGGGGAAAATATATAGCCATCCAAACCTCGCTCAAAAAAATTGAAAAATCCAGAACACACCAGCTGTCTCTACACCTTAAAGAACTGGAGGATCAACAACAAATCAAACCAACTCCACACATAAGAAGGGAAATCATCAAGATTAGAGCTGAGATCAATGAGGGAGAAACCGGAGATACAGTAGAACATATCAATGAAACTAGAAGCTGGTTTTTTGAAAGAATCAATAAGATCGATAAGCCACTGGCGACACTAATCCAAAAGAAAAGAGAGAAAGCCCAAATTCATAAAATTATGAATGAAAAGGGAGAGATCACAACTAATACCAAGGAAGTAGAAACAATCATCAGAAGTTTTTACGAACAGTTATATGCCAATAAGCTTAGCAACCTAGATGAAATGGATGCATTCCTGGAAAAATATAAACTACCAAAATTGAACCAGGAAGAAATCGACAACCTGAATAGACTGATATCAAATAACGAGATTGAATCAGTGATCAAAAACCTCCCAAAAAACAAGAGCCCAGGACTTGATGGATTCCCTGGGGAATTCTACCAAACCTTCAAAGAAGAAATAACACCTATTCTCCTGAAGCTGTTTCAAAAAATTGAAGCAGAAGGAGAACTTCCAGACTCTTTCTATGAAGCCAGCATTACCCTGATCCCCAAACCAGGCAAGGACCCTACCAAAAAGGAGAATTTCAGACCAATATCACTGATGAATATGGATGCTAAGATTCTCAACAAGATCCTAGCCAACTAGGATCCAACAGCACATTAAAAAGATTATCCACCATGACCAGGTGGGATTCATCCCTGGGCTACAAGGATGGTTCAACATTCGCAAATCAATCAATGTGATACAACAAATTAATATGAGAAGAGAGAAGAACCACATGGTCCTCTCAATTGATGCAGAAAAAGCATTTGACAAAATCCAGCATCTGTTCCTGATTAAAACGCTTCAAAGTATAGGGATAGAGGGAACATTCCTGAACCTCATCATATCTATCTATGAAAGACCCACAGCAAATATCATCCTCAATGGGAAAAAGCTTGCAGCCTTCCCATTGAGATCAGGAACAAGACAAGGATGCCCACTTTCACCAAGTATTAGAAGTCCTAGCAACAGCAATCAGACAACAGAGAGAAATAAAAGGTATCCAAATTGGTAATGAAGAAGCCAAACTCTCTCTCTTTGCAGATGACATGATTCTTTATATGGAAAACCCAAAAGACTCCACCCCCAAACTACTAGAACTCATACAGCAATTCAGCAACGTGGCAGGATACAAAGTCAATGTGCAGAAATCAGTGGCTTTATACACTAACAATGAAAATACAGAAAGGGAAATTAGAGAATCGATTCCATTTACTATAGCACCAAGAACCATAAGATACCTGGGAATAAACCTAACTAAAGAGGTAAAGGATCTGTACTTGAAGAACTACAGAAAACTCATGAAAGAAATTGAAGAAGACACAAATAGATGGAAGACCATTCCATGCTCTTGGATCGGAAGAATAAACATTGTTAAAATGTCTATACTGCCTAGAGCAATCTATACTTTTAATGCCATTCCGATCAAAATTCCACTGGCATTCTTCAAAGAGCTGGAGCAAATAATCCTAAAATCTGTATGGAATCAGAAGAGACCCCAAATCGCTAAGGAAAAGTTGAAAAACAAAAATTAAATGGGGGGCATCACGTTACCTGATTTCAAGCTTTATTACAAAGCTGTGATCACCAAGACAGCATGGTACTGGCATAAAAACAGACACAGAGACCAGTGGAACAGAGTACAGAGCCCAGATATGGACCCTCAACTCTATGGTCAATTAATCTTCGACAAAACAGGAAAAAATATACAGTGGAAAAAAGACAGTCTCTTCAATAAATGGTGCTGGGAAAACTGGACAGCTATATGTAGAAGAATGAAACTCGACCATTCTCTTACACCGTACACAAAGATAAACTCAAAATGGATAAAAGACCTCAATGTGAGACAGGAATCCATCAGAATCCTAGAGGAGAACATAGGCAGTAATCTCTTCGATATCAGCCACAGCAACTTCTTTGTCTCCAAAGGTAAAGGAAACAAAAGCGAAAATAAACTTTTGGGACTTCATCAAAATCAAAAGCTTCTGCACAACAAAGGAACAGTCAAAAAAACAAAGCGGCAACCCACGGAATGGGAGAAGATATTTACAAATGACAGTACAGACAAAAGGTTGATATCCAGGATCTATAATGAACTCCTCAAACTCAACCCACACGAAACAGACAAACACATCAAAAAATGGGCAGAAGATATGAACAGACACTTCTCCAATCAAGACATACAAATGGCTATCAGACACATGAAAAAATGTTCATCATCATTAGCCCTCAGGGAGATTCAAATTAAAACCACATTGAGATATCACCTTACACCAGTTAGAATGGCCAAAATTAACAAAACAGGAAACAACATGTGTTGGAGAGGATGTGGAGAAAGGGAAACCCTCTTACACTGTTGGTGGGAATGCAAGTTGGTGCAGCCTCTTTGGAGAACAGTGTGGAGATTCCTCAAGAAATTAAAAATAGAGCTTCCCTATGACCCTGCAATTGCACTCCTGGATATTTACCCCAAGGATACAGATGTCGTGAAAAGAAGGGCCATCTGTACCCCAATGTTTATAGCGGCAATGGCCACGGTTGCCAAACTATGGAAAGAACCAAGATGCCCTTCAACGGACAAATGGATAAGGAAGATGTGGTCCATATACACTATGGAGTATTATGCCTCCATTAGAAAGGGTGAATACCCAACTTTTGTAGCAACATGGACAGGACTGGAAGAGATTATGCTGAGTGAAATAAGTCAAGCAGAGAGAGTCAATTATCATATGGTTTCACTTATTTGTGGAGCATAACAAATAGCATGGAGGACAAGGGGTGTTAGAGAGGAGAAGGGAGTTGGGGTAAATTGGAAGGGGAGGTGAACCACGAGAGACTATGGACTCTGAAAAACAATCTGAGGGATTTGAAGTGGTGGGAGGGTGGGAGGTTGGGGTACCAGGTGGTGGGTATTATAGAGGGCACGGCTTGCATGGAGCACTGGGTGTGGTGAAAAAATAATGAATACTGTTTTTCTGAAAATAAATAAATTGGAAAAAAAAAAAGACCAGATAAATGTTCTAATTGACTATTTCTATTCTACCAAGAGGGATTGGTTATTTGGTGATTCTGTCAACTTGGCAATGATTTTATATACCATTGAAATACCATTGATACAACTATGTCTCTGTAAGCCTCAAGTAGAAATTAAATTTTTTTTTCACATTACCCTTTCTCTCAAGGAGATAAAAATGATAGTATGATAAATATTTGTATAGGAATTTATACCCTGAAAAGCAATTTCAGGGGCGCCTGGGTGACTCAGTGGGTTGGGGCCTCTGCCTTTGGCTCAGGTCATAATCCCAAAGTCCCGGGATGGAGCCCCTCATGGGGAGCCTGCTTCCCGGCCTCCCCCCAACCACCCCCCACCTCTCTGCCTACTTGTGATCTCTGTCTGTCCATTAAATAAATAAATAAATAAATATCTTTTTAAAAAAAGAAGAAAGAAAAGTAATTTCACATCTTTATTTGGTATAGTGCTTTTTATACCTTATAACCTCACAACAATCCTGCTATTATTACCATTTTATAGATAAGAACATTTAGATTCAAAACAGTTTAGTGACTTGCCCAAAATGACCCAATTAGTAAGTGATTGAGTTGAGACTGAAAACCTAGGTTTCTTTTTATGTTTTTTGAAAACCCAGTTTTCTAATTCCTATTTCTACATTTCTTCCCCACTAATAATTGATACATGTCCTCAGTATTTCTTCAAAGAGGTAATTGAGTTAATAATAGAGCTCTTTGATTTCTATCTGAATGCTCTTCAATGTAAAATGTAGAAATGTGATAAATATAAGTACTATAGAAATAGGTCTTGCAGAAACAGATTGATTTATAGAATTTTTTCAAAATCACTTTAAAAATTATAACAATGACATATAACATTTAATAAACATAATTAGGAAGCATTTAAATATTCACAAGCTCTGCTACTATAAAATGAAATGACAAATCATATCATGCTATAATCCCAGATAGGAATATATCATGACTATATCTGTATGACTCCAAAATAAGGTGGTTTTTTTTTTTCTAAATTGATATCGCAGAGTCTATGTAATTTTTCCATTTTTTGGGTCATATTTTTGACATTGCAGTGCTAACCCTTTTATCTAAAGAAACCTAAATACTCAAATGAAAACCGAAGAGCTCAACCCAATATGTCTATTTTTTCTTACGTGGATTTTTCGTTAGTCATTTTTTATATTTGACTTCAGAGTCTGCTCTTAGGTCTTAAGCTTCTTAAGAAATGAAATTATATCTAGATTATATTTGTCTCCAATACCCTGTTAGGAACAGAGAAATGGTCTAATAAACCTGAATTGAATTGAACACAACATCGAACAGATGAGCTTCCACAAAATCCTACTCTATGAACTTTGGTAATTTTCCACAGCTGTTTAAGTTTCTCAACAAAATGAGAACCATTCCTCTCAACATGGACGACCACTCCATCTTTCCTAAAATCATCTCATCCCATGGCTTAGGAACACTCTTTCCCTGGTTTCTAGCTCTCCCTTTCCCTGGAATGTTGAAGCTTCCCAGAATCCTCCTTTCTACTTGCTTCTGCTCCTCTTGCCACATTATCCCTGACTGTCTTTATATACTAATAATTCCCAAATATCAATCTGAAGCTAATAACTTTTTTTAAGTAGGCTCCACACCCAGCATGTTGCCCAACACTAAGCTTGAACTCAAGTCCCTCAGATCAAGAGCTGTGCTGAAATCAAGAGTCAGACACTTAACTGACTTAGCCACCGCCACCCCTGCAGCTCATAACTTTTAGTTGAGTTCGAGACCCATAGCTACCCACTGGCTGGCTTTACACCTTCACTTGAATATTACTCGTCCCCCAAAATATGGTGCTCTGAAATTTTAGGAAGCATATGTTCTATTTGATTTCAGGCAATGTTACCAGATTGTCTGACCTAGCAGAAGTTCCCCCAAAGAGTCGGGAAAATTTCTTCACTTTTAAGGGGCCCAGAGAGGAGAACCACTCAAGAGCAGAGGGAAGAGAAGGGAGGCACCGACTTCTGGCAGACACCAGGTCTGACAAAGCAGCTGTGGGATTCTTTCTGCCTCAATCTCCTCAGCTGTGAAGGTGGTAATAAGGGATCTTGAGAGTGACTTGCAGCGTTAAAAACCTGTCATTTCAACTCTTACTGGAATGAAATCAAATACATTTGGGAAAAATAAATGGAATTTCAATATTCCAAAGTATGACAAAGCTTATTAAGGCCCTTTTAGGTTGTTAATGTTTTAGAGCAGATTTCCTGACTCAGATTCAAACTAGGTATTGCTGGACTAGGTCACGGGAGGGCTGATTGGTGGAGCACCTGTGAGCTGCATCGGGGATCCCGGCCCGCAGCGACTGAAGGCTCCTCCCCACTCTCCGCAGTTGTAGATCCCACCGTTCTGCAGTGGCAGCCATTTTCAAGGGTGCAGTCTTGAGGGATAGAAACGTGCTGTTGAGCTCATAGGAACATTGTATGTGATGGAACCCAGTTAAGGACGCTATATAAACTTTGAACTTTAAGATTCGGCAGGCGAGTGCGGGGATTTACTCCTCTTGCGGCTGCCCAAGACAGAGCTTGTAAGTTCCCCTGCTTATTAAAACTGCCACCTACCAATCTGGAGCAACCTGCCTTTCTCTTTGGTCTCTCCTGGCCCTGCGTCTTCTGGAGGCCAGTTTACAAACCAGTTTAAGATTTCAGTTTTTACCATGTATATTATCCTTTATTGCAACATACAAGAAGCTGGTAATGTATTTAAAAATGCATTTCTCAGTTGATATAGTTAGAATTGTATTTGTTTTTATTTATTAGCTTATCTATGCTGTTTTATTATCCTGAGTTTTTTATTAACTTTGAGACTATGAGAAAATAATGGGAAAATGAGATAAACATTTTGAATCTACATGATAATTAAACTTCCCATCTTTTTATGATTATCTTTAAAAAGCCATAAAATACATTAAAAATTCTCTGTCTTGAAGGGAATGTTTAACAATCATGAAATAGCCTATTAGTGGGTAAAAATATTTTTTTTCTTAAGAATCTCTATATTTAAGTGCATAATTTTTCACATAACCAATAAATAATTCACTGATGTGAAAGACTGAATTGCTTCTGTTACCTTCATTTTGAAGCACAATCATACGATATTTTGAGGTATGCAGGTCTTCACTCTTGTTGCAATTTGTTAGCCTCTCTTTTATGTCTGGGAATTTTCATCAGCCAAACAAGGACCGACGTTCTGAACTTTTCCTTCTGACAGAGCTGGATCTGAAATCCTGCAGAGTTATGCCTGTCTACTCACTAGCTGGGAGAACACATGGTCAGAGACTGATTAAAACAAGATTTTTGCAGAATGGAGCTGATTTTCCAAAGTGCAGTGACACAGTTCCCCTCTGTTCTTTCTCCCCACCATACCCTCTCTGGACTGGATTCATAGGAAGTAAATTATTCCAAAACTTTCCACAGTACATCTTGAAGAGACTTGGGCACTTGGGAAAACAGCCCTGAAACAGGTGGGTGTAATCTTCCTTCTTGTCTCAGGCTTGTCAGTGACCTTGGGCAAGTCTCATTGCATCTTAATTTGCACGTGGTTAAGCTTAACAGTTAATGAAACTCCTCATGGCTGCTTTGTCTTACGGCGCTCCATTTATTTGGCTTTTGGTGATTTTTTCCTAAAAATTAAGTCTATTTTTAAATTTAACTTAGTTTCCAAAAATGGTCATACAATTTCATTGTTTTTTTCTTTTGAAGTAGAATTTTATGAGATTTAACACATGTATAGATTCTTGTAACCACTGCAGTCAGTACCGTACTATCCTATCATCTAAAAAAATTCCCTTGAGCTGTCCCTTTATTGTCATAACCCCTTGCCTTAGCCCCTGAAAACCACTGATCTGGTTTCTAACACTATAATTTTGTCCTCAAGAATGTCCTATAAGTGGAACCATAAAATATACAACATTTAAGACTGGCAACTTTCAGTATGGTGTCTTTAAAATTTATCCAGGCTGTTTAGTCTATCAGTAGTTTGGTCCTTTTTACTGTCTGGTTGCATTTCGTTGTATGGATGCTACAGTTTGTTTATGCCTCTGCTCTTTTAAAAACATGGAGTAATTTCCAGTTAGTAGCTATACAGGCTTTTGTGTGAACATTAGTTTTTATTTCTCTAGGGTAACTAATGAGGAGTGAGGTTTCAAGGTCAGTGTTAAGGGTATTTTAACTTTATGTAAAACTGCGAAACCATTTTTCAGAGCACTATACCGCTCTGCATTCCTTCCAGCAATATATGAGAGTCCTAGTTCTTTGTCAGCACTCGATGTTGTCAGTATTCTTTATTTTAGCCATTCTGAGAGACTAATTTTGGTTTTGTATTTCTATTTAATGGCTAATGATGTTGAACATCTTTTCATGTGTTTATTTGCCATCCCTATATCCTTTCTGGTAAAGAGTCTGTTCAAGTTCTTTGCACATTTTGTAATTGGGTTGTTTGCTTTGAGCTTTTATAGTTTTTTTAATGTATTCTGGACTGTCTTTCTTAGATACATGATTTGCAAATGTTTCCTCACATTTATAATTTATCTCTTTATTCTCTTGGCAGTTTCTTAAGCAGAGAAAACCTTTTAATTTGAGGTCCAAATTATCAGTTTTTTTCTCTAGAAGTCCTACTTTGGTATCATTCTTATTAACGCTTTGTCTAACACTAGGTCATAAAATTTTTCCTAGGAAAATAATTTTAGAGAAAGGAAATGGTACATTCATAAGGATAGCCCTCATGGTGCATTGGTGAATGGTGAAAAATTAGAAATAATATCATTTTGCCATCATAGAGCAATGGGTACATATTGCACTGTCATCCTATGGCCATTAAAAGTATTTGTGAAAAATATATAATATCACGGGGAAATAACCATGTCTTCACTTGATCTTAGCCAAAAGGCTGAGAAGTGATAATTTTGTCTTAAGTTAAAGTAAGATACAAATGATACATTCTATCTGGCCATAGTTAAAAAAAAATCAAATATTACTTAGAAAAAGAGATAAGAAGAAAATACACTTAAAATGTTAAAGATAAGCCATAGTGACTCTGGGTAACTTTTTCATCCTTTTTACTTTTCTGTATTTCCCTGGTTTTCTTTAAATAGGTTTATAAAATAAAACTAAAAGCCAAGCAAAATTTTAGTTAAAAAAAAAAAAAATCCAGTCTTGACATTTTTGTCTCTGGTGTAAGATCGAGCACTGTCCTTTTACTGAATCTGACTGCTCTGCTCTGGAGGATTGGGGATAGACGATTGAGAAGAAAGACCTTCTGGCTCTGACTATGGGAAGTGGCCCCAGAGTTGTGGGAGAGGATGGCAGAGGGAAGAGGGAGGGTGAGAGCAGAAGTATGTTTGACATCACAGAGGGACAGTGATTATAGCCTACATGCTAGCAAACTCCATCCTCCTCTCTCCTGTCTGCTGCCTAAATTTGCTACTTGCCAAGAGTTCTGGAAACAGTATAGATTTTTATATGGATTGTATTTATTCAGTCACTACTGTGATCTATCAGATCCTGTGCTCTGTAACACCAAGAGGACTAATGGTTAGCCTCTGTGTAGGATAGAGAACCTCCCCTGTAGGCCCTCTCAGTCCAATGATTCCATCTGCCATCCAACACAGGCAAGCCCCTTGTCACTATATTGCAGCTAAATAAGCTCTTCTTTGCTGGTGATGGCCTGCAGTTTTCAAAATTACCTTTCACTTAATATCTCTCCAAATAGCCACATGTTTCACCTTTTTCTGGTCTCCTGCCTGAACTATAAAATTGTGGTGTGCTTTTTCTCTTAAACATAGTTGCTCCATTTCACACCAAGGCATTGATGGTTCCCGAAGAGTTAGGTAATCACTGCAGTGTTCTCCAGGAGGACGGGTGAAATCCTCACTGTGGACCAGGAGCAGAACCCACAAGCTTTGTGGACCTATTTATCCTGATTTTCCCCTTTCTGCATGGTAATCAAAGAAACTGAAAAGCCACCATCCACCATGCCTGATGAAGTTAACTTGTTCTGAGTTCATCTTAAAATCCTTAAGACTCACTTGAGTACTTCACATAGGAAATGCAGAAGCCACCTGCTTCTGAGAGAGGAAAGAAAGCACAAAGACTCTGAATCACTCTTTGGAGCCAACAGGCAACCAAGGCCTTCAGGGTGGATTACAAAGTGATGAACTAATTCCTACTAGAAGGAGGAGCTCTCTCTGAAATGACCTCTTGTTGCCTATAGCTTGGTCCCTTTGACCTCAGAGCTGGGCTGTGCTAATAAAAACGGGAGGGGCTCATTAGCTTTCTTTTCCATTCATGCTTGTTTTGAAAACATTACATGCCTTGCAGATTACATGATAATTATACTTAAGGGTTGCCAAGGCGCTTCAGGAATAATTATCATATGATTTGCAGGTTTTAGAGCTCATGGTAACACTTTAGTGCTAGGATGCCTTCTTTAGTCATTCACGGCAATTACCCTTCTCAAAAGTGCACTCTCACAATCTTATATTGTTCCTTGAGCCTGACAAGAAGCCAAAGAGGCTAAATTAGATGTGTTCAAAGGAGGCAGGGGAATTTAGGGGATGTGATGCTCTACCACTGTCCTGACTGGAAGGCCAGCCAAATATGAGTCTTTACTGGGGCTGCATGAAGGCTGGGATTTAATAAAAGCTAACACCAGCTTGAGGAGCTTTCTTGCAGTAGACACAGACATGCCTACTCCTTCCTCACTCTTCCTAGAAACCTTGAAATGTGATTAAAAGTAACAAGCCAGTCATTTTCACCACTTTACTGTAATTGCTCCAAATGATGTTTCTTTTCTTTTCTTTTTTCTTTTTTTTTAAAGATTTTATTTATTTATTTGACAGAGAGAGATCACAAGCAGGCAGAGAGGCAGGCAGAGAGAGAGAGAGGGAAGCAGGCTCCCTACTGAGCAGAGAGCCTGATGCAGGACTCGATCCCAGGACTCCGAGATCATGACCTGAGCCAAAGGCAGCAGCTTAACCCACTGAGCCACCCAGGCGCCCCAAATGATGTTTCTAACAACTATCACCCAACTGGTCATGACTAAGAATTTTGTCCTCTCAGCAGGTGAAGCTTTAGCTTATCATTCCTCTCCATGTATGGAACCCTCTCTCCTTTTGGCACTGTAGACACCATTCTTCTGTGCTTGCGGTCCTACTTATCTTTAATTTCTCTGCCAGTTCCTTTTACACTGTGCTGAGTTCTGTGTTTGACACGTAGTGGGTGGTGGGTAGTTGTTTACTCTGTAGATACATGGATGGTAATCCAGTGCTATCCAAGAATTATACCGAATGGGTCCACATTCATGCTTAAGAAGAGCGTGTGCAGTGTTAGAGAGCGGTGTCTGGTTATCTGTCATTTTCTCATTTTTTTCATCACCTAATGCCTATATAACACCTACTAAGTGGCGGACAACAGGATGGGCATAGGGGCCACAAACAGGAAAAAATAGGTAGGGGCAGACAGAATTTCTACCTTTGGGGAGCCTGGTCTGGTGGGTGCTGGTGCTGGTAAGTCAAAGATGATCAAAATGGAGCCCAGCAAGAGCTATGTTAGAGAAGGAGAGGACCATGGGAGCACAATTCCCTGCTTGGAGGGAGGAGACCGGGCCTTCCTGACCTTTAGGCTGAGACCTGAAGGAAAAGGAAGATTTGGAAAGGGTTATGAGCAAGTATGGTTTGGATGAAGAAAATGGCCTTCGAGGGAGCCTAGAGGTAAAAGTGAATTGAGAAGCTTTATGAGAATGAAGGGCGAAGACAAGGAAAGAGGCAAGTAAGGGGAAGTTAATTTAGTGTCTTGTGGATGTGGGAAAGTTCAGGAGAATGTCGAGGTAGGGTGCAAGCCATGTCTGCTCAGGACCCTGCCTGACAGGAAAGCTGTAGGGTTATTTATTATAGAAGGTTCCCATAGAATCGGGGAACATGCCAGTTCAAACACAGTGAGGAGAGGGGAGAGACCATTTCTGGACAAGGCCTGATGAGTAAGTCTTTATTATTTTTTTAATTACTATTTTAAAAATATTTATTTATTTATTTTGAGAGAGTGCCCACGCACAAGTGGGAAAGAGGGGAGAGGGAGAAAGAATGTCAAGCAGAGTCCCAGCTGAGCCCATAGCCTAACTGGGGGCTTGGTCTCAGGACCCCAGGATCATGACCTGAGCCAAAATCAAGAGTCAGATGCTCAAAAAACTGAGCCATGTTGGTGCCCCAGTAAGGCTTTATGGGAAACACTGAATCTTCACAGTTGTGCCTTTCGTGAGGCAACAGGATGGGGTATGTGTTCTTTCCCTTGTTAGATAATTGAGGAGATGCTCACAAGAGGGCGCCCTTGCAGAAGAAAGTCCTCACTCATCTGTTCACATCCTTTGTCCCAAACAGCACAAACAACCTGAGTAACTGAGGGCCCTCATAGGAACCCCTCCAACTCCCCACAGGAAACCATCTCCTGATGATGACAGTAAGGACACTGGCCCACTTAAATTCCTGTGCAGCTAAATCACAGTTGTGGTTCCAAAACAAAAGAATCCTATTAAAACATCAGTGGTCTATTTTTTTTTAAATGTCATATCATTTTTTTGGAAAGTTTTATTTTTAAGTAATCGCTCTACCTAATGTGAGACTTGAACTCACAACCCCGAGATCAAGAGTCGCATGCTCTACCAGCTGCGCAGCCAGGTGCCCCATCATGTCATTCTTTAGGAGTCTCATATAGTTTATAATAGCTTTGATTAAATTAGTACTTAACATATAAGCAATGAGCTACCTGTCTTTAGCATCTAGAAAGATTCAAGGTAAACCTTTTGGCTTCTTTCATTTTTACACCACACACGTCACTATCAGATCTGCTATAAGACCAAGAAATTTTGTCTTATTTTAGGCAAAATACTATAGTCATTTACGCATTCCCTAGAAGTAAATGCCTGGCACCTTAAATTCACTTGGTTTCTTAATGATGTTATCTTGGAATTTCAGCCCATTTCCTCAGGAAGTGCTATTAGCAGTACAGGATGCAGAATTTAATCTAATGAGTAGACAATGTGGGTATTTTAAACCCAGGCTGTGTCTTGGATGATGGCTGAAATATAAAAGAATAAAGGGACCCTATTTTTCCTTGCCTAAGGACCCCTTATTGTAAAGACCCCCCCTTCTCCTAACAGGTGTGCCCCCAGTAATATATGGTAGGTATTGGATATGATCTGACATGGCCCCTCACTTAAGCAAGCCCTTTCCAATACTCTAAGAGGCTCCTAGCAACTTTGTGTTGTAATTCTGTATATTTTTTTTTCTTAAATGGGGGTTCTCCAGTTTATATAAATTTCAGGCTGTCCCGCAAAACCCTTGATTCCCCAAGTGTTATTTATATGAAGCCATTTTGATGTCCATCCTTTCAGCCACAGAGCACCTGTCAGGCCCTGCTGGATTGAGCACATCTAGGACAATAGTGATTGTTTCAAATTGTACGCATTTCCACCAGCTTTTCTCCCTTGGTTGTTCTTTAAGGGGCTATTGTATCAAAGAGAAGGAAGGAAGTGACTAAGAAAAAGGAAGTTATGCCTAAGTCATTTTAAAAGTGTATTTTTCAAATGACAGAACTTTTTCCCAACGTGGGGGTTTCGGGCAAGGCTCTGGACAGCATGGATGAAACATGAATCTTTGAGGGAATGAATTCCTTCTTTGCCCCACTGCTAGTCTTTTGCATATGGACTGCCCTTTGAGCTTTCACGAATTTTCCCTGTGTTCTCTTTGCATTCCCAGACTCACTTAATTCATGGTCTGTCTGCCTCTCTGTTTCCTTTTTCCTCAGCCCCCAGAGATGTGCGTGCCTACTTTCTGCATTGCTGGCTTCATTTCCATCTTCAGCATGTGAGAGCCTCTCTGCTGGCTGCAGATACATTACCTCTATTTTCCTGGAGTCGCTCCCATCACTGCCTGTCTCAGAAGGCTCCCTTTCACATTATTTTTTTCTGTCATCAGCTAGCAAGGCTAATGGAGACCGTGAACTTAGCATGCTGTTTGTCCATTCCCACCATGAGAAATCATCTCCAATGGCATTTACTCTTTGCAATGGGAAAGCAGGAAAGAATCTTGTTCTTTATGGTCTCAAGCCAACAGTGGCAGACGCTGAGTTGGTATGAAATTTCCAGCTTCAGGCAAAGAGGGGAAAGAGTGCAGGACACACCTAAATACAGGAATGTATACATGTGCACACACATTTTTTTTTAAAGATTTTATTTATTTGACAGACAGAGATCACAAGTATGCAGAAAGGCAGGCAGAGAGAGAAGGGGAAGCAGGCTTCCTGCTGAGCAGAGAGCCCAATGTGGGGCTCCATCCCAGGACCCTGGGATCATGACCTGAGCCGAAGGCAGAGGCTTTAACCTACTGAGCCACCCAGGTGCCCCTGTGCACACACATTTCAACTTAGAGTCGATTTGCCCAGAAATTGATATGCACCTGAGTTCAAGCCCCAGTTTTAGCCTCTTTCTGCATGTTGGATATATGCTTATGGGAGCCCATTTTCTTTTTCTTTGACATTCAGTTAAGCTAAAAGCGAAAACAGCCATCTGTACTGCCTTTGATACAGTGGATTGCTAAAAGCTGTTCCCTGTCAGACCTCTTCTTTCAGCCTTGGCGAGGAGACACATACACATATGACACTTCTGTCATCCACATATGAAACACACAGATTTCAACAGAGTCATAGGTCCTCAAAATATCATCAGGCTAAATACTAAATTCTTTCCATGGCCATATCAGAATGAAGGCATTAATTTCACTTTCAGGTCTTTGGTTTTGTATGTGTTTTTTGTTTTTCCAACTGAGGGCACCAGACATTCTCTCTGATCCTCAGTTGTATTCCACATTTTTTCATTAACACTTGCATTTAAGCAGCTCATTCTAATTCTTTCCGTTGTTCCTGTTCTGCGTGAACTATCTGCTGGCAGTTGCCATGCCAACTCCAAATCCTGGGGTCCTGCTGCTAGATCACAAGCTGTCATTAGCATATTTTTAATAGCACCTGATTGCCCTCCAAAGACCTTCTAGTAGCTAAACTCCATTAGCTCAGAGTGTCATGAGATTTGACTGCGTATTTACAGACCGGATCAGGGAGAGAATATGCTGAGATACACAACTAGGCTGCAGGCTTAGTTTCTATGAGTGCTGGGTTGGTTCCTTAGGTCTCATTCAAAAGGAAGATCTGACAATTGTGTGTCCATGTAGGTATCAGCTTTTGCTTCCTGTCACTGACTTTCCATAATGTGGAATGTCAGCATGACTCTCAAACTTGGTGAAGCCTTCTCTCAGTTACATTGAAAAATCAGCTGCTCCCCACAGTTTAGAGACCTGGGCAGTGGTGATACTATCATGTTGTTCTTTCTAACTTATAGCAAACTAAATGGAGCAGGCGTACTGCTCTGAAGTCAGAGTTAGAGAAGAGTGAATTAGAAGTATTTCAATAATGAAAAGAGTTAAGGAGACAGATTATTTCAAAGTAGGTAGTTAAGAGCTTTTGGAATTAAGTTGCTTTGAAATTCTGAAAACTCAGCAGCCAGTGAGCTAAGTAGAATTTTGACACCTCAAGTGAAGACAAGAGGAAGTTTTAAATTGCTACATAAATTTGAAGAAAGCAAAAAGGAGTTAAACTGTGGTTAAAAACAGTTTAGTCAAGAGGGACCTTGCAAAGGCTCATGTTTATGGAGAAAGGACAGATAAGGCAAATGCATGAAGTGAGGTGACTGGAAGGCGAGGGAAGGCAGTGGTTCTCGGTGTCAGCTCTGTAGGGATGTGTGTGATGTTAGGACTGGAGCAATCTGGGGTGATTTGTCTAAAGTGACTGCTTTCTTCTATAGGTTAGCATGGGACCCCATGCTGCCAAATCTTTATATAGATGAAGAAGTTAAAAATATATATTTTGAACAAAATTTCCCCATGTAAAAATATCAAGCCTATAGTAATTTATCTATAAAACGTTGGGCAACCCAACATGGTGTAGGAGAAAAAAAATACTTCTTGTGTTGAATATGGTCCATGACCTGTCAATTGGCCACCTGTTTTAAAGGAAAGCCATTTTTTAAATTCTAGAACTAAGATATTATTAAAATAATATATGCCAATTACTGAGGAACATCAATATTTTGATGGAAAGCAATCTTAGATAAAGACACATGTTAATTCGAATCCCCAATTAAGTTTTCACAAGCCTCAGTATTTGGTTCATATCATCAAGGAATGCTGGAAGAATGAGAAGGACAGTGAGCAGTGTGAGAAATCAGAAGATATAACAAAACATGGTTGGCTGGTGCAGAACACAGGAAGGGGTATTCTGTCCTTCAAAGGCCTGTTGGATTTGGAGAAAGAGATGAGAGGGTACATTTTTCCAGGAAGAAGACATGGACCACAGGTCCAAAGGAGAAGTTTAGAAGATGCTTTATAAGAGCAGACTGAAACATCACAGATGTAATGCTGGGCTAAATGCATACATACATGCATGTCAGCTCAAAAACAAAGAAAAATGTTATGACTTACTTACAGTACTTAACTTCCCATATTAGGACTGAGAGGCATGAAAAATGGAATTTATCTTAGGAATGCAGACTCAGGCATTTGAATAAGTCTGCCTGAAAAGCTGATAATCTGAAAGGCACTGCATTAGTGCCTAGAGCATTTACTTAAAAATTATGTTCGTGTGGATACAGTTTCTTCCAATTTTTTTCAGAAGAGTTGTATTTCTTCAGTCTTTTTGTTTGTTTGTTTTAATTCTGTATGCTGCTGCTTTGTGCTAGATCATAAGCCTATCTTCGAGTTTCATTTGTAACCCTAGGATCTTAAGCCTGGACTTTTTTCCCAAGAAGTTAGCTTACCCATCAAAGTCAACTGTGGTTGCTTTCTTTGACACTTGCCACATATGGTCCTCAAAGGGCTTGGTGGTTTCTACATTAATATGACTAGTTGATAGACTAAATATTATGATAGTCTTACTATAGTAAGACTTTGGCTTTCTATGTTATTTGATCACACATCTGTTTCTGCAGAGCTGCTTCCTACAGCCTTGCCATGCCAAGTCACAATGAGGATGGGACTGTGGAGTTAGTTTATCTCCCAGCAGGGCTGCCCAGAGAAGAGTCTGCAAGTGTGGGAGGGGGTCTTGGAAGGGTGCCAGTGGAGACCTGCATAAGACTATTGAGAGGAAGAAAGTTAATTTAAAGTCCAGTTAAGTTGACTCAAAAGATTCATTAAGCTGGAGGAGCCGAATGGGACATGATCCAAAGGATCAAAGTGAGGGTCAGAAACAGGATGACTGGAAAAAAAGCCAGGTCAGGAACTCACCCTGGGAATGTTGGGACAGTGCTCTGGCAACATCTTATGCACAGGTTGGTGAGCCCAGCCAGATGGGGCCCTTATTCTGATAGGACCAGAGCCTGGATAGATGCTCATCGTTTGGTGGGAAGGGAGCAGTGTTGAGAGACAGTTTGGCAGGCACTAGTTTGGGAGCATTGTTTTCCTAGTCTGTCAAATGAGAGATCTGTGCTGATGATCTCTTGTGTCTGTGTGAGTGGTAGCATTCTTTGACACCATCTGGATAAGGCACCTAAAGCATTAGGCTCATGCCTACCCTGGAACCAACCAGTTCTCACTCAACCTTTGCAGATCTATCCCTGGTGAATGTACAGGGCATCAGCACAGATCTGCCTGGGGAACATCTGAGGAGAAGTAACAGCTGGAGCCAAGACCCAGAATACCCATCCTTCCTCCTCAGTGGAGGGTACCTTGGTTAGCACCTTCTGCAGGAAGGAAATGCCTGTGGAGAGTTCCTTTCCCTATGTCCCCAGATCAGGCCCTAAAATCTGGGGAAATGCAATGGGAATGTGCTATAAAATCAAGTACACCAATCAAACTAAAAGCAAGTAAAGTGCATGCCAAGTTTGCCTGTGGTCACATAAACGAGACTTAGCTGTTTCCTGAAGATAGGAGCTGAAAGTCTCATGGATAAAGCTGACTGAGCTCACACATTTCACCCTTGGCCTACTTTGTTTATCTCCAGACCACTGAAGCATTCAGTCTAGACCGTACAGTATTTCCAGTATCTTACTTCTTTCCCAAGCATGTTTTTTCTCAGGCCGCACGTGATCCACCCTGTGCGGCCTTGTGCTGGGATCCAGGAACTGTGGAATGTCCTACTTGTGCTTGGGTCACTGAAGACATTTGTTGAAGTCTGGGGCTTGTCTTCTAAGGTGACCTCTCAAACAGTACACACTTGGGGTTTCTTTCCACACAGCAAATTTGGGCCCTTGGATATCACTTTGTACCAACTTCAGAACTCAGGAAAGAATATCAGAGCTCCTGTACTAGGAACTCTTGACTGCAGGCCAGGCACCCTGGCAACTTCTTGGGTGGAAGTGCTGAAACTTCGGGAGGCCTCAGCTACATCCAAAGTGGTCTATACATCGTTCATGTCCACTGTATATGGAATGCATTGTTTTTGTTTTTCTCCACTTCTGCAAGCTTAAAAACCCATCAATCAACAGGTACTTAATGAGCATCTGCAATTTAACTGGGCTAAGTGATCTGCTTTAGTGAAGACTTCTGATCTCGAAAAGCTTATTGCTGAAGTGAAATGATAAAAATAATTCTTATGAAGGAATATTGAGTGATAGACAAGTTCTGTAAGCTTGGTACTGAAAGGGAGAGCAGTGGTTATGCTTCCAAGAAGAAATAGATTTATGGTAGGCTTTGTAGGATGGGTAGAAATTGAACAGTGGATGGATAATGAAGAAATTTTATGCAAGAAATACAGTCTAAATTCATTCAGATAGGTAGAAATAGTGAACTAAGTAAAGCATTAGATGATAGTCTAGATTAGGTTTATTTATCATCTTGCTTCACCATCTTTTATTACCTTTTTATATGGTACAAGACAAGGAATTTGATCTGTAGTTGATGTGGATTCAAATAATCTGTAAGTCCCTATTTACGTCTGCCCTTTGGGTTCAAGGATGACACTCTTGGATCTCATGAACTTTGGTTAAAACACCATATGCTCCTTCAACATCACATAATTTTCTTTTAACCAATAATTTTATATTACTATGCTGGATATTGTCTACCTGTGCTGGATATTGTCTACTTCTCTATTTCTGTTTATGGTTTTGCCTAGTCCCTGACATATCACTTTCATAGAATGTTTGCTCCTCCTGCCTCATGAATGGTAACAGCAGCTAAGATCTAGTTCACATTCGTGTGTGTAGTTCATATTCATCTTGGGTTTCAGAAAGCCTTGGTGGCCTTACATTAATTGTTCTGTTTCAATCTAAGAAACAATAAGCAGCCAATAACTGATGTCCAAAGGAGGTATATCAGCAGTTTCAAGAATTCCTGAGGCCCGAAACTGGCTTAGGAACTCCGTCAGGGACCAGCCAAGGGGTCAGTGCCATCTCAGTATTGAAGACAGGTACCAAGAAAGATAGCCATGCTGGGAACTATGTGAATAATTAGAATCAGACAGTACTTCAGATGCTTGGAACTGCAAGGGACAATGCAGTTGGTCTCAAGGAAGTTGATAGCCTGCAGAGCTTCCCTTTAAGGGACAGCCTATTCTTAAAACGTGTTTTGAGTTGTACCTGATGGTTTCCAGTTATGACCAAGCCTTTATCTCACACAAGTTTGTGTTGAATGCACTAGAGGACTAACACACAGGCATAACTGTGGGAAAAAGAAAGAGCAGTTATATAAGTAAGCAACCATAGTTTCAACATGCCCAGTGGAGCTGTTTTTTTAAAAATAGAGGAGTATTTATTGGAAGGTGTTTGGAACTCCATTGTAGAGATCAGTGAATGTGCCCAGTAGAACAGGATCTGGAGTTCAGAGTATGTATAAGAGCCAGATATTCTGGACAAAAAGTGAACAGTTTTGTCTCTCACAAGCAAAACAAATCTGATTGGGTACAATTTGTTCCTTGGCTACATTAGAAAATCCTCCTAAATGTGACAACACCTGAATTATTGAGACATTTATAGCATCCTTATTTTCACAAAGGAGAAGCATGATCCTGTGATAAATATATACAAATTTATTGGGTAAAATTAAAAAATGCTGGACCTGATTCCAGGAGTGAGATATAAACATCCTTTCAGTGTATATCCTATTTTATTGCATTTAATGTTATGTAAGGTTTAGAACTTACATAAAGTGAGACTTGTAAACTCCTAAAGTGAGTGTCCTGTTGAGATGCAGCTCAGAGACTGGTAGGCTTTGGGAGAATGCAATAGGGTCAAGCTCTTCCTGGATAAGTAATACTGCTTTCCTTCATTTGACTGCCAGGCACACCACCATGGAATGAATAGTAGAGAATGTAAGAAGTGAGGTGTACTTGATTGACTACATCAACAAATTTGTTTTGAATCCTGCTACACGGTAGTCACCGTATTGAAGATATATGGATGAGTGATCCTTGCTCCCAGCTTACAGATAAATGGAAGGGAAGACAGTATTTCAGAAAAGTACTTGTTTTGATATACATGATGAAATGGAAATACTTAGGAACAATTAATCCAGAATTTGTATGGATAGTGTGTGGGCATGGTTGGATTACTTCATAGGCCAGTTCCTATAGATAATGAACCTTAACTTGGGAATTGAAGGATGATTTAGGATTAGCAAAGGAATATTAAGGTATAGGCTCAATATCCCTACGCTGCCTCAAACTAGTTACAAATTATTTTTTTCTTATGCAAAAATTACAGCCTAGGAAGGTTGGGATGTAGGAAACTCTTCACTGTTGGATCATTTCAGGTCCCAGGTTCCTATGTCAAGGACTGTGAAGGGTCTGAGATTTTATCCTACTTGTAAGCAATCAATTTAGCATGCCATAGTTTCATGGATGGAAATAGACACAAGACTCCTAGGTCAGAAACAAATTACTGTATTACTCATGGAAACAGCAGCAGCCAGAATATCAGCATTTGTTCCAGGTACCTGAGCCCCAGATCTTATAGGGCACACTAAGAGGGGCAGGAGATATTTGTACCAGGAGGACATTTATTATCCTGGATAGTAAACAAACTTGCCCTTTGCTCTGGATGGAGACGTTATCTCTCTTTTTGTTTGATTGTTTTTTTTATTTTTTATTATGTTATGTTAGTCACCATACAGTTCATTATTTTTTGATGTAGTGTTCCATGATTCATTGTTTGGGTACAACACCCAGTGGTCATTGCAATACAAAGCCCTCCTTAATACCCATCACTGGGCTAACCCAGTGAAACCCTCAGTTTGTTTCCCAGAGTCCATAGTCCTTCATAGCTTGGCTTTCCCTCTGATTTCTCCCCCTTCATTTTTCTATCCTTCTTCTAATGTTCTCTGTGCTATTCCTTATGTTCCCACATGAGTGAAACACAAATGATAATTAACTTTCTTTGCTTGACTTGTTTCACTCAGCATACTCTCCTCCAGCCCCATCCATGTTGATGCAAAAGTTGGATATTCATCCTTTCAGATAGCTGAGTAATATTCCATTGTGTATATGCACCACATCTTCTTTAACCATACATCTTTTGAAGGGCATCCTGGCTCTTTCCACAGTTTGGCTATTGTGGACATTGCTACTATGAACACTTGAGTGCATGCGCCCCTTCTTTTTACCACATCTGTATATCTGCAGTAAATACCCAGTAGTACAATCGCTAGGTCATAAAGTAGCTCTATTTTTACCTTTTTGAAGAACCTCCATACTGTTCCAAAGTGGCTGTACCAACTTCCATTCCCACCAACAGTGTAAGAGGGTTCCCTTTTCTCCACGTCCTCTCCAACATTTGTTGTTTCCTGCCTTTTTAATTTTTTCCATTCTAACTGGTATAAGGTGGTATCTCAGTGTGGTTTTGATTTGAATTTCCCTGATGGCTAATGATGTTGAACATTTTTTTATGTGTCTGTTTGCCATTTGTATATCTTCTTTGGAGAAGTGTCTGTTCATGTCTCCTGCCCTTTTTTGACTGGATTATTTTATTTGTTTTCTGGGTTTTGAGTTTGAGAATTTCTTTATACATCTTGGATACCAGCCCTTTATCTGTAGTGTCATTTGCAAATATCTTCTTCCATTCTGTGGGTTACCTCTTTGTTTCGTTGGAAGGTTTCCTTTGCTGTGCAGAAGATTTTGTCTTTATGAAGTCCCAAAAGTTCATTTTCACTTTGTTTCCCTTGCCTTTGGAGATGTATCTTGAAAGAAGTTGGTGTGGCTGATGTTGAAGAGGTTACTGCCTATATTCTCCTCTAGGATTTTGATGGATTCCTGTCTCACATTAGAGTTTGTCTTTGTGCATGGTGTAAGAGAATGGTCAAGTTTCATTCTTCTTTGTATAGCTGTCCAATTTTCCTAGCACCATTTATTGAAGAGACTGTCTTTTTTCCATTAGATATTTTTTCCTGCTTTTTCAAAGATTAGTTGACCATAGGGTTGAGGGTCCATTTCTGGGCTCTCTATTCTGTTCCATTGATCTGTTTGTCTGTTTTTGTGCCAGTACCATGCTGTCTTGGTGATCAAGACACTATCTCTATTTTCTAAAGCTGTTTGCTATACAATATCCTTGAAAGGGAAAGAAAAAAAAAAAAAATGGAACAAAGGTAGTTAGTGCCTTTGCTCACCAGATGGGCACAAAAGTTAAATCATGGAGAATTATCTCTCAATATCTTCTATTTCTCTTTTAGGGCATGGATTGGCAAATTAAGACCAATAGGCAAAATCTGGCCCACTTTCTGTCTTTATAAATAAAATTTATTGGCACACAGCTAAGTACATTCTTTTAAGTATTGTCCATGGCTCTTTTAATGCTACAGTGACAGAGGTAATTAGTTTCAACAGAGATCATATGGCCTCCTTACAGAAAGAGTTTGCCAATCACTCCTGTAAGGTATGGCCATTCTTCACTTGATCAAAGCTAGCTGTTGAGTACCACATCCATAATCCAGCTGTAGTAGGAGGGGAATGAGGAAGATGAGTCCAACAATTCATTTAAGGGATATGATCCAGAAGTTGACTTCTCTTCACTGCTCACTGGCCAGAGCTTAGTGACATGTTACCTGTTTACACTTCTAGTTTTAATGATTCACTGGAAGAACTCATAGGTCTCAGCATATAGTCTTATTAATGGCCAAGTTTTACTACAGACAAAACAGTTGCTTGACATAAACTAAATATTTTTATACAATTTAGGCGTAGTGATCCACTCTTAATAGGGACTGGTGGGAACTTTCCTGACTTCTGAGCTCCCAGATCAGCCAAGGTGTAACCTTGCAGGCAGCCTTTCCAAGAGTAGCAGACTTGGGTCTGCACAAATGTCTACACTTGGCTGCAGTGGAAGCTGGGGAATATAGTCCCGCTAGGAGATTGTGTGCCTGGCTAAAACCTGCGAGGTTTGGTTTTTAAAAGAAGGATGAAGAACAGATGCTATGAATAATTAGTGGTCTCTGTCACACAGGGGAAGAGGGACGAGTTTAGGGTTCTCAACCAGAGAACTATTGATATTTGGGGCTGGCTAATTCTTTATTGTGGGAGACTGTCCTGTACATATCAGTGGCACTCCTCTCAGTCCTGGCAATCATATGTCTCCAGACATTGTCAAATGTGCTTCTGGGTAACAAACATTGAGTTCAGATCCAAGCTGGTGTTTGAAGGCCTGGGAGACCAAGCCTTATTGATAATAAAATAATAAAATATATAATAATAATAAAAATAATAAGCATTTTGTTATAGTTTGAGAATGAATGAGAGATGGAGAGTGGCAAGAAATAAGGCTGAAGGTATAGGCTGGGGCCAGGTAAAAAAGCAATTTGTGGGGTGTCTGGGTGGGTGGTTCAGTCTGTTAAGCCTCTGACTCTTGATTTCAGCTCAGGTCATGACCTCAGGTCAGACCCCAGGTCTGGCTCTGCACTCAGTGTGGAGTCTGCTTGAGATTCTCTCTCCCTCTCTGCAATTCCCCTGCTTCTCCTTGTGTGCCTGCTTTCTTTTTCTCAAGTAAACAAATATATCTTAAGAAAAAAAAAATTGGTTTGTGTGCTGTAATAAGGGGTTTGGATTTTTGAAGTATCACTTAAAGATTATGAGAGTTAATGGAAGATATTTAAGTCAAGAATCATATTTGTATTTTCAAAAACAGTTTTAATTACATATGGAGAATTAATAGAAAGGCAAATTGTTTGGAGTTAGAAAGACTAATGAGGGCGCCTGGGTGGCTCAGTGGGTTAAGCCGCTGCCTTCGGCTCAGGTCATGATCTCAGGGTCCTGGGATCGAGTCCCGCATCAGGCTCTCTGCTCAGCAGGGAGCCTGCTTCCTCCTCTCTCTCTCTCTGCCTGCCTCTCTGCCTACTTGTGATCTCTCTCTGTCAAATAAATAAATAAAAAAAATCTTTATTAAAAAAAAAAAGAAAAAGACTAATGAGAGGGCTATTTCACTCATTCCGGTAAGAAATGTTGAGGAACAAAATGAAGACATTGGCCATTGAGAAGAATAAAAAGGGGGGATTCGAGAACAATAAAATAAATAGAAAATGAGGATTTGGTGATCAGTTGTAGATGAGAGTGTCACTCAGAGTTTTGGTTTAGGCATCTGGGTAAATAGGTTTCCATTCACAGAGCTAACAGTAAAG
Source organism: Neogale vison (assembly GCF_020171115.1). NCBI lineage: Eukaryota > Metazoa > Chordata > Mammalia > Carnivora > Mustelidae > Neogale > Neogale vison. Next base: position 183,649,527 of record NC_058091.1, on the reverse strand, counting down.
ACAAAAAGAATAATGGAAAGAATGATCAGATCGGTTTTTGACTTACTAAGTTTAAAGTGACTGGGATTTCCAACAGATTGATGGCATGTGATGAATAATCTGATATGATGGTCACTTGGGATATTGTGGGTAGGAAGAGAAATCTGCACATACAACAAATTATTGTCAATATTTCTTTCCTACTAATTTTTAAACTCAATGAGTTTAAAATTTATTTTCAAATGTACATAAAGTAACTGTTCTATCAAGTTTTTAGATGGAAAGGGTGATTCCTTCATTCACAATTTATGCAGATGGGTTTTAGAATATTGCAAATTACTAGTTACCCAAACTCTCATTTCTTCTGGGATTAGGTGTAATTTCCTGGGCACAATGAATATTTTGGCTTTAGTGACTTTCTGCTTTTGAGAACCTGAATCTCCTGACATTCAGTGCCCTCAAGTAGAAATAATCCTTGCAGAGACAAATGTATAAAAAGTTAAGTACAGATGTGGAAACTACTATACTGAGGTTAAAATGATTTAAGATTTAAGACATTTCATACTAGTGACTACAATTTCATCATCTTCAGAAAAAGGTATACTTTGTCTGCCAGAGTGGCTAAATTTGCATTCTTTCAGGCAAGACATGCATCATGTGATTAAAGAATTAGTTGGAGATTAGTTACTTTAATTAGTAATCAAGGCACAAGATACTGAACAGGAGAGCACTGCTTCTGAGCCCTTGTGTACCTCAATCCATAATAAGGGAAAATTCTTGTGTGCATTCCTTGCAGAGTTTGATATGAGAGTAAACAGTGGGATGAAATTCAGGTTCTAGTCTTAAATGATTTGAACACACATGTAGCCGTTGACAGGAAGAGATATGTTGAGTGTTGTTTCTCTATTTGCTTAGCAAGACTTGACATGCGGTGAGCCAGAAGAGAAATTTGAAGAGTTGAATCAAGATGTGTTGAGGGAAGGCTGGGTGAAAGCAGTAATAAAAGAAGCAGGTCTGGATATACAGCATTATGCTGCAAATGGAAACTTTGCAAAAAAAAAAAAAAAGACAAAACAAAAAAAAACCCAAACAACAGCAACAATAGCAATTAAAACAAACAAACAAACAAACAAACAAAAAAACAACTTCTCAGGATTGCCTATCTAGGTAAGCTTATTGGTAAATTCGTTTCTCTTAGAAAAGAATTTTTAAAATATATTGGATACATAGGCTACCGTAACTCTAAACAGTGTCCATTGTACATCTTTTTGTGTTTGTTTATGCAGTGATAAGTGTTTACAGATGGCCCAGGAAGCCTGAGCTGGGGAAAGTACAAAAAGGTGATGGAGCATGGGGAAGGGTTGTGCACCACGTCCCAAACTGCTAAGCCTTGCGGGGTCTTTTGATTCATAATCACTGTGGTTTCCAATGCTGGCAAAGGTTAGGGAGTTTACCATAGATCAGTTAACAAGAAGGATGATCGGATTGCATGAAGATAGGGATGGTAATATTTGTAGATCTCTTCTTTGATAGAAGAAAATAGTCTGCTGAATAATAATACAGACATGGCACCATTCCAAGCACTAGAGCTTTGTCCTTAATTTTGCCACATCTTAAGCATAATTCAAATATCTTTTACCTCCTATAAGAGCCAGGATTTAATTTATTGTTGTAAGATTCTCTTTTCTTGCCTAACCCTTGCTAATTCCTAAAGGTTTTTTCATTACTTTTCAATTGCCTACCATGTCTTTCTCTTCTTTGTGGTTGTGTTCACCTCTTTTACTTTTGAAGCTAAAAAATGGTGAGGGCAGTGACTTTTGATGCTCTTTGAGATGAGTCTGCTGCCACTTAACACGCTAGGGTTGTTTTCAAGCTTGTACTCCCAAAGTCAGTGCTCTGGACCTCATGCCTGTCAAAATCCATATCCCATTTTCAAATTAGCTTGTTGGGTGGCATTTAGAAAACCTTATGAATTCACTAAGCTACTGGTGATGGATGCTCACGAGCAGGGTTAGTCCTTTTCATGTACATTTTTGCTTTATTTATATTTTGCTTTACTTATTCCTTCTATAAATATTAACATGTGCGCTAGGTTTTGAAAACATATGTATTTTGTCAGTCAGGGTTCTGAAGGGAAATGGGTGGCACACTTAAGGTGGGTGATTTGAAGAGAGTATCATAAAATGACTGTTCACAAATTATCAGATGGTTGGAGTTAAATCAGAGAAAGGGCAAGGGGTAGGGCATTTCCCTGGGGCTATTAATAGCAGTGGTGGCCAAGTCATCACCACCAGGACACAAGAAGAGGTGAGAGGAGCCTGAGTCGGGGAGGGCTGTGGCAAGAAGGCCAGTGTGAGGAAGTCATGACCTGTGGTGGAAGGAAACTGCCAATCCTCATGATCTGGCAGGAAAGGCACTGGGAAAAAATAAACATGTCTTCCTCACCCTTTGAACATTCATCTCCTTCTGGTTCCTTCTATCAGTCAAATCCCTAGATGATATGCCTGGTATTACCAGTAGAGATCAGCTTCTTAGAACACAGCAACATGAGAAGGTAGGGTTGTGGAGCAAGAGGGACACAGGAAGATAGGTAGCATACAGACATATGGGATGGTTCTGTCCCAGGACCCATGTGGCACATCCCACACTTCAGCAGACTTGAGAATCCCATGGAGGGTTTGTTAAAGTACAGATTCTTGGGCCTTACCCTCCAGCAGTTTCAATTCAGTGGATCGAGAGTGAGGTGGGAAAATGAGCATTTCTAACACATTCCACGTGTGGCCTGGGCTGCTGTTCTGTTGATCACATTTTGTGTAGCATTGACCTGACATATTGAGACAGGGCAATACCAAACCTCAAGGAATGGATGTCTCATAGCAGAGTGTCAACTCTTACAATAACTTAAAGATGTTTTTGCTACTTTCTTAATACACTGTGGTCAAGCCAACTTTCCAGGCAAGCTTATCTTGACTAGAAATCATCAAAGAAGAGGGTTTCAAATGTGTAAGAAAGAATGTAAGGATGGTCATGGCTTTAACTTTTCTCCTCCCAAGTGAACTTCCTCTCTAAAGAAGGTGTTGCCTCATTGAGGATAAGCTAGAGACATAGTGTTGCACAAAGGCCAGTCTGTCATTACTGTATATGTGTTATATATATGTGTGTGTATATATATATATATATATTTTAAAGATTTTATTTATCTATCTGACAGATAAAGATCACAAGTAGGCAGAGAGGCAGGCAGAGAGAAGAGGAAGCAGGCCCCCTGCTGAGCAGAGAGCCCCAATGCGGGGCTTGATCCTAGGACCCTGAGATCATGACCTGAGCTGAAGGCAGAGGCCCCCAACACACTGAGCCACCCAGGTGCCCTGTTATGTGCATAGATAGATAGATAGATAGATAGATGGATAGATATAGATATAGATATATAGATATAGATAGATATAGATATTTTAATTAAAAAAGAAAATTGAAGTCAAATGATTTCATTTTTTACATTTTTCTGTAATAGTTTTTTATAAGGGAGCTTTCTAAACTAAAGAAAAAAATCAACAGAACAGCTCTAGTGAGCACAAAGGAAAGCATGGGAAGTCCTCTCCCAAATATTTTTGGATAAAAGCCCATTTCTTTCTTACTTGATACTCCTTTGTTAGCATTATTCCATCGGAGTAATGTACAGTTAACCAACAATTAATGAGGGAAGTGGCTCAGAGATCAAGTCATCAGGGAAAAGGAGTTCACCTTTGACTGGTGAGCAAGAGAGAAAGTGTTTGAACTGAAAATACCTGCTCAGATCAATCACTTTGTCCATGCAAAAACTGATGTCTCCCTTCAAATAATCTTCTTATTTCCCATGAGCTATTCCCAATTCTTCCCTGTGTCTCTCAGGCCTTTTGTTAAAGTAGATCAAACTCACTGCCCCACTTCTTCACCTCCCATTTATTCTTTGTCCATTGACTTCTGACTCTCAACTCTCCCAAAACTCCATTGGCAGAAGTTAACTTTGCTCATCTGATCTCTCAGCAGCATTCAGGGCTGTGGACCTCTTCCCGTGTCATTGGTTTCTGTGGCATTCCTTTTTCCCATGGGCCTCCAACCTCTCTAACGATTCTTTCTTAAAACTCTGGCAATCTGTCATGTCATGTTGTTCAGCCTCAACACACAGACTTTTTCAAGATGTCCGGAGCAACAACTAAAAGTGACTTAGCCTTATATGCTTCAAAGAATATTAAAGGGAATCTGATTCATCCGCACTTACCAAAGACTCCTTCAACGCTCACAAGCTTGGTCTGGGTTCTCCCTTACCACAAGCTCCCGAATTCTCTTCTGGATCTCTAAATGTGAGGCTCTTTTCCCATCTGTCTTTTTAATGTGTCGATTTACTTGTCTTTTGTTTTCTTTACTATTTTGAAAAGGGGGAAGAAACAAGAAACACGGGGCCAAATACAGGTTTCTTAAAGCCTGAGTGAGTGGTGGAGGAAAAGTGATGTGGAGGGGTGCTGACTTACACATCAGTACTTGTGTTCTACTATAGCCTCATTCTCTTTAATTGGCCTATCTTGCTCTGCTTCTCTGTGAAATACTGGCATCCCCCCAAGTTTCCATGATTGCATTTCCTGCTGGTTTTATCAGCTATTCCTGTGAGTCTGACTTTCTCTCAGAATGGGAATTAGGAGCACTTTTTCTCTTGCCCAACATGTACTAGACATCTCCACTTTAATAACCTGCAGACCCCTCAATGCAACTGCTCCTCCTTGCTCAGGCCAGAGCAGTGGGCATCCTCCTCAGTCCACGCACCTCTCTCATAGGCCATTTCAAATCAACCACCAACTCTTGGATTATTTAGTTCTCAAAGTCTCTCAAATCCATTGTTTCTGCCTGGTCCCTAAGTAATGCCATTATATATCTTTTGATCTGTTTCAGTGGCCCCCTAAGTGATCCCCTGCCTATAGACCAGCTCTCCTCAAATCAAACTTTACCACTGACAAAAGTAAACTAAAATGCAAATCTTACCCTGTCATTTCACACTCCACTATTTAAAATGCCATGTCTCCGGGCACCTGGGTGGCTCAGTGGGTTAAAGCCTCTGCCTTCGGCTCAGGTGATGATCTCAGGGCTCTGGGATCGAGCCCCACATCAGGCTCTCTGCTCAGCAGGGAGCCTGCTTCTTCCCTTCTCTCTCTGCCTGTCTCTTCCCTTCTCTCTCTGCCTGCCTCTCTGCCTACTTGTGATCTCTGTCTGTCAAATAAATAAATAAAACCTTTAAAATGCCATGTCTCTCTATTACCAATGAAATCTGGGTCCTTTGAGATCTGAGCCCTTCCTGCCTGTCCCTTTATGCTGCAGCTCTTCTGAAAGGCGTGCACATTTCTCACCAACCATCCTGTATGCCTTGGTTTCTTCTTTTCTCTCTGAACTGCCCTTTGCTCTCTTTTAGTTAATGCTGACTTGTGACTTTATCCTACTAAGCTGAACGAAGTGACGCACCTTGGTGTTGCTTACAGGATGGGATTTATCACTTGTATTCTTATGTTTGCTTATTGGTTGTCTCTGAGGATGAATTTCTCCTAAGTGTTTTGAAGAAATGTCAGAGCTAAAATCCAAGTTGACGGAGATGGAAAAAAAAAATCACTGGAACTTAAGAAAACTTGGGGTCAAGTCCAGATTAACCATTAATCTGCTGTGAAATCTTGGACAAGTCACTCCCTTTCACTTGTCCATCCATCTTTCACAGGAGAACCTTGGGCTATATAATCATATCTACTATGCTCTGAATCCACTCTGTATCTTCCCATATGTTTAGGGAGGGTGTTCACTGATATTCACACACCACCCTTTCTACTTTCTTCTCATTGCTCTGCTTTCTTTCTCCAGGGGTTTATCTAAAATAGTTGTTCTCAACCCTGGTTTCTCTGTGACACTTTTAAAATTTTTTTTAAAAGACTTTATTTATTTGAGAGAGAGACACACAGATAGCAAGAGAGAGCACAAGAGTGAAGCAGTGGGAGGAGCATGCTCCTTGCTGAGCAGGGATCCCAAAGTGGGACTCAATCCTAGGACCCTGGGATTGTGACCTGAGCCCAAGGTAGCTGCTTTATGACTGAGCCACCCAGGCACCCTCTGTGGCACATTATAAGATACAGATGGCCAGCCCTGTCCCAAGGGATTCAGACTCTTATCGGTCCGGTGTAGCACTCCAACATTGGTATTGTTTAAAAAAGCACTCCAGAGAATTCCAATGGCATTCAAGATTAACAACTATTAACATCCTACGGTATTTTTCAAAGTTTGGGCCCTTAGAGCAGCAGCATCAGCATCACTTGGAAAATAGTTAGAAATACAAATTCTTGGGGCGCCTGGATGGCTCAGTGGGTTAAAGCCTCTGTCTTCGGCTCAGGTCATGATCTCAGGGTCCTGGGATCGAGCCCCGCATTGGGTTCTCTGCTCAGCAGGGAGCCTGCTTCCTCCTCTCTCTCTGCCTGCCTCTCTGCCTACTTGTGATCTCTTTCTGTCAAATAAATAAATAAATAAATAATCTAAAAAAAATACAAATTCTCAGGCTCCTACTGAATTAGAAATGATCATCTGTGTAGGTGATTCTGATACACACCAAATCATTGCCTCTCCTCGGATGCTTCCAAATAGGACTGGAGTTTACCACTGTTGTTTCAGAGATAAATCCCCCTTGTGTTTATCTTTAAACATGTTCCATCAGACGACTAAAGTCTGCTTCAAAGGAGTTGTTTATGTCACCCTTACATCTTCCAAGGAAGGAGCTTTCTTGGCTGGAACAGAGTTAACATTTATGTATATACATATATGTGTGTGTGTGTGTGTGTGTATGTGTATACACACACATATATATTTAAGTGTGTGTGTGTGTGTGTGTGTGTGTGTATTTATTTAGGGCATAGAATGGAATGATGGGGATTTATCTTTAGAGCAGTGAGGCATATTTCTGTCTGGGATATAGAATGGGCATGAAAATCAGGCACAGATGTTGTCCACAGAGAGGGCCCTTGGAAACAGGCCCTCTGAAATTGGTAGTGTTGCTTCTTTCTCTCACATAAATTTCTGATTTTCAAGCCTTTCTTACAAGTCCTGCAATGAAATATATAGTCTGGGTTGAGGTTACTATTCAGCCAACATCCAGAGAATTGAATATTTCTCTTAATTAATGTTCTAGGAAATAGAACATTGGTTTTAAAGCCACACAACTTGACAGCCTGAACTTGTAACAACACTGATAATATTTCAGCTTCATAAGGCTGTTTATACCATCCTCTTATCTTATAAAGAGGGGGACAGAAAATGGTAGCATGAACTAATTTCCCTACTCTCAACCCATTCTGCCTACATGAAAGGTAGTCACTCTCTGTGGGGTTAGAGATCAATTCCATTCTTAATTTTTACTTTTTATTTTTCCACGCAATTGCTCTTTCCTAAATTGTAGAGCTCTGGAAATGTATTTATCCAGCCATTAATTGGTTCTTGAACAGAATGCTTTTATTCAAAAGCAGCATATTTGTTTTATACCTACCACATTTTAAGTTATACAGTTACTTGTTTAATTATTTGTCTAGCTTCCTCACTAACTACATTTCATTCAGATAAGATCAAGTCAGTTTGTTAACCACAGTATAGCCAATATCCAGCATGTGGTAGATACTCATTAAATATTTAATGAATGAAATACTGAATGGCTGCTTCAAGTGTAATATAGTAGGAGGAAAGGGTGGTTTTTGGGCAGACAGGGCAGGCTTATAACCTATCCTGGTATAAATGTAAGGACAAATACAAATTAAAAATAAGAGGCTTAATTCTTCTTGTTGGAAATAAGAAATTTTTGTGTCTTCCTTTTTCTCAGAGCATTTATTTTGGAAAAATTATAAATGGGTATTATGGAGGGCATGTATTGCATGGAGCACTGGGTATGGTGCATAAACAATGAATTTTGGAACACAGTGGAAAAAATAAAGTAAAATTTTAAAAAATTATAAATGTAATTACTTTCTCCTTTCTTTATAATGTATATAAATTCTTAAAAAACAAAGCAAAAAAAAAAAAAAACCAACCCAACCCAAAACATAAACAAACAAAATTCTTTTGAAAACTTCATAGGTGTTTTGCCAGCTTTATAACCAGGAATGTCTTTCTCAAGGACTTGGAATCCATCTCCTTGACGTCAAGATGGGAGATAGCACCCCCATCTTCCAGTTTCTATGGGATGATAGGAGCCTAATTTTGATGGGCACTTTGCTCCAAGTTGCAAAACTGCCTCCTGTCATAAAGATATAAGAAATTTGTTTTTCTTCTGGTTAAAGCCAGTAGGTTAACACAGATGGTCACCCAAATTACGAAGTAAAGTTAGGATGAACTATGTGTGACAAATGGTGCTGTCCTCTTACTTGTGGACTAGTTATTATTTATCTTGAAAACATGTATTAGTGGGTTATATCTTCTTGGCTGCCAAAGGGTGAGATTCCTTTCTCTCTTTGTAGTCCCTTCAGGGATTGTCTGTGATATGCATCACATTCTGGTTTAATGCTTATTTAATAATAAAACTGTTTTCTGTCTCTGCTACCTTTGTGGGGAGATTTTCTGGGCTGGGAGAAGAATTTTGTTTCTAGTGAGATTTCTGCAACAGAGACATGGGGCACCCACTGGAGAATTTACAGGAAAGCAGGAGGAAGAGCATTTCAGTCATGTGGAAAAGACCGGAGATGTCAGAAAGGACTAGTTGGAAGAGAGATGCAGGGAAGAGCTGGGTACTGAAGAGCCTCTTAAGTTATGTTAAGGGATTTGGACTTCATCCGGAGAGAAATTGAATAAGCAAGGTGGTATCCTAATGGGATTTGCCTTTAGGAACCATAACTCTTGCTGTACCATGTAGAAAGATTGGAGAGAATACTAGTGGATGTAAGGAGATGAAGTTAGTTGAGAGATTTAGTTATCAAGATGGGTAATAATAAGACAGTAATAATAGTAATAATCTTCGTAACCACAGCTAACACTTTCTTGAGCTAACAATGTGCTGGGCACTCCTCTAAGGCCTTCACATGTATTATTGCCATTAATTTTTAACAACTGTTCTGTGAAGTCTGTTGCATTATCATCTCTGTTCACAGGTAAGAAACATAAACAGATTAATGACTTGCCCATGGTGGCTTGAGGTGGAGCTGGAATGTAAACCCTGGCTTCTGTTCTGTAAACTCTTAGCTTCTCTTCTACACTGTGTCCTCATGTCATAGTTCGAACAAAGATTATGACAGAATGGATATGTAAGATGGATTGATTCAATAAATACTCTTGTAAGAGTTTACAGGAGATAGAATAGGTAAGACCTAAGTATTAAGTGGGGGTGAGAATGGGCAAGAAGGTGTTAAAGATGTTACCTAGTCTTTTATTAGTACAGTTGATTTATTCACTGGGGCAGGAGTGCCAAAAACATGGCAGTTTTGGAAGAGAAGTTAAAGATTTTGAAGGACATGCTACATTGAGGAATCAGAGTGGAGAAGTCCAACAAAGCAGCTGTTACAAAGCTGTGAAACTCAGAAGGGAAGACATTCCTGAACACAAGGATGGAAACTGAGGTCCTGGCAGTAGACCAGAACACCCAAAGGGAGTGAGCACAGTAAAGATGAAAGGCCTGGATAAAACCCTGGAGGAACATAAAGAAGAGAAGAGTCAGCCCTTTAAGAATTTAAGAGGACATGTCCAAAGAGGTATAGGGAAAACTGTTATGGGAGTGTGCCATTTTCACAGCTCAGAGAAAAGAATGTTCCCAAAGGAAGCAGGGTCAGGCCAGTAGTGTTAAGAACTTCCATTAAAATCTGCCTTGGCTCATAAAGAAGTAAGTGAGGCTATGACCCTCCCTGCCAAACTATCAACCAGTCTGACCATGAATTTAACTCACTTTTTGTGGGAAGTTTAACATGGCAATGCTTTGATTCAATTTTTGCTTTAAATGTGTAGCCTAGGGTGCCTATGTGGCTTAGCCAGTTAAAAATCTGATTGATTTTGGCTCAAGTCATGACCTCAGGGTTGTGAGATCAAGCCCCATGTTGGGCTCATGTGCTATGCATAGAGCCTGCTTCAGATTCTGCCTCTCTCTCAAATTTAAAAATAAATAAATAAATAAATAAATGTATAGACTACTGTCATCACCATCCCCCCTCAATGGTACACCATATTGCTTTCCTTCTGTGGAGCTAAGTATGCAAAATAAGACATCACAGATCCTCCTGCTGCCTCAGGAGGAAAATGAAGAAAATGAAGGCTGGCACAGTGAGCAAACTGAGTGCTCCTCTCTGTAAGAGCAAAACTAGCCATTTTCTTAGTCTCCTCTTAAAGCTCTATAGATCCCACTCTACAGCCTTTCTTTGTTTGTGACCCACGTCTTTCTATCAATATAATTTAATTACTTGACATTTTCCTTTGGAAGCAGGCTTAGGGTGATTTAATGATGTCCACAGAGATTTTGTTTGTTTGTTTGTTTTTAAGTAGATCTGTGGATGGGATTTGTGCCTAGTTTGGGTAGGCTAATACAGAGCCTTTTATTTATGCTTAAAGATTTGGGGGTATGATTAAATAATGTTTTCATTCTGTGCATCTGGGCAACTTAATTTCATTTTGTCCCCTGACATTTGAAGATAGCTTAAGGGTTTTCTTTTCTTTTTCCCTCTATTCATTGTCTCTCAAAGTTTCCCCTCTTTTCTCTTACCCTCCCCACCATTGGATTGTTCATCTTTATTGGCTTGGAAACAGGACTGCAATGTGATTTTCCACTTGGATTCTAGTGGAATGGAATTTTTAGAAGTCTTTTTATCTTCTGGCTGCATGTGGGTGATGAGGAAAACACTCTCTATCAAGGCTCAGAAGGTATTACAGTACCTAGCTACCAGGAATGGTTGAGGTCTGGAGTTGAGTGCATTTAAGCCAGTATATAAAATAAGACCAGACCTGAAAGAGTAGAGGAAGTAAAAAACTAGTGTTTGGTCTTAAGGACTTGAAGACACCCTCTTCTTCATGGTCTTTCTTTATTGAGTTTTCATAGAAATGAACGAGCACTGGTTGGAATTCTGTGTAGGGCTTTGCCAATCCTGTTTTAGCACTTGACGTGGGTAGTGATAGCTTGAGGTAAGATTGTGAGATAATGAAAGGATTGGCTCTGGGTACAGTGCCAGACAGATATTTTTTTCTTAGTTTGATGAGTTTGAGAACCACCCCAGTTTGGTTCCATTTAGTTCTAAATATCCACTCCCAGCTTTGCTGTTAATTTGCTGAACATTTAGCAAATTGCATAGCCACTCTTGAGTTTTGTTTGCTTCTCCTCAGAGTAAGCAGCACCCCCCTCTGCAGGGCACTGGGATGTTTTCAGTTGGCAGAAGTGAAAGAAGCTCCATGTATACATTAGTTCTTACATTTTCCTTCCATTGCAGATAGACCCTAGCAGGGATATTCTGTAAGAGATATACCTTGAAGGAGTGGTGGGAGTCATTGCTTCTAAATGAGTAACTGCAGAACATTCCCCTTAACTAGAGAAGCATGAAGGATTCTGAGATGTCCAAGATCTCCCCTGAAGAGCTAGACTGAAGTGGGCATAAGGTAGACAAGTAAGGCTCTCTGGAGATTAGTCAAATATGAACCAGGGTAGAGATATCCTGTAGGAGGCTGTCTGGCTGCTGGACAGTCCCCTTCATTAGATGTGTAGAGGGAAGAGTACCTACATTTCCTGAGCACCTTGTCCATGCCAGGCATGCTGCTAGGCAGTCTTATACAGATGCTGTGTTTTTTTTTAAATTAATGTACATTATTTATTTCAGGGGTACAGGTCTGTGAATCATCAGTCTTACACAATCCACAGCACTCACCATAGCACATACCCTCCCCAGCGTCCATCACCCAGCTACCTTATCCCTCCCCATGCCCTCAGAAGCCCTCAGTTTGTTTCCTGAGATTAAGTCTCTTATAGTTTGTCTTCCTCCCCTGTCCCATCTTGTGTCATTTTTCCCTCCCTTCCCTCCATGACCCCCCCACTCTGCCTCTCAAATTTCTCATATCAGAGAGATCATATAATTGTCTTTCTCTGATTGACTTATTTCACTTAGCATAATACCCTCTAGTTTGATCTACATCGTTGCAAGTGGCAAGATTTTGTGTATTTTTTAATAGCTGCATAGTATTCCTGTGTGTGTGTGTGTGTGTGTGTATCACATCTTTATCCATTCATCTGTTGACAGACATCTAGGTTCTTTACATAGTTTGGCTCTTGTGGACCTTGCTGCTATAAACATTTGGGTGCACGTGCCCCTTCAGATCATTACTTTTGTATTTTTAGGGTAAATACCCAGTAATGCAATTGATGAGTCGTAAGGTGGCTCTATTTTCAACATTACTCGGCATCAGGAAAATGCAGATGATCTGGTTTTAAAACTGCTCAATGAGGCAGATACTACTACCTGCCTTTGCTTATGAGGAAACCAAGGCTCTGAAAGGTTATAAGATTTGCTGATAGGTACCCATTTAGTAAAGGACAGAGATGACATCTGAACCTAAATCTGACTTCATAGTCCTTTTACTTCCCTGATCTCCTGCTTCTCCAACTTTTCCCTGCTCTGGCATTATAGGGATAAGATGGTCACTGTGGCCCCTCCCTCATCCTCTCCACACATTGGGGTTTGTTCTGACCCAGCTCCTGATACTGGTGATGGGCACATGACGCAGGTTTGGCAATGAGACTCTGGACACCTCTTGGTTACTGTGATTTGATCAGGGTCATACAGACAACACATTTAAATCCGAAGAGTGTCAACCTCTAGAATTGGGAAGAAAAGGTGCCCTCTTTCTTCTGGGGTTGCTGAGCCTCTGGAACATAAGCCCAGAGCTGCCATGGAACATCTTTGCCAGCATGCCAGAGCAGCCCATTGAGAGTAGAGTGAGCAGAGAGGAGAGCACAAAGGAGAGAGGGACACTGGACATCAGAATACAACCTCCTTTCCGTTGTGCCTGATGCTAGATTGCCGCCTCAGCTTTCCCTTTGTAGAGCCAATTTTCTGGCTTAAGAAAAACTGTGCCAAGTTTTCTGTTACTTGTAACCAAAAAAGCCCTGCCTAATATGAGCATTAATAGAGGGAATTTTAAAAAGTATTTTCATTGTCCCTGATCTTTGGAAATTGGCAATTTATACTGGGGTGATACCACACACCTTTGAAAGAGTTAAGTTACCATGGAGTGGTCTGTTCATTTTCTATTACTACTATAACAAATGACCACAAACTTAGTGGTGGAAAACAAAGCACTTTATTGTGTTAGAGGTCTGCAGTTCAGGAGTTTGACCCAGGACCCATGAGGCTAAAATCAGGATGCCCATAGGGCTGCATTCCTTTCTGGAGGCTTTAGAGGAGAACCCATCCCTTGTGTTTTCCAGTTTCTGGAGGTCACCTCCATTCTGTGGTGTGTGGTTCCCTTCGTCCATCTTCAAAACCCACAACATTATTTCCATAGTCATGTATCTTTCTCTGACTCTTCTCTTCTGGCTCCCTCTTCTGCTTTTAAGTACCCCGGCAATCACTTTGGGCACAAGATAATATCCCCATTTTAAGGTCAGCTGATGAGGAACCTTAATATTACTTGCAATCTTAATTCCCCTTCTGCCATGTAAAGTAACATAGGGGCTCTGGGCAATAAAATGCACACATCTTTGGTGAAGGGCTGGGGACACTCTTCTGTCTACCACACTGTGCATTCTCCTCTACCATAGCAAGGGACATGCTTTTTTGTGATTTCGTATTTACTTGTCTTCTCTTTCAATAGCCTGTGATCATTTCTTATTTCTGATTTTTGTCCCAGTGCCTACCGTGGAGCTTGTCCCATAGTCAGTGCCTATTAAAATGTCTGGGTTTGTTTGCTCTAGAAGACCAAGGAAAGGCCAATTAGGCAGGGGGTTATGAAAGTCTTTCTGGAAAGTGATTTCTTTGTCATTGATATATTTTTGGCACCCAACACTGTAGATTTTTATTTATTTTTATTTTTTTAAAACATTTTTTTTAAGATTTTATTTATTTATTCGACAGAGAGAGATCACAAGTAGGCAGAGAGGCAGGCAGAGAGAGAGAGAGAGGAGGAAGCAGGCTCCCCGCTGAGCAGAGAGCCTGATGCGGGACTCGATCCCAGGACTCTGAGATCATGACCTGAGCCGAAGGCAGCGGCTTAACCCACTGAGCCACCCAGGTGCCCAACACTGTAGATTTTAAAAAAATATTTGGGGAGTGAATAAGTAAAAAAGGTAGATTTTGAATTGGATCTTTTAAGATAAGTAGCAGTTGGGGCTTAAAATAAAAAAAATGTGCAGGTGTGCCTGGGGCTCACTGAGGAGAGGATGAAAATAATGATTGGTGTGGAGGGTGGATAAGAGGAAAGACCGTGTTGGAACAGCAGGGGCAGGCTGGGTCACAGTCAGCCTGGGGAACAATGGCTTTCTTCCCTCCCCACAACCAGCTTCAGGAGTTAAGGGCTTTTGTTCTCTGTAGACACTGAAAAATCCTCTGGGCCATTGCATACTCTAGAGGCTGTCACATTTCTCATTCCTCATTGATCTCATCTGGTCCCATCAGTGCAATCAATATGCTAATAGCTCTGAAAATTACATATCTAAACCCAACCTCTTGGACCTCCACACACATAGATTCTAAGTACCTGTTTGTGTGTGTGTGTGTGTGTGTGTTTAAATTTTTTATTTACTTATTTGACAGAGATTGCAAGTAGACAGAAAGGCAAGCAGAGAGAGAGGAAGGGAAGCAGGCTCCCTGCTGAGCAGAGCCCGATGCAGGGCTCCATGCAGGGCTCTATGCAGGGCTCCATGCAGGGCTTGACACGACTCCATGCAGGGCTCGATCCAAGGACCCTGGGATCATGACCTGAGCCAAAGGCAGAGGCCTTAACCCACTGAGCCACCCAGGCGCCCCCTAAGTACCTGTCTGACATTGCCACATAGGCATCTAAAAAGCATCTCAAAGTTCACACATCCAAAAGCAAACTCCTGATTTTTACCACTCCCCCAAACATCAACTTTGTCTTTCCCTGGTCTACATCTCAATAAATGAGTATTCCAGTCTTGCAGTTGCTTAGGTGAAAGATCTTGGAGCTGCTTTATCTTTCATCCCACATTTAACTGATCAGTAAATCCTGTTGCTATGCCTTTAAGATATTTCCAGAATCTAACTACTTATCAACACCCCCCCCATCCCCCACTAAGCCTTGGTTCTGCTGTCCTCTCTCAACCATTATTACTGTAATGGCTTCCCCACTGGGCTCCCTCATTTCACTATTTCCCCCTTGTTGTCAATAAAACAGTGTAATTCTTTTAAAATTCTGATGAGACCTCTGCTCAAGATCCCCCAGAGGCTCTGCATCTCACTTAGAATAAAAACTAATGTCCTACAACAGCCTGCAAGTCCCTATACCAAATGGCCTTGCCCTCTCTGCTCCCTCTCTGTCCTCATTGCCTACTACGCTTTCAGAGGCTCCAAGTACACTGGCCTCCTTACCAGTCCTGCAGCACACCATGTCTACCACTGCCTCAGTGCTTCGATGTGTGCCCTTCTCCCTACACACACTGCTCCTTTCCCACATGTTCCCGTGACTCACACATGTACTCATTCATTTCCTTCAGGTCTCTGCTGAAGTATCATCTTCCTAGGGGGGGATTTCTTTCACCTCCCAACATGCACTAGCACTTCCAAGCATTTTCTATTTCTCTTACTAAAGGTTTTCTTTCTCCCCTTCATCATTTGCCACTATTTGACTTACTGTATATTTATTTTTGCTGCTTCCACTCATTAATGTAAGCTCCAAAATAGTATTGACTATGAATGGTTTTTTTTTTTGTAATTTGTATTCCATACCTACAGTAGTATCAACACATAGTAGGAACCAGAAAAAATATTTGTTGCATGATAAAATACTGTTTTTCCAATAAACAGTGGAAAGTAGATGGTCAGGAATCACCTGGTTGTGGGCTTTGGAGGAAGGAGATGGATATAGCCTATAGTCTACAGAACAACTCCCAGGAGACTGAGATAGAAGCCATGTTCTGGAATCAGGGAGTATGGGCAAAGAGAGATAGCATGAAAGAAGTTCACAAATGGGAACCTTGTAGTTGTGGTAGAATAAATACTGGCAATGAGGGTGAAGGAAGTCAGGTGACTTGATAGTTTTTAGATTGGGAAATGGAAATGTGAGTGCCCCAAGGAGAAAGATGGTACAGGGGGCCTCATTTTTAACTAAGTTCCATTTGGCATGTCTACAAAACATTCCACTGGGGTTGTCTCTCAGGAGGAAGGGCAGACACTGGGCCTGTATCTGCCTTTGCAGGGGCTCTTTTCAGGAGCCTGAGAAGTCAGGCTTGTTGGGTGGGCAGGAGTCTCATGTCCTGCGTGTACCACTGGCTAATATTGGGCAGGCTGGACACCCAGCTTAGTACAGGAAGTAACCAGAGGGGTGTCCTGCTTGAGGCAACACACCTGGAGCTCGGCGTGCTGGGACAGACGGCACATGAGCAGTTCTAGTGAAGGACTGAGAGGGTGGAGACAACTAACCCAGCAAAGACAGAGCAAGAGTGTATGTTTACCTCTTTGTTTTTTCATGTTGGTGAGAAAGTTGGGGATTTATCAGGATTTCTGAAGACAGGAAAATACTCTTCCAAAGAAGTTTCAGTTTCAGGGGTTGAGTGATTGGGACAATCTGCAGTTTTAAGTCCAATGATACACCTGGACGACGGTGGTAACCCTGACTGCTCAGGAATGTGCCACCTCATAAATCTGGCTTAAAACACTTAATGCTCTCGTGTTACCCTAGCTGTTACACTGAAGTTGTTTAACCAGTTAAATATTGGCAGAGTCCTGTTTTCCCTCTGCTTGGGGAAGGAGATTAGTTGCCTCCACCAGAGGGCTGATGTGAGTAGACCATTTCTGTGTTCCTGGATGAGGACAACATGGCCTCTGCTGTGGTGACTGAAAGGAAGGACCTGACACCCTAGGCCAGAGCAAGCTCTCGGATGCCAAGGGAAGACAGAGCACTAAAGTGGAGCCCTGTCAGTTACCCAGTGATGCTCACTAAAAGAATAACACTCCCAGGTGGCTGAACCCTTGACAGGTCATCGACTGACTCGCCAGCTGCCTTCGGGTGTACTTTGGAAAGTGGCAATGATTTATCTTTAGCTTGGCACCTCTGGGCCAACAGCTAAGAAGATCAAATTACCTTCCTATTTAAAAATACTTGTCTGTCCTCCCTCAGTGCCCTCTGTAATAGGTGCCGGCTCTGATTTCCCTGCAGTGTGCCTCACACCTTCAGCCTTCTCTCCTTCAGGCCTGGACCAGGTGCTTGGTTTGCCCTGGGTGGGTATGAATAGATTCCTAGAGCACATATTGGCTTGGTCATATATTTACCCAAAGTCCTGATATTTTTTCAGGGAAACAGATGAATTTCTTTTTTGCTTGATTTTTGCAGCCCCAAAGGGAAAATAATACAGTGTGGTACTAGGGGATATGGCTTTCTTCCCTCCGTACAGAATGGTCACACTGACATCATCATGATCTAAATCTACTAATCTCTTAACATCCAGCTTGCTGACCCCTCTAACTTGCCCAGGGAGGTGAGACTGTGCTGGAACTGGAGAGCCTCGGCCTTTTGAGTTGTACCTGGAACCGTGTCCCTTTGAAGTTTTGCTTTCTACTGGATCATTGCAGTAAACTGGACATGCTTCTCCATGGCTCCAGTCTCATCTTCAGTCTTCTGAAATTTTTCTTTCCAGACTGATTCCTTTCAAAGGCGTTCCCCTCCTCCCTTACTCCTGCAAACACTAACATCAGCTCTTCAACTGGAAGAAATACAGGAAAGATCTACAAATACAGGAAGAGCCACTGACCTCAAACAACCCAGCAGTAATCCCCGAGACAAGGGGATGCAAAGCCCGACAGCCTTCTTAGCAGAGGGGAGATGGGAACATACAGGGAGAATCACTAAATTATTCTCCCACTCAGTTATTCTGACACAGAGCAAAATCCACCTCTGCATGTTATGTAGCCTCGTACAGATCATGTATCTACTTCCCCATTTGTAAAACAAGGATCCTACAGGGTTGTTGTAGGAGATAAATATCGTAGTTCCTCAAAATAAAGAAATCATTCATTCATTGAATGTCTATTTTATGATAAAGCACCAAGAATAAAGCAGTATGCTTTTATGGGATTGACATGCGAATGAGATGCTGAGGCTTGAGTGAAAAGAAGAAAGCATCCAGCCACAGAGAATTAGGGGAAAAGCATTCTTGGCAGAGGGCACAGCTGATGAATGCAGTGGCTCTAAGGTAAAAAAAAAAAGATTTTGTATCCCAGGAAACCAGAAAAGGGCCAATATAGCTGGAGCCTATGGGCAAAAGTAAGAGTGGGGAGGGAAGCAAGGGTCAGCTCTTGTGAGGCTTGCTGGAGAAGAAGGTAAATATTTGGACTACACGTTAAGTATCAGAGGAAGAGTAGCATGTTCTGGTTTACATTTTAAAAGTTCACATTGTCTTCTCTCCATGTAAGGGATTGCAAGAGTGGAAGGTAGGATAAGAAGACTGGAGTAAAAGACAGTCATTTAGGAAAGAACATGTGGCTTGGACTCTACATATTGAACTTTTTGTTTCTGGACAGTAACAGTTGAGTCTTAACTGGTTTCCGGTAGCATCTATGTGGATGCACTCAGAGTAAAGCATTTGCCCTTCTGATTTCTATGAAGAGGTCTGTGTGACCTTTTTAAACATCCAGTCTGTTTAGTCTGGATCACATCTAACTGTGATTATCTTTGTGGGTCTAAGTCATAGAATAATAGTATTCTAGAGTCGGTGAGAGTTGAATGGTACATTCTTTTCCCCATTGCCTACACTTAGACCCTTTCAATCCAGATGAATGGCTACTTTTAAAACAATGTAACAGTTTTATTGAGATGTAACTTATATTCTACAGACTTTACCTATTTAAATTGTAGATGTCAGTGGTTTTGAGTATATTCACAGAATTGTGCACCTATCAACACAATATAATTTTAGAATATTTTTTATCACTCTAGAAAAAAGTCACATATCCATTAGCAATCACTGTCCATTCCTCCTATCCCCAGCCCCAGATCTAGGCAACTACCAACTTGCTTTGCATTTTCATGAATTTCTTTATTCTGTATATTTTATATACATACTATCATAAAGTATGTGACCTGTTGTGACTGGCTTCTTTCACTTTGAATAATGTCTTCAAGGTTGATCCACGTAGCTTGTGTCAGTACTTCTTTCTTTTTATTGATGAATGCATTCTGTTGTATAGATATACACAGTGCAAGAGATGTCACCCTCCTCCCTAGCTGCATGTTTAAGTTATTTTCCTGATCAGGAAGTTTTTCTTATTTTCTGTATTTGAAAGTAATACTAAAAGCATCATCCTTTAGTTTCCTCCACGTAAAGCAATACTGAATTCTTCAGCTTATCTTCTTTCTGTTAAATAATGTATTTTGC
Source organism: Neogale vison (assembly GCF_020171115.1). Taxonomy (NCBI): domain Eukaryota; kingdom Metazoa; phylum Chordata; class Mammalia; order Carnivora; family Mustelidae; genus Neogale; species Neogale vison. The sequence goes on along the minus strand of NC_058091.1, from coordinate 183,629,999 downwards.
CTAATATTCCCGTACTCCTTTATAGCCTCCTCCTTCATTTAAAATGTGAAAATCAAGATCCATCACCGTAAAAAGAATCTGACCAGTGTCAGCAATTACAAAAAGATTGTTCTCATAGTAATTGCACATACTGCTTTCTTGGTTATATGTATGTAGTCACTTTGACCCTCAGGTCTTTTTCTGTCATACTTGTGTATATTGGGTTAATCTCTCTCTTCTTTCTGTGGTTTTCCATATTTATGCATATCACTTTACATGCATGCCAGTGCTTGAATCTGGTGCTCATCTGGCCTCTGAAATTGAGGCTTTTTTTTTTTTTTTTTGGTCTACCTTAGACCTCTTACTCATTTCTTCATTTTGGCTCCATAGTACTGGCACATATTTTTCAGAGCCTAGGAGAAGGGCGCCTTCCTCTGGACTGTACATTGTCTTAAATTCTCAGCTCCTGTTGGGTTTTTCCTTTTGAGATGAGGGAAGCTCAATTTCCTTGCTCCCCTGTTTCAACATAATAACTTTGCCTGGTTCACAGCTCTTTATTTCAAATGCCTACTATTTATTTGGTCATCCATCCAACATTTAATACATGGTTATTGAAGAACAGACACTCTTCTAGGTTCTGGAGACATAGTAGTGAACAAAACAGACTAAGACCTAGCAATCATAGTTTATATTCTGGTAAATGTTATAGAATTTAAGTATAAACAAGCTTGATCCCTGAGATTGCATCATTTAAAAGGGACTTTATATTTTCTGGTGAAGTCTGCGCCCCCCCCCCCTTTTTGAGGAAAAAAAATAAGAAGCTGTAGAACAGAAGAGTTACTGGACTTGTTCATAATCCGTCCCTGATAGGGCTAAAATGAATCCTAACTCTTAGACTCCCAGTGTTCTTTTCACTACACTATGCAAATGGAAAGGGTTTGAGAAGCCCCTTGAACTGACAGATGTGATATGAGGTAATGTAGCATTTCTTAGGTATGGGAATATGTATGAGATATTAGTAGTAGACATTACTGTAGATTTTGGAATGAAAGAACACAAGGAACATGAACATGAAGGATGGGAATAGCAAAAATTGGTATTTGAAACTTTTTAAATCCAGACCCTCTTTCTTTTTTTTTTTTTCCAAAGACTCTATTTATTTATTTGATGAGAGATATCACAAGTAGGCAGAGAGGCAGGCACAGAGAGAGAGGAGGAAGCAGGCTCCCTGCTGAGCAGAGAGCCCGATGTGGGACTCGATCCCAGGACCCCGAGATCATGACCCGAGCCGAAGGCAGCGGCTTAACCCACTGAGCCACCCAGGTGCCCCAGACCTTCTTTCTTGAGGGAGCTTCTGCAAAGTCAGACTTCCAAGTTACAGAAAACACTGCACAAACATACATGATTTAGTGAACTTTTCACAAACAGATTCCTTTGTTTTCTTCAAGGAACTCTGAAAGCTGCTTTCAGAGGGCAAGTTAGGCAGTGAATTTTCCTGTTTTAATTTCAAAGCTCAGCATGTTATTTTATGTTCCCAACGGTTTCCTCTTTCTCCTTTCCCTCAGAGTTCAAGATTAACAGCAATTTTCAACCTTGAGACAGTGTAAACATTTCACCTCTATGGATTACAATGAGGTTGGGTTCATTGATGTGTGTGCACATCTGGACTTTCATGAGATGGTTTGGACTTCCTCTCAAGGCCTCCCTTTAGACCGGACAGAGATATGGATTTTTTTCCCCCAGGTGTGGAAGATAATTCCAAAACTTCATTTGTTAGAAGACCATGCTCAGAGTCACACCCTCAAGGTTTCAGATTTTGCAGCCTGGAACTCTTCTTGAGGTCTACACCTGGCTTTGATAACTGAGTATCATGAGTGTTCCTCCATCCCCAAGCCTAGAAATGTCAATGTTGACTCCATGCTATTAAAAGTCTGCCTCCGGGGGCGCCTGGGTGGCTCAGTGGGTTAAGCCGCTGCCTTCGGCTCAGGTCATGATCTCAGGGTCCTGGGATCGAGTCCCACATCGGGCTCTCTGCTCAACAGGGAGCCTGCTTCCTCCTCTCTCTCTCTGCCTGCCTCTCTGCCTGCTTGTGCTCTCTGTCAAATAAATAAATAAAATCTTAAAAAAAAAAAAAAAGTCTGCCCCCGTCACCATGTCATGTCCCTTCTAAAACCTCAGAGAAAACAATGAGAAATCAATGGAGACAGGAAAGACCAGAAAGAGGAATAAATTCAAGGGTTACCCTTTAAGGTAGAAAGAAACTAAAAGGGAAGCATCGTGGTGGTTTAGAAGTGAAATATTTATGAATTAGAGGCAAATTTGGAAATTTTAAAAGATGGTTTAGAAACAGATGAGACAAAATTTGTTGGTGATCTATCCTTCCATCCTTTCCTAGAGTACTTTCTTTCCCCATCACCTCACCTCCCTATTCCCCCTGCACACACATCTCAACTTGCCAATAAATGCTGGTATAATACGTGGCAACAAAGGAGTCAATAATTTCCCAAACAAGGCAGAGGAAGACCTGGTCCGTTGTCTCTAGTATTTATGATTCACAAAGTGTCAAACAACCTTACATGCTGCAAATGGGAGCAACCGTGTTTCCTGACAGAAATCCCTCTGTCTGCTTTTGGTAGCTTAGAGATGAAGCTTGTTACATGCAACAGTCCAAAGAACCAAAACCCTCTGGTTCACAGCTGTCACCCTGCTACACATGGATTTTTGCTAGTTCTTCAAGCCATCTGGCAGCCATCTTCCTATGGCCATTGAGGTAAAGGGAGATTCTTCTGAATTTTGTAATTAATGAATACTTACTATGTGTTGTTTTTGCATGTGTAAGTGACCAGTTTAAAGAGATAAAAGTTTATACTGTGTTCTCTAGCTTCAAGTCACTCATAGGTTTGGTTTTTTGAAAATGAACAGGAACAGGATAACCCAATGAGTATTGTGACCTTACACTAATGGTCTCCATCAAAAACCATTAACTGCTTAGAACATGGAGCTGTTGGAGGCAAACTGTGTGTTTTTCTCCTGGGACCAAGGGCCACCTGTAATAACTGCTAGATGCCTACACATCCAACATGAGCTATTCCCAACAGGCATAACCATGTAAAACATTGGAATGTCTTAGGAACTTTCCAGAAGAGTGGTGACTATTATTCTTCTTAGACTTGGAGGAACCAGGTGGATCAGAGTCACTTTGATATTGTATCATGGTAACTACATGGCTGTCACAAGGTAATATAGTCTTCAAGAATCAAATTATATCCATTCGGATCCATTACTCTTACTAGGCTCCTAGGGAAAAGCAGAAAGATTTACAATTAATAAGGGAAACAAAATAACACATAGCAGATAGTATAGTATAAAGAATAAAACCAAAGCTCTGCAGCCAGACTCTGGATTTGAATCCTGATTGTGCTGCTTACTAGCTGGAAGACCATGGATGCTTTTCTTAATCCATTCCATGCCTTGGTATCCCATCCATAAAACTAGGATGATAATGGTGTCTGCCTCAGGGAGTTATGAAGGTTAAATGAATTAATACTTGGAAGTATTTTGAACAGCGTCTAGGCCATAGTAATGGCTTGATAAATGTTAGATCTTATTATTACAATATTATTATTAAATCTAATAATAATAAGATCTAATATTATATTAGATAATAAAATAATTATTAGATAAGAAGATAATTAGATAATAAGATCTAATATTATTAGAGAACTTATAATATTACTACCCCAAATAATTAAATTAATTCAGGACTAATTAATGTGATATTACCCACATTAAGAACTTAGAGCACAGATAAATACATTTTTTAAAATTTTTAAGTTTTTATTTTAATTCCAGTTAACATGCAGTGTTATTACAATATAGTACTTCAACAATTCTGTATATTATAAGATGCTCATCACACCACGTAAGTCCTTAATCCTCATCACCTACTTAACCTGTCCCCCACCTCTTCTCTACGAACCATCAGTTTGTTTTCTATAATTAAGAATATGTTCTTGATTTTTCTCTCATTCTCTTTTTACCCCGGCTCATTTGTTTTGTTTCCTAAATTCCACATATGACTGAAATCACATGGTATTTGTCTTTCTCTGACTGACTGACTTTGCTTAGTATTATACTCTGTAGCTCCACCCATGTCATTGCAAATGGCAAGATTTCATTCTTTTTTATGGCCAAATATATATATATATATATATATATATATATATATATATATATATGGCATGTCTTCTTTATCCATTCATTAATTAGTGAACACTTGGGCAGCTTCCATAACTTGGCTATTGTAAGTAATGCTGCTGTAAACATAGGGGTGCCTTTATCCCTTTGAATTAGTGTTTTTTGTATTCTTTGGGTAAATACCTAGTAAAATGATTGCTGGATTGTAGAGTAGTTCTATTTTTAACTTTTTGAGGAAGCTCCATACTGTCTCTTGCAGTGGCTGCACCAGTTTGCATTCCCATCAACAGTGCACAAGGGTTACTTTTCCTCCCCATCCTCACAGACACTTCTTGTTTCTTGTGTTGTTGATTTTGGTCATTCTGACAGGTGTAAGGTGATATCTCGTTGTAGTTTTGATTTGCACTTCCCTGATGGTTAGTGATGATGAACATCTTTTCAAGTTATCTGTTGGCCATCTGTATGTCTATGGAGAAATGTCTGTTCATGTCTTCTGCACATATTTTCACTTGATTATTTGGTTTTTAGCTGCTGAGTTTTATAAGTTCTTTATATATTTTAGATATTAACCCTTTATCAGAGATTTCATTTGCAAATATTTTCTCCCATTTCAAAGGTTGCCTTTTAGTTCTGTAGATTGTTTCCCTTACTGTAAAGAAGCTTTTTATTTTGATGTAATCCGGGTAGTTTATTTTTGCTTTTGTGTCCTTTGCCTCAAGAAACATATCTAGAGAAAACTTGCTATGTATAGCCAATGTCAGAGAGGTAACTGACTGTCTTGTCCTCTAGAATTTTTATGATTTCAGGCCTCACATTTAGGTCTTTTATCTGTTTTGAATTTATTTTTGTGTATGGTGTAAGAAAATGGTGTAGTTTCATTTGTTTGCATGTAGCTTTCCAGTTTTCCCAACACCATTTGTTGGGGAATGTCTTTTTCCCATTGGATTTTCTTTCTTGCTTTATCAAAAATTAATTGACCATATACTTGTGAGTTTATTTCTGAGCTTCTTGTTCTGTTTTGTTGATCTGTGTATCTGGTTTTGTGCCAGTACCATACTGTTTTAATTATTGCAGCTTTGAAATATAACTTTAAGTCCAGAATTTTGATGCCTCCAGCTTCACTTTTCTTTTTCAAGATTACTTTGGCTATATGGGGTCTTTTGTGGTTCGATACAAATTTTAAAATTGTTTGGTCTAGTTCTGTGAAAAAGGTTATTGGCATTTTGATAGGAATTGTATTAAATGTGTAGATTGCTTTGCATAGTATGTACATCTTAACAATATTTTTACTTCTAACCTGGGGCATGTGATGTATTTCTATGTCTTTGTGTTTTCTTCAGGTTTTTCATCAGTGTTTTATAGTTTTCAGAGTATAGGTCCTTTATCTCTATGGTTAGGTTTATTCCCAAGTATCTTATTTTTTTGGTGCAACTGTAAATGGGATTGTTTTCATAATTTTTCTTTCTGCTGCTTCATTATTGGTGTATTATCAGTCTATTAAAATTTTCTAGTTCTTCCTGTTTCAGTTTTGTAGTTTATACGTTTCAAGGAACTTATCCATTTCTTCTAGGTTGTCTAATTTGTTGACATAATAGGTTTTCATAATATTCTAATTGTTTGAATTTCTGTGGTGCTGGTTGTTATTTCTCCTCTCTCATTTATGGTTTTGTTTATTTGAGTGCTTTCTCTTTTTTCTTGATAGGTCTGGTGTGAGGTTTAATAATTTTAATAATTTTACTCTTTTTTTTTTTTTTAAAGAACCAGCTCCTGGTTTCATTGATTTTTCCATTGTTTTTTTGTTTATTTTTTTTAGTTTCTATATAATTTATTTCTGCTCTAATCTTTATTGTTTTCTTCCTTCTGATAGTTTTAGGTTTTATTGTTCTTCTTCTAGCTCCTTTAAGCATAAAATTAGGTTTATTAATTTGAGATTTTTCTTGATACTTCAGGTAGTCCTGTTATAAACTTCCCCTTTAGAACTTCTTTGGCTGCATCCCAAAGGTTTTGGACCATGATGTTTACCTTTTCATTTATTCCCATACATCGTTTAATTTCTTTTTTGATTTCCTGGTTGACTCATTCATTGTTTAGTAGCATGTTGTTTAACTTCCATATATTTGTGGCCTTTCTAGTTTGTTTATTGGTTGATTTCTAGTTTCATAGCATTGGAGTAAGAAAAAATGCACGGAATGACTATGATGTTCTTGAATTTGTTGAGGTTTGTTTTGTGGCCTAATATGTGATCTATTCTGGAGAATGTTCTATGTGAACTTAGAAAAGGATGTGTACTCTGCTGTTATAGGGTAGAATGTTCTGAATATAGCTGTTAAATCCATCTGGTCCAGTGTGTCTTTCAAAGCCAATGTTTCCTTGTTGATTTTCTGTACATTCCTATAAGTGGAGTGTTAAAGTCCCCTACTATAATTGTATTGTTACAGATTAATTCCTTTATGTTTATTATTAACTGATTAATGTATTTGACTTCTCCCATGTTGGGTGCATAAATATTTACTATTGTTATATCTTCTTGTTGGATTGTCCCCTTTATTATTACATAGTGTCCTCCTTTGTCTCTTATTACAGTCTTTGTTTTACAGTCTGTTTTATTCTATATAAGTGTTACTAATTTGGCTTTCTTTTGACATCCATTTGCATGACAGATGCTTCTCCAACCCCTCACTTTGAAACTGCACGTGACTTTTGGTCAAAAATGAGTCTCTTGTAGGCAGCATATAAACGGGCCTTGTTTTTTTATTTTTTGTTTCTAATTCATTCTGTCAATCTGTGTCTTTTGATTGGGGCAGTTAGTCCATTCACACTCAAAGTAATTATTGATATATATGTATGTATTGCCGTTTTATTGTTTTGTGGTTGTTTCTGAGGATTTTCTCAGGTCCTTTCTTGTCTTTTCCTCTTTCATGATTTGTTGGTTTTCTTCAGTAATATTTTTGGATTTCTTTCTCTTTATTCTTTGCATGTTTATTAGTGGCTTTTGATGTAAGGATATATAGTGGATATCAGCACTGTACTGGTTCACACAGGTGGCCCTGTGCTTATGTTGAAGGGCAGGTGAGGAAAATAGCACTGACCAGTTCTTTTATTGCCAGATGGGGCTCTCCATGAACACTGTCTCTCTGGGACATGATCTAAGATGAGCAAATAACCTCTCCACTGTGTGCCCCAGCTGCTTTTCAGAACACTGTTCCCACACTGTATGTCTATGTGCTGTTTGCCCTGCCTTCTCCCCAAGAGCAGTCCCAGTGCTCTCTCAGCTCTATCTAAGCCAAGCCCTGCTGGTTGCAAGAACTCATGAAATTCAGTCCCTCTTGCTTTCCAGGCCCTTTGCTCTGGGAATTTGTTTACCTCATGAATTCCTCCCAGTCTGTCTTTGCAGCTCCCTTCCCACCACAGGAGCCATGACCCATTTCTCTTCAAAATCATGTCACTATACTTCTTACCTTCTTTGATGTGGCCTACTTTCTACCTTTGGTTGTGGAGTTTGTTCTTCCTGTCTTCAGATCAATTTCTGGGGCATGTAAGAGGATATGATAGTTTCTAGTTGTATTCACAGTAGAAAGCAAGCTTAGGGTCCCCTTACTTTGTTGCCATCTTCCCCTCTAGAGCACAGATGTATTGATGAAGGCTGGAGAAGTCTGAGTTAGCCTCATGGAGGTGGGGACACTTAAGCTCGGTTTTGTATACAGGTGGCACTATCAGGGTAAGAGAATAGCACCTAGATTGTCCCACACTCATATGAATGAGTTAGCATTACACATACGGAGGAGCCTGAGAACATATTCTATAAAAGTCAAAGCTGCAGGATCTTCAGGCAATGGTTGAAGAGAATGAACACTCACTGTTTAAAATTCCTCCCAAACTGGCTGAGCAGTAGTGAAGCATGGTGATGGAATGAGTACATTGCAAAGATGACAGAAAACAATTACAAAGAGAGAATTAATTTACACTAATGCAAGAAAACATGCACTTTTACTGAAGAGAAATTTAGAGGAGTTACTATAATGAAAAAGAAAAGGGTATATAAATTATCCTTTAAGTTTCAAATAACAGAATTCACTCTGTTCAAGCAGAAAAGAAATTTATTAGTGAGTATTAAGTACCTTCCAGAATGGGGAATGAAGAGTAGAGTCAAATTGTAGAGTAACACAACCCAAAGCAATGCGCAGTCATCCCGGGGCTTCCATAGCCAAAACTGCTACTGCTCAGTACCGTCACATTCAATATTAGATAACAGAAACTCCAACACCACCATCTTTGAAGTAATGGTTTAGGTCAGAGCCTGGAAAACTCATAGGCTGGAGACCTATTTTGTGTGTAAAATTTTACTGGAACACAGTCATGCCCACTAATTCACAGTGTCTATTATCAGAAAGAATCGTGCAAATTTTTTAAAATTGGGATCATAGAAATAAGAGATGAATGCACATAGAAGGAATAAAGATTCTCCCAGAAAATGTTTTTGAATAGCAAAGATTTGGGAAGTATGAGAGAATATATAAATGGTATGAAAGATCGATTAAAAGTTCCCATATCTATCCCAACAGAGATTATATGAAGGACAAAGTTGGGATGGGAGTCAAGGATAACCTAAGGGGGTGGAAAGGACCTTAATATTCCCTGCTGAGCAGGCCGAGTGCTGAGCAGAATGAGTGGGAAAAAATCATTTGCTTCTATACATTTTGGCAAAATGTAAAACACCCAATAATAGAAAAAATTTTAAAACTTGTAGAGGAAAATATTTAAAACTTTCTTAGAGTTAGAGCTAGAGGTAGTTCAATGAAATGAGTGTCTCCTTGGCCTCAGATGTTCCATTGACATAATGGATCCTAGCATGATGAAACAGATATGGGAGAGAAGACACAATTACAGATATGGATAAAAATTTCAAATTTTTGAATGAATATACTGTGTAAAAAATCCATATGAAACAAAAATTTTATAGGAAAGCAGTATCCCCACATTGGCTAAAGAAGAGTTAAAAAAAAAAAAAAAAGGAAAAAACGGCAGGAAACATGGAGAAAATATCCCCGATCTTCCATAGATTTTAATTGCCAAACTTTTAAAAAATTGATAATTTCTGTTTTATAAAACTGTTACAAAGATAGAAAAAAGGGAATGTTTCCTAAGGCTAAGACTAGCATGACTCTTATTACATCCAAACCAGAAAAAAACTGGCATGGAAAAGGGAAATTGTAAACAAATCTCACCTTTGAACAAAGATGCAAAACTGTTAAATAATACATTAATGAATCAATTCCAAGAATATGTAAAATGAATAATAACTTCTTGTTTCAGCACTATATTTCTCCTCCTTTGATAGTTGGAAACAATATTCTCTTCCATGCTCTAGTTAACTATTTGGTGCTTTTATTTTTATTTTAAAAAAATTTTTTTAATTTTTAAAATTTTTTATAAACATATAATGTATTATTATCCCCAGGGGTACAGGTCTGTGAATCGCCAGGTTTACACACTTCACAGCACTCACCATAGCACATACCCTCCCCAATGTCCTAAACCCCACCACCCTCTCCCTACCCCCCCAGCCCCGGACCCCCCTCTGTTTTGTGACATTAAGAGACTCTCATGGTTTGTCTCCCTCCCGATCCCATCTTGTTTCATTTATTCTTTTCCTACTCCCCAACCCAGCCACGTTGCATCTCCACTTCCTCATATCAGGGAGATCATATGATAGTTGTCTTTCTCTGATTGACTTATTTCATTCAGCATAATACCCTCTAGTTCCATCCATGTCACTGGAAATGGCAAGATTTCATTTCTTTTGATGGCTGTGTAGTATTCCATTGTATGTATATACCACATCTTCATTATCCATTCATCTGTTGATGGACATCTAGGTTCTTCCCATAGTTTGGCTATTATGGACATTGCTGCTATAAACATTTGGGTGCACGTGCCCCTTCGGATCACTACGTTTTTATCTTTAGGGTAAATACCCGGTAGTGCAGTTGCTGGGTTGTAAGGTAGTTCTATTTTCAACTTTTCGAGGAACCTCCATACTGTTTTCCAGAGTGGTTGCACCAGCTTGCATTCCCACCCACAGTGTAGGAGGGTTCCCCTTTCTCCACATCCTTGCCAGCATCTGTCATTTCCTGACTTGTTAATTTTAGCCATTCTTACTGCTGTGAGGTGGTATCTCACTGTGGGTTTGATTTGTATTTCCCTGATGCCGAGTGATGTGGAGCACTTTTTCATGAATATGTTGGCCATCTGGATGTCTTCTTTGCAGAAATGCCTGTTCCTGTCTTCTGCCCATTTCTTGATTGGATTATTTGTTCTGTGGGTGTTCAGTTTGCTAAGCTCTTCATAGATTTTGGATACTAGCCCTTTATCTGACATGTCATTTGTAAATATCTTCTCCCATTCTGTCAGTTGTCTTTTGGTTTTGTTAACTGTTTCCTTTGCTGTGCAAAAGCTTTTGATCTTGATGAAGTCCCAATAGTTCATTTTTGCCCTTGCTTCCCTTGCCGTTGGCGATGTTCCTAGGAAGAAGTTTCTGTGGCTGAGGTCGAAGAGGTTGCTGCCTCTGTTCTCCTCAAGGATTTTCTTTCTCACATCGAGGTCCTTCATTATTTGGTGCTTTTAAGACTTTTTTCTTTTTACCTTTTACTCTTGCTTTTTAGTTATTCTCAGTAGAAAGATTTGTCTAATTTATATGGTTTACTGTTCCTAGAAATAGAGGCTCTGGAACTCTAATTCTCCTTTTCTGGAAGAAAATAATTTGGTGCCCTGAGATATCAGATATAAGCATAATGAAAATATAGTATTGCGGGGGTAATGAAGAATCTTATATATCATTATCCTGGCCAAAGGTACTGGTTAAGAAGAAAGGACGATGACATTTTTTTTCTAAGCAAGACACAAAACTCAGATGCTACAAAGAAAAAAGATTAATAAACTTGACCACATACAAATTTAAACTTTAAATTTACATTAAAATTATTGAAATTTTATAATCACAAATTTATATTCACTTGGCAGAGGACATCATAAATAATATTAAGAGACAGAAGACAAGATATTTGGACCCCATGTAACAAAGGGAGGATTTACAAACCAATAATAAAATGATAGGGAACTAGCCCCCCATTCTCATGAGCTAGACTTATCAACAAACAATTCACAGAACAAAAATGCAAATTGTGGGTAAACTCAAGAAGATAATCTACTTCACTTATAACCAGCGAGATGAAACCAAACTACAGATAAACTAGTGCTGGTATATGCTGCCGGTAATAGCAAAAAAATATGTGTACCTTTAGCCAGCATTTTACCTCTAATTTTTAACCTAAAAGATTCACACAAGGTTACAAAGATGCTTACTTGGAAATCTTCAGTGTCCCTCAGTGCCTACATAAAGGTTAAACATCCAAATTATGAAATACTATATAGCTGTTATCAATATTGGGATAGATTTATATATGCTTCAGGGAAAAGATACTAGGTAAAAGAAGTAAATTTGAGAACTTTTCTTTTTCATTTATGTAAAAAAATCCCATGTGTACTTGTATATCCATATTTATAAAGGGAAAGCAAAACTCAGAAGATGCACACCAAGTTACTGGCAATGTTTGTGTTGGAGGCATTTGAAAGTTAGATGTGGATGAGTGGGGACTTTCACATGTTTCCCTAAATAACAGTATAGTCCTTGAATATTTAATAATGAACTGTATTTATTTATTATTTATATATTAAAATTAAAAAAAAAATGGTGCATGGACTATGAGATACAATTAAAGAAGCCTGAACTTTGGAATCAAGCAAACTTAGCTTCTCTCATCCTAGCTTTTTCTTGCTGGGCCTATGACTTTGGGTAAGTCATTCAGGCTCTCTGAACTTTCATCTGAATTTAAAATGAGGGTAATAAAAAAATAAAAACCTGTATGTAAATGTCAAATAGTGTTTTGCACGTAGTAGGTTTAATAAAATTTGCTGTGTTCCTTCTCTTAGGGAATCGTAAAAAATAAGTAAGGGGGAGATAAGGCAGAGATCTCTTCTTCAAGACTTTGAAAGTGAGGAAGAATAACTTAGCCTTCATTTGGAAAGCAGAAGAGCCACTGTAAAGTCTTGAACGAAGAGTGAACTGATCCAAAAGATGTTTTAGGAAGATTAGTTTGGTGATTCTAAAGAGAAAAACAAGTCCATTGGCACAGCTTTATCTTTTTTTTTTTTTTTTCTGTATAAATGGTGACACTGTAGAATTGAAAACCCTTATGATGCATAACATGTCCTTCATTGTCAGATGTGACCTAGTGAGGATCTGGGCAGAAGAAAGCTCCCTAGAGAAGCCCATAGCTGTACAGCTTTATTTGATCCTCTTAAAATCAGCATTGTGGCTAAGCTCCAGTGGAGTCAGTTTCTCTAATTGCATTTCATCAGGATCATCTATTTTTCTTTCAGACTTCTAAGCTACAACTGCAGATATTGAAGCAGAACCAATAGTTTCTTAGTAAGTTGAAGGCAGACCTGGTTTAGTCACAGCACAAAATTTTGTCACCACAAATACCCAAAGTTAGAATAGACTCTTCCCTGGGAGAAAACTGACATTCTGATGGATACTCTTCCATGTCATGCCCATATCAGCCAAGCTGAGGCCCAGGGCTCTTCATTTGGTCATTCAGGATAACACTAATGTTCTGACACATGTCCTGTAGAGGATGACACTTGTAAATGGTAACAGTAATAATAATGTGTAAATCTGCATCATAACTTGGAATTTGCAAATCCAACGAGTATCCACAAATGAGAAATAGACCATGCTTCTTGACAACCTTCCCATTAGGGTTCTCTTACCCTATGTCTTTGTCTTCATCATCTCTCTATATAAGAAATCATCCTTTTAGAATCTCCTGATTCTGGTGGTACCAAACTGAACTCCATCTTGAGAAGACAGAGGGTAGACATTAACTTTTATGGTGATCAGTGTGCTTTCAAGTCATGCCACGGCCCACATTAGTTTCCAAATACTTAGAAATGAAGATTTTTGTATCCATACAAATATCTTCCAAAGTAAAATTAACTGCATCTGGCATTCAATCCATTGTTACCAGACACGTTCAGAGGCAGGAAAATACATCCGATAATGAGGGGAAAAGTAAGTTCATTGAAACTAACTCAGAAATGATACAGATGATAGAATTGGTAGTCAAGGACATTAATAGAGTTTCTGTACACTATCCTGTATGTTCGACAGGCTAGAGAAAGGATTGAACATGCTAGGAGAGACATGGTAGATTAAACATAAATTCTAGAGATGAAAACTATAATCTCAGGTGGGACTGATTACATTTATCATTGTGGAAGAAAAGACTAATGAACTTAAACACATGGCAATATAAATTATATAAAATGAAACAGATTGAAAAAGGACTTTTTAAAAATAAGCAGAATATCTGTGAACTGAGGGACAAGTTGAAGTAGCCAAAGATAAGAATAATTAGAATCTCTGAAGGAAAAAATGAGGAAAGGGGCAGAAAAAATATTTGAAGTAAGAATAGTTTCTAAATTTGATCAATACTATAACCCACAGATCTGAGAATCCCAATAAAGCTCAAGTACAAGAAACACAAAGAAAATGACGCCATGGCAAATCACATTCAAGCTTCTTAAAACTAGTGGTAAAGAAATGCAGTCTGAGAAAAAAGGTACATTACATATATACTGAGCAAAAATGGTAAGGATGAGAGTAGATTTCTTCTTTGAAACAATACAAGCTAGAAGACAAGGGAGCAACATTTTCAAAGTACTTAAAGAAGAACAGCCTAGGGTGCCTGGGTGGCTCAGTGGGTTGAGCTGCTGCCTTTGGCTCGGGTTGTGATCCTGGGGTCCTGGGATTGAGTTCCGCTTCGGCGGGGACCCTACTTCCCCCACCCCACCCGCCTACTAGTGCTGTCTGTCAAATAAATAAATAAAATCTCGCAAAAGAAAAAAAAACAAAACAAAAACCAGCCTAGAATTTATCCTACTATCTTATAAAGGCAAAGGAAGAATAAGACTTTTCATGTATGCAAAATCTGAAGTAATTCATCACCAATATATTTTCCCTATTAGAAATATACAAATAAGTGTTTGATGCAGAAATAAAATTATACCAGATAAAAACATAGATATAAAACAAAACAAAACAAAAACATAGTCTACATAAAGGAATAAAAAGCACCAGAAAAATTTTACAGGAAATAAAGGGGATATAGGGACAAGTTCAACTACACCATGAAAAAACAATCAGTAAAATCCAGAGTAGAGGATATTTTTCAGATCTCAATTTCTTTTTCTTTCTTTCTTTCTTTTTTTTTTTTTTTTAAAGCTGTTATTTGAGAGAAAAAGAGAGAGAAAGCACAAGCAGGGGTAGTGCTAGAAGAAGAGCTGGCAGGGAGCCCCACGTGGGGCTCTATTTCAGAAGCCTGGGATCATGACCTGAGCTGAAGGCAGACACTTAACTGAGCCATCCAGGCACCCTCGCTTAATTTCTTTTAGTAACAAAACAAACAAATTTAAAAAAAAGACTAGAATGTGAGTTGATATAAATTAAGAGAGAGACAATCTCTGTACTACCACTAGAGTGGCTAAAATTAAAAGCACTGAAAATGCAAAATGTCAGCAGGGGTGTGATTCAACCTAAAATCTCATATGTTGGTGATGGGAGTGTAAGAGTTACAACCACTTGGGAAAACTCCTTAGTAGTTTCATATAATGTAAGTTTATGTACATTTTACTGTATTATGAACCAGCAATTTCAATCCCAGAATTTGCCCTAGAAAAATAAAATCTTAATCCACAGAAATACTTGAGCAAGTGTTTATAGCATCTTTATTCCTAATAACCTCAAACTAGAAACAACCTGATCAGTAGGTAAATAGATAAATCATATACACCTATATAGTGGGGTAAACGTAGTGGAGAGAAACAGTATGTAAGTAATGGAAGCAAAAACATGGATAAATCTGAGAAATATTAAACTGAACAACAACAACAACAACAACAACAAAAAACAAAAAAGCCAGACACAATAGGGGTATGTACCTTGTAGTAGCATTCTAGGAAGTTGTAGAATAGTCAAAACCAATCTGTGAAGAGTAGCTGCCTCTGGGGTAGAGAGTAGGAACTGACTATTAAAGGACTTAAGAAAGCTATGGAGTGATTAAAATTTTCTCTGTCTTGGTAAAGGTATGGGTCCACACAGTGTATATATTTGTCAAAAATAAATTGAATTGTATACTTAAGATTTGTGCCTTTATTATATATAGATTCTACTTCAGTTTAAAAGAGGGAAGATTGAAAGTAAAATATGTTATTGATAAATGGGATATAAAATAAAACCTGACTGTAAAACAATATTTTTTAGAGAAATAAAAAAATGCATAAACAGATGATATCAAAGAATTGTTGATAATTTCATTCTGTGTGTCAAAACTGTCCTGATTCTGTAAAAAAAAAAAAGTCTATATATTTTTTACCTATTTGGAAAGTAATTGAGCAGGATAACATGATGTCAGGGATTTGCTTTAAAATGCAAGCAATTAGGGGCACCTGGGTGGCTCAGTGGGTTAAAGCCTCTGCCTTTGGCTCAGGCCATGATCCCAGGGTCCTGGGATGGAGCCCCTGTGGCTCTCCGCTCAGCGGGGAGCCTGCTTCCCTTCCTCTCTCTCTCTCTCTGCCTGCCTCTCTGCCTACTTGTGATCTCTGTCTGTCAAAAAAAAAAAAAAAAAAAAAAAGCAAGCAAATAAAAAAAAGCAAAGGGGAAAAGAGGTGCTAGATGAAGCAAGTATCAAGCAAAATGTTGACATTTGTTGAATCTAGATAATGCATAAATAGGTATTCGAGTAACTCTATTATGAGATAAATATGTAGTATATGCATTATGAAAAATGCAAAAGGTTCTACAAGAATGTTATAAGAAAGTGAAAAGCATGTTTTTAAAATTATTTGTATTAAATGGAAACTGCCTTTTCTCCCACCAGAGATCTTCAAATTGGATACTTGAGTCCCAGGCTAGGACAAAGATGGACTTGTATTTCTTTGGCCCTGTATGGCTGATAGCGAGGACTCGTTTCAGCCTATGAGCTCCTCATGAAGAACATGTCTATCCCTCAGTGGGGGGATCACCCAGCTCTTTTCTTTTTAGTAGCATGACTCACCTTCCCCTATCATCTGTGTTTTAGTTAGTACTTTTATTCTGGGTGTGAACTGAACTCAGGGATAATTTCACATTAGCTGTCTCCAGACTTCATACATGCTTAGGATTAAAAAAAAAATACCCTTCCAATATATGTATACTTATTTATTTATAAATTTTATACACATATGCACACCAATATTCTTATATGGTTTATACATGATAAAATATCATAAAATTGAAACAAAAATATGGGAAAAAGATAAATACGATTTTAAATTTCTTATTCTTAATAGCTTCATAGAATCATTTGTCTCAAAATGATATTGAGAAGTTATCAAAATAAAATATACACTTAAAGCAAGGACTTTCTTTAATGTTAGTACATATGATTTGCCTTCGGAAGGCAGTTACTTCAGACCTGTGATTTGAGGAAAGCAGTGACCCTGTGGAGCCAGCTGTGGTCCAAAGGTAGAACAAGGTGTACCCCCCCCACACCTGCAAACACTGTGTATAATCAGAATCCTTCTCTGTGCAGAGCCCTTCACAAGACAGGGCTTGCTCCTCGTTTTCCACTACCCCTGCTTCAGGCTATCCAGTTGGACTTAATTTCCTTCTTTCCCACTTGTTATGGTCTAGAATGTGACAGGCTGTGGTTGATATATTTCTTTCGAGGTGGCTCCCTCTGTTCCTCTGTACCTTCTTTCACCTTCGCAAGCATCCTTGCTGTTCTCTCTGCTGCCCCTCTTGAATCTTACTGCCTTGTATGGTCACATCAAACTTGCCAAGATTCTGTGTTACCCACAGAAAAAGTCGTGTGCATCTCTGTGGCAGACCCCTGCAAACCCCATTTGATTTCCTATGGCTTCTTCCTACAATCACCAACTCACCTGGTCCGTTTACTGTTCTCAGACATCCGAGTCGCATGCCTGCATCCTAGTTCTGTGCCTGTTTTTTTCTCTGTCTGAAATGCCCTTTCCTCCCTACCTTCTCATTAATCCTTAGTTTTAAGTTCCAGTTTGGGTACCACCTCCCTACAAGACATTTTTGGACCATTTGGGGCTCTTAGAATTCCTTCCTCTCCTAAATGCCTACAGTAGTTTCTAGTATTCTGTCTCTTCGACTTCAGTTTATGTTCCTTTTAGATTTTCTGTCTAATCTGGCATAGTGTAAATGCTGAATGAACAAATGAGTAAGTAAGTGAATGAATGACTGACTCTGTGTTCTCCTGTCCTCTCAGGTGCTATTTTATCTTGATAGCTTTTTTCACATAGCAGCTAGCCTGTAGGGTTTAGGAAAATCTGCAGGGGCCATCATGCTGCTAAAACTATGAATATGACAGTCCGGACTGCCACAGTAACTGATTTCTAACCTCTCCCTGACCTCATTTCTCCTGCAAGGCTGTCTTGCATCGTCTGCACTCCTAGTAACACAGCTGGTTTTGTCTTTCACCTTGTCTCTCTAGTCTGCTTTTGGGTGCCAGGTCGAGGAAGCAGGTCCCCTTGGAGATGGTGATTGTTCGTCCCTTCCAGATAAATCCAGTGCCCATACCCTCTGAAAAGGGGACAGGACTAGAGGAGATTGAAGTGTTGACTCTACACAGTCAAGATCTGGTTACTGAGGTTAGAGGCAGAATTACAGAAAAGAGATGCCAGTGTGAGAGGGATGGCTGGAAAACTTGTGCTTCGGACATTATGTGGAGAGGGAATCAGGAGAGCCTAGATGTTCACTTGCTGTCTTTCCACTTCCTTCTATGCACTGAAAGGTGGATGATTTACTTCTACATATTTTTCCTACAAACTGGACAGTGGTCAGAGTGGGTGTGGTGAGGCTGAGTACCTGAGTAGGATTTTCCTAGGCAAGGGAGGAGTAACAAAGACAATAGACTGTCTTTCCAATTATTTAAGTGTTTCCATTAAAAATAAGCTATTTAAAAATAAGAACATTCATACTAAACACTAATTACCACTGAATTTATTAGGCAGACCAATTTAGTGATCCTAGGTTCTAATTGATGTTGTCCCTTGCTGTTTGAACACTAACTGGCTTTAAATGCTTAATATAATGCTGAATTTCCTAATTTTTTATTTTAAGTGTTTGTTAAGCACACGCTGTGTGTTTAAATTTGATAATATAAAGAACTATTCTTTTGCCCATTTTTCTATGAATTCTATTATGATCTTCCTGAATGTAGACCTAATAGGTACTCTGGTAATTAGGTAAATATGGATTTTAGATCAGTTGTTATTTATTTATCTATTTATTTATTTATTTAAGGATTTATTTATTAGAGAGAAATGTAGGGAGAGGAAATAAGGAGATTTAGCCAACTCCATGCTCAAAGTGGGGCCGGATGCCGGGCTTGATTTCACCACCCTGCATTTACAACCCTGAGATCAGGACCCTGAGATCATGATGGGAGCAGAAACTAAGAGTTGGACACTTAACTGACTGCACCAGCCAGGCGCCCCTTGATCTGCAATTTTTAAATGGATAGGCCTGTGGAGATAAGATAAGGCCACAAGATGAGAACTTAGTCCCTAGATCAGTGCTTTGGCCTGGTGACCTACAACGGTCAAATTTGAAGAAAGAGGAGAAAGTACTATGAGAGAGACTATCAGAAAGCAAAGGGTAGTTAGGAATTTATCCGTTAACCAAAAGGTGTAACTTGGCTAGAAAGACTTAAAGCAGGGAAGAAGTAATGATTTAGGGGAAATAGTGCTAGCAGGAAAGTCCTGAGGACTATAGCATGATAGATTGGGAAGAATGTGGGCATAGTTAGCTGAAAGAATTAAAAAAAAGAAAAGAAAAGAAAAAAAAGTTCGAGAGAGAAAGTGCTAAGATTTTGTGCGCCTGACTCATGTCCAGCCACGAACCGTGTCACACATCGTCACTGTGTATTTATGATTTTCCTATCTCTGCTGCCATGTAGATAAAATATTCGTGTCTTGCTTTATTTTAAAATTTATTATCTTAAATTTATTTTTACGATTTAAAATAGTGTTTGTCCTCTAAGTGGGCTGACCATGGATATGCTTACTGCAAAGGCACTTTTGAAACGGTAGTGTAGAGAATGTGCAAGTAAAGAGTGAGCGTATGTTGAAAAGAGTGCAGAAAGTGGTTACGTACAGCTGAAGGGAAAGTGTAGAGTGTGCATCCATACAGCTACCTCCTGGGTCTAGGCCTTGAACTTTCCAGCACCCAAAAGTTTCTCCATGTTCTTTTGTATCATGACTGCACTCCCTCTCCTGAGTTCAGGAAGGTATTATCTTAGAGACTTCTGAAAGTTTTATAATTTTGCTCTTTACATTTAGGTTAATAATCAACCCCGAACAAATTTGTGTGTGTGAAATGAGGTGCAGGTTCAACTCTTTCTTTTCCTTATTTGGATACTCCGTTGTCCCAGTATCATTTATTAAAAAGCCTGTCTCCATTGCACTGCGTAATCAATTATCTGTCTCTAGGCCCTGAATTTATTTATCCTACTATAAAGAGACTTTTTTAAAGTTCATTAATTTAAGCCGCTGATTATCCTAGCATCACTTTCTTGAGCCTTTCCTGTGTGTGTCTTACTCTCTGTATTTAACGGACAATCTTCATTTAGTCCTTGTTACAGCCCCGTGGCAGTGTTCTGTTGTTATCCCTGGGTGGTTCAGAGGTTAAGTAACTTGCCCAAGGGTACCCAGTGAGTTAGTAACAAAGCCAATATTCCAATGTCTATCCTGCCTTCTACTCTGAGGCCCAAAAACCTTCCACAGAGCTGACCAGTAATCCTGTCTCTGAGCATTTCAGTCACAGCCTTTTAGGTATTTTGTCTAAAACCTGCCTCAAACCACCCTGCCCTCCTAGACACATAACTTGTTCTCCCTGTCTGTCTGGAGACGTCTGCCGATTGGATTTGAATTCTTTGTCTATTTAAAGAATCAAATATCAGTCAGCAGTTCAGGCAGCCCAAGCCTCAGGCTCTCTGCCGCTTTCTCTTGCCAAGGGATCTTGGCTAGGTTTGGGGTTTTCCCAAAAGGGTTTGCTACTTGATACTCACTCTTCAGCCTAGTTTTTAACCTGTGATGCTTTCCTGAGCCTGCACAGGTAGTTGATTGTGCAGCTTTTCCTTTGTGTGCAAAGAATGTTCCGTCATCAGCCCAGATTTACTTTCTCAAATGTATCACTGGGAGATGGCAGCCTGTGGCAAGGGAGAGCTGATTGGAGGGCTGAAATGGGTCCTCGAATTGACGTGCATTGCTTGGGTTGCCAAGCAGGGCTACATTTTCAAAAGGGATAATTATCCAAGGTCTGTTGCAGAGCTGAAATCTGGTTTATAAAAGAGAAGAGGTTAGGGGCAATGCCATTCACACTGAGTGTGCCAAATCCTTAATCGTGAAATATTCTCAGAATGCCGGCAGTCACTTCTGGGTAACCCCACTTACACAATAGTTCCTAAAGCTGCCAGACACACTGCTATGAAATGCTTAAGTAAGGTCAATAAACAATGTGGGAATTCATTGTCTTTCTCTGAAATATCTTACTGACTCTGAATATGAAGAATATGAATTCTTTCATCTTTTCTGCCACAAAAACGTGACAGAGCATGGATGTTACTACCTTGTCCCATCTATGTGACCTTGCCGCATATTGACACCGCCCCCTAGAGGTTGCATGAGGGATGGATACAGCATATGACTGGTTACACAACTTTTTTTCCTAAAGCTCCTCACTTGATTGGTGGCTAAAGGCCAGCAACGGTTTTGAAAGCATAGTTTACAAAAGCGAAAATAAACTTCTGGGACTTCATCAAAATCAAAAGCTTCTGCACAGCAAAGGAAATAGTCAAAAAAACAAAGAGGCAACCCACGGAATGGGAGAAGATATTTGCAAATGACAGTACAGACAAAAGGTTGATATCCAGGATCTATAATGAACTCCTCAAACTCAACCCACATGAAACAGGCAAACACATCAAAAGATGGGCAGAAGATATGAACAGACACTTCTCCAATCAAGACATACAAATGGCTATCAGACACATGAAAAAAATGCTCATCATCATTAGCCCTCAGGGAGATTCAAATTAAAACCACATTGAGATATCACCTTACACCAGTTAGAATGGCCAAAATTAACAAAACAGGAAACAACATGTGTTGGAGAGGATGTGGAGAAAGGGGAACCCTCTTACACTGTTGGTGGGAATGCAAGTTGGTGCAGCGTCTTTGGAGAACAGTGTGGAGATTCCTCAAGAAATTAAAAATAGAGCTTCCCTATGACCCTGCAATTGCACTCCTGGGTATTTACCCCAAAGATACAGATGTCGTGAAAAGAAGGACCATCTGTACCCCAATGTTTATAGCAGCAATGGCCACAGTCACCAAACTATGGAAAGAGCCAAGATGCCCTTCAACGGATGAATGGATAAGGAAGATGTGGTCCATATACACTATGGAGTATTATGCCTCCATCAGAAAGGATGAATACCCAACTTTTGTAGCAACATGGACGGGACTGGAAGAGATTATGCTGAGTGAAATAAGTCAAGCAGAGAGAGTCAATTATCATATGGTTTCACTTATTTGTGGAGCATAACAAATAGCATGGAGGACAAGGGGTGTTAGAGAGGAGTAGGGAATTTGGGAAAATTGGAAGGGGAGGTGAACCATGAGAGACTATGGACTCTGAAAAACAATCTGAGGGGTTTGAAGTGGTGGGGGGGGGAGGGTGGGAGGTTGGGGGTACCAGGTGGTGGGTATTATAGAGGGCACGGCTTGCATGGAGCACTGGGTGTGGTGAAAAAATAATGAATAATGTTTTTCTGAAAATAAATAAATTGGAAAAAAAAGAAAAAGATGTTAACTTTAGGTTAAATTAAACAAGATTAGAGTTAAGAAACATAAAAAAAAAAAAAAAAAGAAAGCATAGTTTAGGTTTTACCCTAGAGTCCATCCCGTGCCTGGTGGTCCCTCACTACACGTCCTTAAATTTCCTGACAACCTGTCAACAAAAAGATGATGTTAGCTCTTGGCACAGGTGGCATATTCTGCCGGAGATGTGGTAGACAGTGTGAAGCCACTGCTTGGGTGTGCAGGGACTTTACCCTTCTGTTCTGAGACTCAGAAAGCTCCTGGTTTTCTTGAGGCATGGAATGTCCCTGTATTTATTGACTTTTCATTCTACCAGATTCTTCACTCCCATTCTGTAACATGAGGATGCTTTTGATACATCTCTTACCTTCTCACACCTTTCTTTTTAAAACCTTTTTCATCAGCAGTTGTCACACTATCTGTATGGGCTCCAAGAATGACCTCAGATGATTATGTAACTATTGGATTTATTTATAAGAAGGAATGGTATAGATTTCCTCATGGCAACACCCTGAATTGCAGTGATGCCTCTTCTTCAAAATCAGCTGCAGGCTCAGTGTTTATTTCAGGATCTTCTGGCACTAGAGAAAGCTGGGAGAATGAGGAAAGTCTACTCAGTTGATTGAATATGTTCTGGACTTTACATATTACTGGTTTCATGCAAAGATGTTTCTTGAAGTCTGATTCATTGCTGTGAGTCCCCAAAATTGCTGACACAGATTGCTTCACTGTAAATGGGGCTCAGGAAAATCAGAGAAAACCTATAATATTATATTTTGGGAGTAATCTTCAACATACAGTATCTAAATATATAGAGACTATGTTGGCAGCAAGGAAATGGGCATTGATTAGAAAATCTAGGAGAATGCAACTTATAGACCGACAGCTGCTAAGTTGCTTGTCTCTCTTGTTTGCTGGTTTAGAATGTGAGAGATGAAAGTCCTGCTCTTATGCTCATAGTTCTAAATAAAAATCTTTCTGAAAGCATCAGGAATTGAAAGAAAGAGAGGGACTCTGAAGCATTCTAAGATAAACCAATAAAAGAAAAGGGCAATGTCTGGAAAACAGATCGAGGTAGTTAGGATGGCTGACACCACTTCCCTCAATCCCGGATCTGTGCTAGCTGAAACATGAAGCAAGGTGGGATCCAAAAAACAGCATGTGAAGCCAAGGATAAGCTGGTTGAGATAAGAAGCCAGATGGTGCCTTCCATCTCCACCTCAACCGACCCTGCCCATTACCATTTACAAGCACTTTTGAGAAAGTGCTTGGACTATTCTGTGTGGACTTCGGTTTGGTACCCTCCTTGCAGGTTCTCTTCTTTGGTGTGACTACATCTTCATTCCTCTGGCCAAATATGTCCTGGGGCTCTGTGGTACGTGGTGAGTGCTTGGGTCAAGTTTTCTTGGTACCTGGGGTGGTAATCAATAGGATTGACAGGGCAAGAAAATTCCAAGAGGTAGAATTTGTATAGAATAGTAATGGTATGGTGCTTTTCAGCTTGCAAACTGTTTTCAGATCTGAGGTGGCAATGGCTCTGTCTGGTCATGTTCAGTTTCACTCAGCCACAATCACATCCTGACACAGGATAGGTGCTAGTAGTTGTTGAATTTGTGATTAACAAAGAAATCTATCATTTCATTTGACATCACAGTTATCCACCGAAGTAACTAGGGCTGTTATCACCCATTCGCATTTCATAGATGAGAATATTGAGTCTCAACAGAAGTAAACAAATGATTTTCCTCTAGAACTCAGGCTTCTATATAGCTGCATTAGAACTACAGCCGAGTTATTTATTATTATTTATTATTTATTTATTTATTTATTTTAAGAGGGAAAGAGAGCCCAAGGTGAGGCTTGATCTCAGGACCCTAAGATCACAATCTGAGCCAGAATCAAGAGTTGGACGCTTAACTGACTGAGCTGTCTAGGTGCCACTGACCCATTTATTTTTAACCCAAATCCAGTGTTTCTTCTACTATATCAGAAAAGAGAAATGGAGGTGAAGGAGGCTATCAGTTATTTGAACCAGACTTCTAGGGAAATTGAATGGATTTTAACTTTTTTTTTATTGTTACATAGGCTGGGGTTTCATTTATAGCCTGAAGCCAGTAAGGGTCTAGAGAGGTCAGTTGGAGGATGTCAGGGACTATAAAGAAAGGGGGTTGGGATGCCTGGGTGGCTCAGTTGGTTGAACATCTAACTCTTGATTTCAGCTTAGGCTGTGATCTTGGGTTTGTGGGATGAAGCCATGGGTCCAGCTCTGCACTCAGCGCAGTCTGCTTGTCCTTCTCCCTCTGCTCTTACCCCTGCATGGCACATGCTCTCTCTCTCTCTCTTTTTCTCTCAAATATATAAATAAATAAATAAAACCTTCTAAAAAAATTAAAAAGGGCTTCTTAGGGCTTTACCAGAGAGCTAACTATTGGATTAGTAGAAGGGATGATGTTGTCAAGTAGAATAGCTGTAAAAATTGAAAACACTTTGGGAGAAAAGGACTTCCACGGCAAGGGGAGGTGGAGCTGAAGGGTTGCAATATGCAAGGATAAGGAGTATGGGCCCAGGGACTTGGAGGAATTCTAAAGACCAGAAGCTAGGGTGCTTTCAGAACTATACTTGAGTTAGAACAAAGGCAAACCAAAAAGTAAAATAATTGAGACTAACAGAGAAAAGGTGACATCTTTACTCAATGATGGAGCAATCATGCATAATAACATATGCTGTATTTCCCCCATTTATCCTCAGTAATCTAGAAAATGTAGAACCTACAGCTGCTTTTGGAAGTATGATAGTAAATGTCTGTCTTAGCTCCTGAAAGTTGGGTTAAGATCCCTGACCAGAGCATGTGGTATTTTCCTATTTTCCATTTCACACTAAACACCACTTACATATTTCAAAAGAGGCCTTCTCTGTGTCTCTAAACCAATCTAGACAAATAGTGTATTGAAATGGCAAGATCATCCAAAGAAAGCTAGGAAACATAAGTTGAGTACTGGCTTTGCCAGTAACATTGTGACCCTAGACAAGTCAGTCATAATTCCTGGGTTTCACTATCCCCCTTGGAAATGAGAAGATTTAACAAAGATTCTATGTCATAGAAGTTTCCTGAGTCTAACAATCTATGAAGCAAGGGAGAAAATAAGATGCAACATTCATAAAGTATTTTGCTTCTTCATAAATAAGCTTTTCAAAGGCTTTGTTGACCTGTGTTGACACTCAGGTCAGGCTGGTTTTCAGGTTCCAATTCATTATGCTGGTAATTTATCAGGCTTATCTAATTATTATTTTATAAAAACAAATGAGCCAAATTTGTTAATTTAGCTTACCTAGATAACAAGTCAGATTTTAACAATTTATAAATATACCAAAATAAGAAAGAATCAGAGGCAAAGACTTTTTTTCTTTTCCATTGGGAAAGATGATAGAATATTTCCTTGAATTTTTAGTGTACAGTATATGGGGAACACATTTGGCATGTCCATATAATGACACTTGGAGTGGATGAGAGCATTTCCAGAGAATAATAAATACTAACGTTCCTTCAAAAGGCTGAACCTAGGTCAGAAGGGGGACCGAGAGAGTTACTTCTTTTTTTTTTTTTTTAAAGATTTTATTTATTTATTTGACAGAGATCACAAGTAGGCAGAGGCAGGCAGAGAGAGAAGAGGAAGCAGGCTCCCTGCTGAGCAGAGAGCCCGATGTGGGGCTCGATCCCAGGACCCTGAGATCATGACCTGAGCCGAAGGCAGTGGCTTAACCACTGAGCCACCCAGGCACCCCGAGAGAGTTACTTCTAAAAGCATGCCTCATATTTGCTTTCTTTGTTCCTGGGTGGACTATATGGCCAAAAAGGTTGTTAGTACGCCTTTGGAAATCATCAACTGAGGGCACTGGTTAATGAGATACTGACACCTCTGCAGGTTGAGAAGAGACAGTCTCCATGCAGCATAAAAAGGAAAGTTCTCCAACATGCTTTCCTTGTTATATTGCTTTACTTGAGAAACAGTGTGTACATTGGTTAAGATCATGGGCTCTATAGTCAGATTACCTGTGGTATATCATTTAGTAGCTGTGATGTGTCATTAGTAGCTGGGTGACCTTGACCAGCCTATTTAATCTTACCTCTGTTAATGTATCTCTAAAACAGAATTATAATAGGAACTCGGAGAATTGTTGCAAAGGACTAATGAGCAGATACACATATATAGCTTGAAAGGATGCCTATTGAGTGCTACTGAGTAGCACTGTTTCACTTAGGGTAATCATTGCTGTTGCTGCATTACATTGGTGTGGAATAACTTGTGTGCCCAGTTAAGGTTAGGAATAGGTATCTGATTAGGGGTCATGACTGGGCACTGGATGATAAGTGATGGTTGTTAACATCGACTAGATTGAGAACACCAAAGTTTGAGCAGAAAAGTCCTGCTACTCCTTACTTATAGTTAAGTCACCTCACATGATCAGTAGTTGACTACACCTTGGTATTTGTTCTAATTGGGAATGATCTTTGTCCCTACTTTTCTCCATAATGAGAAAGGAGGGTTGAATGAGTACACCTTTATAGGGATCATTTAAGTAGCCTGGGATGTGAAGGTGACTTGTGTTCTGCCAGTTTTTTCAGAGGTATTGGAAATTGGATTAGAAGTGAACGATCATGAAACTAGCAGCTATATAATTCACAGATGCAGTTCACTCTAGAAAAAGGGTAGTCCAAGCTCCTTCTGTACTTGTTGAGTTCATTATATATTTTTTATTCTAACAAGATAATCTTTGCCAATCATACGGCATTATCATATGCTAGCAATGAGAGAAGCACCACTAAGGGACAAATGGATGCAAGAGAATTAACAATGTATTTTAATGCCTGTCAGAATTACCAAGAGGGAATCAGATATTCATTACAGAGTGCCTTCTCTTTAATACTTTTTAGTTTAAATAGATCCCAGTGGATCTATGGAATTTTTCTCATTTCACCTCTGTGTAATAGAAAAGGAGAACCAAGTTGGGCATGTTAAAGTAGCAGAACACACTTCTAGAACATGTGCCTCTTTCTGTACTCACTACTTTCTGAAAAGGTGACACAATCTCCGTTTTCTGCCTTTTCCTTTATGACATCCTGGTGATTTTAGTATCCATAATTCAAAGAGCCACCTCTAAGAGCATAGTTTAATATTTGTTGTGTCTGGTTGGAAAACAATGAAGGACTCTGATGTCATGATTAAAATAAGCATCACTTTGGCATTTTTGTTTCCTGAATTGATTTCTTTTTTGAACACATTCTCTTTTCTAGAACCCGGTAATAATGCAGACAAATCTGAATTCATTTATTTGTTTCATGCTGAGGAGCCAAACTTTGTAGAAGTGCTCCACTCTTGCCTGAGTAGCAAACAATTTCATTTCATGTGTATTGAGAAGTTGGAGGATGCAGGGATGGAAATGAGGGGTGTGGAACTACAGGCTCCATGTAGCAGTGGACATTTTTCTTGGATAATGACTTTAATAATCCTACACTTGAAAGAAAGGGCAAAAAAAGAAATAAAGTGGTTCTCAACTTTATTTGATGGTTCTCAACTCTGTTTTTTCCCCTGAATTTTAGCAATCACTTTGCTCTTGAAATTGGAGTAGTCACATTCACTTCTGCCATTTTATCCATAAAGCCAGAGATTTAAAACACTGTACTAAGCCGTCTGTATTTGAATCTCTGGTATTAAGTGGATGGTAGGTGGTTCTGTGAATTAAGATTAGGATCAGCAGCATATAGTAGAAAAATTCAGAGTGGTAGTGGCTTCATCTAGATGGATGTGTCTTACTTCTTGCTCACACAAAACAAATACAAAGGGAGGTAGGCCAGAGCAGATGAGATGTCATCAGGGAGTCATCAGGAGCCCAGGAACCTTTGGGTTCTCTGTATCATCATCCCTAGACTGTGATCCTTGCTCTTGAAAGTCCCAAAAGGTCTTCTAATTATATCTGTGGACAAGAGAGCAAATGGAGAGATACTCTTTTAAGGGATTTCTCTTCCAAAACTCCATTTAACTCTTAAATCTATATCTCTTTGATTGAAACTTAATGATACAGCCAAAATTGGCTACAGGAAAGGCTGAGAAATGTGTCTTTAGCTAGGCAGTTATGTATCCAGCTGAAACTTTGGTTTCCGATGAACAAGAAGCAGAACATAGATAATGGGAAACAGCTAGCATTCTGTGAAGAATATTGCAGTAGATTCATTCTGGAAGCCAATAGTAGAGAGAAATAGATCATAGAAAAGATTCTATGAGGGGTTGCTGGGCTGGCTCAGTCAGAAGAGCATGCGATTCTTGATCTCAGGGTCATGAGTTGGAGCCTCACATTGGGTGTACAGATTACTAAAGAAAATAAACTTAAAAAGAATAAATCTGCTCTTGTGAAGATCTTCAAGCAGAAGAAGACAGTTCTGATCAAGGGCTCAGTCCCAAGACCCTGAGATCGTGACCTGAGGTGAAACCGAGTCAGACACTCAATTAACTGAGCCACCCAGGTGCCCACATACTATTTTTTTTAAACTGGAATTTAAATAAAAACTTAAAATGGGCGTCAGTTGGTTAAACAACTGCCTTCGACTCAGGTCATGATCCTGGAGTTCTGGGATAGAGTCCCACATTGCGGGGAGGTGGGGGAAATCCCTGCTCAGCAGGGGGTCTCCTTCTCCCTCTGACCTTCTCTTTGGGTCATGCTTGCTGTCTCTCATTCTCTTTCTTGCTCTCAAATAAAAAAAATCTTAAAAAAAAATAAAAACTTAGGGGTTCCTCTGTGGCTCAGTGGGTTAAAGCCTCTGCGTTCCACTCGGGTCATGATCCCAGAGTCCTGGGATTGAGGCCCGCATCGGGCTCTCTGCTCGGCAGGGAGCCTGCATTCCACCCCCACGCCCCCGCCTCTCTGCCTGCCTCTCTGCCTACTTGTGATCTCTGTCTGTCAAATAAATGAATAAAACCTTTAAAAAAAAATAAAAAATAAGGGGCGCCTGGGTGGCTCAGTGGGTTAAGCCGCTGCCTTCGGCTCAGGTCATGATCTCAGGGTCCTGGGATCGAGTCCCACATCGGGCTCTCTGCTTGGCAGGGAGCCTGCTTCCCTCTCTCTCTCTGCCTGCCTCTCCATCTACTTGTGATTTCTCTCTGTCAAAATAAATACATAAAAAAATCTTTAAAAAAATAAAAAATAAAAACTTAAAATGGAAAAGAAAAGATTCTGTGAAATAATACCTAGACTTTGAGGAACCTATGTTTGTATTCTTTAAGTTTTCTAGTTCTATGGGTAATGTATGTCATCTAGGCAGGTTATCAGGTTATATATCAAATTCATGTTTAATAATGAGGGACTTGCAAAAACTGATTATGGGAAGAAATTGATTATACATAAGAGAATTAAGTTAGGATGATATACTTCCTGCACTTCCCAGATTGCCCATCTGGGCAATGTAACATATCATGCCATGATGTTTGAGCATTGTACACATGTAGCCAGTCTCAGTTTCCTCAGTGAACAAAAAACAAGTGTAAATGCAAGAAAAGGTCATTCTAGGTGTAGGGGAGACCCATCCACCTTATCACAACCAAATAGATGGCTCTAGAACTGTGGCTCAGTTCATGAAAAAACCCTACTTCCTAGATGGTTTGAGAGAACATTTATACTTGGAAAAACACATCTGTGAAAAGCAGTTGTGCAGATTAATATGATAAAAGTGAGCCAGTGAGTGCTGAAAAAGTGTAGGACAAAAGCAAAGATGAAGGTCAGACTCAGGAGGAAAAGCCTGTGGAATGCATGTTGAGGGTCTGGTGGAGTGGAAGTCCTAGCCAGAAAGCCAAGCTGAAGATTCCCACTGGATGAGGAGGCTGCTAGTTCCCTCTATCCTCACAAGTTTAGTTTCAAACACCTCTCAGGGCAGAAAGATGTGCAACTAATTCAGTTGTTGCTTAAGAAATAGTTAAAGCGAGGATCATATGTCAGTCCTTAAGAGCCAAATAATGAAATTTTAAACAGAAGGCAGAATTTTAAAGATTTATTTATTTATTTGACAGACAGAGATCACAAGTAGGCAGAGCAGCAGGCAGAGAGAGAGGAGGAAGCAGGCTCTCCGCAGAGCAGAGAGCCCAATGTGGGGCTCGATCCCAGGACCCTGAGATCCCGACCTGAGCCGAAGGCAGAGGCTTTAACCCACTGAGCCACCCAGGTGTCCCAGAAGGCAGAATTTTAAACATGGGACAGAAACACAGATTCCCACTTGCAGATCACAGAAAGGACACCTCTCTTGGAGTCTTCTGGTCTCTTCTCCTGCTGTAAGGAATCCCACATCAGGTCTACACCACATGTAGTAAATATGGTCCAGTGGCCCTGGATGACCTGAGTCTTCTCAGGGATTCCTGTGAAAAATGCAACCCTGTTGACTTTACAGTTTTATTTAGTCTTACTCTGGGGATGGACCAGTCTCTCTCACTGACCTGAGACAACCTCTTTGCAGCTGGAGCCTTGAGAAAATCCTCCATAAGAGCTCTGGCAGGGGCAGAGATGGAATCATAGAAGAATGAGAAATGTTCCTTTGTTTGAGGTCCCGGAGTCTCCACAGATGGTTGTTGATTGGAAGCCAGGGGAGGAGAATGAGTGATCAGTGCTTATCCTCAGACCCAAGACACCCTGAAGCCCAACCCAACAGCATTACTCCCCATATTACAAAGAGAACATTTTTGAGATTTAGACTAGATGTATTACTAACAGTATCATAGGAGGCAGACACCACCAAGTCTAGCTCTAGATCTCAAGACTTTCCAATACAGTTTCTGGCTTCCCAGGCTTTGTTTTACTCTGATAACATGTGCAGGTCCAATAAAGAAGCTTGATGTACCATATCTCTTAAACCACCTCCATGTGACTGGCCAGTACCTGCCCATCTTCTTCTTTTCCCTTGCAGAGTCTCCTATGCTATATTTAGAACACTAACAAGTACATGGAAGCTACCAGTAAGCCCCAGCAGAGAGAGATTAACGAATTGGGATCTTCTTAGCTATCAAGGTGTATTCTTCTGACCCTCAGTGGAAAACCATAGAGCTCCATAAAAGGGAGAGAGGCAAGGCTCTTCAAACTATTTGTGAATAATTTTAATATTCATTTATTCTGTTACCATCTATTGAAGCTTATCTTAACAAAGGCACTAAGCTAGAAACTAGGAATATAATAGTAAATAAAACAGATGGTCTCTCCTGCCACAAAATGTATCTTCTCACAGGGGAAACTAATTTTAAAAACTCAAACTCATAAGTAATTATTTAATTAAAGCTGTACAAAGTTGATGCAAGGAAGTATCCAGTTTTACAAAGTATATTTTAAGGGTACTGATCTAGCCTATGGCTCAGGAAAAGCTTCCTTGAGGTTGTGTGGTTGTGTAACAAGATTTAATTTGGTATCTGAAGGTTGAATAAGAATTAACAAAGATGGTGCTTTGAGCGGAGGGAAGAGCATGGGGAAGGCCAAGGAAGTAGAAGAAACAGTAATATGAAAGAAAAATGTGATACCTATATACAATGGAATATTATTCAAGCATAAAAAAGAAGGAAATCCTGCCATTTATGACAGCATGCATGGACTTTGAGGGCATGGTGTTAAGTGAAATAGGTCAGAGAAAGACAAATGACCTCACTTACATGTGGACTCTTAAACCAACAACAACAACAACTCTGTAAATGAATTCATAGATCCAGAGAACAAATCAGTGGTTGCCACAGGCAGGAGGTGGGGATGAGTGGTTGTAATAGCTAAAGGGGGTTAAAAAGTACAAATTTCCAGTTATAAGATAAATAGGTCCAGGGATGTGGTGCTCAGCATGGTGATTATAGTTAATAATACTGTATTGTATATTTGAATGTTGCTAAGAAAGTAGATCTTAAAAATTCTCACCACAAAGAAAACCATCATAACTCCATGTGGTAATAGATGTGAACTAAACTTAATGTGGCAGTATACACATATATCAAATCATTATATCATACACCTGAAACTGATACGTGTTCTCTATCCATTGTATTTCAATTTAAAGAATTCAGAATTCAGGAAGGACGGTGGGGGAGGGAGGGAAGGTGATTTTGTAGGACAGTGAGCAGTGAGCCTCCTTACATGAGACCAAGGGGACTAGCAGTCTGTCTTAGGATTTCCATAGGTACCATGGATAAAGATAATCTCCCATAAAGCTTCCAGACAGAGAAAAGAACACTAAATAAATACTCTCTCTTCTTGTTTCTTGCTCCTTAGCTTCTGTTTTGACAGCTTCAGCTAATGAACTTAAAATTTTAGGGCAAACTAAGAATAAATCAAACCAAGCTTAAAGCTTAAAGCTTCACTTAATGTGAAGTGAGTACTAAATGCACAGAAATATAAAAATTAAACGAATGTTTTCATTTTATTGAAAATGTCTGTAATTCAGTAGATTTGGCCTTGGCACTTGAACTCATTTATCTCTAAAAACATGTGCAGATATTTTAACCTTCTGATTTATATGCATTCATAGCTTTCTACAGAAAGCAGAAAACACATGCCAATTTTGAGTAGTGAAGGGAAAACATATTTTCCTATATCCTGAAATAACCTTATTAGACCTATAAGAATGCATTAATGGAGGAGCAAAGCATCCTTCTTTGCTGTAAAATTGAATATTGTGCTTTCTCACTGACAAAAGAGAAATATGGAGACATGGAATCCATCTACAGACATGAGAGTAAGGTATAGACATGTACCACAAGGGAAGACTATTAATTTACTTAAAAGTTCCTTAACCTACTCTTTCTGAATATGTAAGTACTTGAGATGTAAAAAGTTTCAATTACTTTCTCCAACTCCCTTTTATCCAGAATATATTTTTTTTAAGATTTTATTTATTTATTTGACAGACAGAGATCATAAGTAGGCAGAGAAGCAGGCAGAGAGAGAGGAGGAAGCAGGCTCCCTGCTGAGCAGAGAGCAGGATCGATGAGGGGCTCCATCCCAGGACCCTGGGATCATGACCCGAGCCAAAGGCAGCGGCTTAACCACTGAGCCACCCAGGCGCCCCATCCAGAATATTTAGAAGGTAAGGCTGTTTTCCTTACTGTG
The DNA here is from genome assembly GCF_020171115.1 of Neogale vison. NCBI lineage: Eukaryota > Metazoa > Chordata > Mammalia > Carnivora > Mustelidae > Neogale > Neogale vison. Next base: position 183,596,699 of record NC_058091.1, on the reverse strand, counting down.
GTGGACTTTTGCTCTCCACACACAGTCCCTCCTCCTCTGGCACAGCTAGACCACACTCCCAGCTGCTTTCAGGTGTGTTCAAGGGAATATTGGTGGAAGTCATGTAGGCCATTTGTAGGCCTACGCCATAAATGTTTCCAACAGGCCATTCTTTTATCCTTTTATCACCTTGGAAATTACATAATGAAGATGGTAAAGCCATAAGACAGAGAAGTCCTGGATGCCTCAAGGCTTATAGAACAGCAACTGCTCAGAGCTCTGACTTTTGGTTCACTTTTCATTTCTGGAACGAGACTATATTTCTTCTCTGAGCTCTGCTATGATTTAAATTTTTGTGCTCTACTTTGCTCACTATGTAATTGTATTAGGAGAATATTATACATTAGTTAGCTCACTCTATCATGTCACTGGAACCAGAACTATATTAATAACATGCGCAGTACTCTATCCTGAAGTAGCAGAACAGATAATTTAGGAGGTAGTTTTGGATCTCACAGTGCCTCTTGTCATAATTATAACCTATCATGTTTCATGTATTTATTACAATTGAACTCTCTGGTTGATTGTTGGATGACTTGGGTTTCTTACTCTCACAAATATTGTGGATTGGCCTGATCATAGGAAAGAACTGATACTTTATGTGTCCCAGCCCTGGGGGGGAGGGGCATCTCTACTTGTAGTACAATTATTCCAGTGACCTGTCTGATTTTCCTGAGTGGGCTATAATGTCCAAAGATTATATTATTACTTGTTAATTTTCAAGAGAGGGAAAACTACTCAAGAGATAGTGTAGGCACATAGGGAAAAGGAAAGTTTGGAGAGGGATGAGCGAGAGAGAATCTGTTCTAGTTAGGGGCAGTTGGTATATCACAGCAACCTGGAGATTTACCGTCCACTAGCAGTGTAACCTTTGGCAGGTTACTAAACCTCCCTGAACATCCATTTTTGTATCCATAAAGATAGAATGGTAATATTAGCTATCTCATAAGTTGTTATTTAGGTAAGTGGGATAATATATGTGAATCACTTAAAAAGGAGCCTGGAACAAAGCAAACACTGAATATATGCTTGACATTATTCTTTGAAATTATTCTAGAGGTAGAGAGTGGGGAAAATGGCAAATATGTATGAGAAGGACCAGAAAAGGTACATTGCCAGCCCTCCTTGGAGCACAAGCCTATTATTATCCAGTTGTTTCCTGCCTTTCTAGCTGACTCTGGACTACCAAATCCAGCCCCCTGTGGAATTAAGGGCTATGAAAATCCACAAGTTCATGGTGGCAGAACTGGGCCAACTCTTCTTCTCTCAGCCCTTCACACCACTTTTTGGCATCAGTCACCAAGGCTCACTGTCAACTAGCCACCCACTATCACTTTTTGAAAGATTCAAAACCTCTGTGATTCCATCTCTGGTGTGAGAGACAGGGCTCACAAAACATGCTTCTGAGTTTCTTAGATACCTTATATACCTTATATCTATACCATATATATAGGAATAGCTACCTATGCCACTCTGAAAAGACTCATCCTTTTGCTTTGAAGAATAAATATCTTTTATATTTTAATAGACGGTGATTTTTTAAAAGATTTTACTTATTTTAGAGACAGCATGTGAGCAGGAGAAGAAAGAGAGGGTGGTGGGGAGGGAGGGAGGAGGGGAAAGAATCTCAAGCAGACCCGCCAGCAGAGCCCCAAGCCTGACTCTGGGCACAGTCTCACAACCTACGATCCCGACCTGAGCCAAAACCAGAAGTCAGACACTCAACCTACTGAACCACCCAGCTGCTCCTGTTTTAATGGGACTTGGTGAATGATGCCATTAAGTTCATACTAGGTACTCAATAATTATGACAGCTGTGACTATGGCTAATTTCTTTAGCTACTATATTACCTATTTAAAGTCTTACCTTCATTTTCAAAGCATTTCAAACATCCTGACACTGGTAGTTTCGTATTTTGCCCAAATTCCTTGAGGTTTTAAATTTTTAATACTAATGAGGTTTATGAGTCACTCCCTGGCAGAATCTACAGCTTTTAACATCTCTAGTGTTAGAAAAATGACCCATAGCAAGATATAAAATTAGAGAAGAAACAAGTGATCAGTTTCAGAAGAAGCTACAGAAGTAGAACAAATGAAGGGGAAAAGAGTTTCTGGTTATATAAGAGAATATTTAGAGACATGAGATACTGGGAGTAGCATTTCTTATGTCTAAGTAGATACTCTTTTGAATACTTATCCTATGGCCCTGCCTGGCCTCTCTGTCCTCCATTAGTGCACTGAGTGGTCTTGGCTTGATTGAGACATGATCTCCCATACAAGTTTCTTTGTACTCTTCTCTCTTGGGCAGGCCCATTACATTAGAGAATGTAAAAAAGCTGAGTTGGAAACTGATCTCTGAACTGAAGAGAAGAACCTGAACATTCTCTTCATTTTTTTTTTTTAAAGATTTTACTATTTATTTATTTATTTATTCCAATTTCTCTTCATTTTTTTATTCTTGTTAAATCAGTCATACAAAAAACATTTGCCCATATTCTTTGGAAATCAAAGACAAGGAGTAAAGCCAGAAAGAAATGAAGACCTTTCCTTAGGAAATGGTGTGTGTGTGTGTGTGTGTTTTCTTATTTCTCTTCTCTGGTCTCTGAGTTTTGAGCTTGCCCAAGTTGCCACTAAACATGAAGATTTAGTTCTGACTGACAGTAGTGAGGAATTATTGTTCCTAAACATGTCACAATGCCTTCTTGATATGCCATGATTGACATCATGCTATGTCTTGACATGACTTGATAGTGTAGTATTAGCCTTATATCCATCTTGCTACTTGTGAAACAGAACCTTTCAAATGAAAAGATCCTGGAGATAAAATCTTCCTGCTTAATAAAGCTGAGCTAGGATTGACCTTTTCAGGTTGGCTTCCATTCTAGTCTCTGTTGCTACAATGGAGACAAAGGATAACTGGAATAAAACCCATTCTAGCTGAATGCAAAAGGCTTTAGACCACATCTGTGGTTCCAGTGCTTTGGCCAAACATATGAAGAAGACCTTGGGACCCCACTTGGTACCACCAGCCCTGAACATGGTTTAAAACAAGTTCTACAAGGGCTTTCCTCTGTTATTGAAAAGGCAATTAATCGTATTTCCACCAGGAACCATAAAGGATATTGATTCTGAAACTACTCGGGCTTTCTTCTCCAGCATCCACACTTGGACAATGAATGACTAATTAAGATTAATTTTTAGCTTACACAATGTCCCTTGCACAAGAATATGTTTGCACTAGAGAGTATTGACACTGGCAAATGGGGCCAGACTTTTGGCAGGTTTTTCAGATAAACAATGCCAAGCTGGCTAGCTTCCTATATTTCTCTACTCTTTTTTGGAAAATACCTAGAACACTTTCCAAGAAATTAGTTTAGATCAGCCAGAGTTTATTCTGGATAATACTGTGTTTGTTGTTGCCTAAGATTCTAAGTCAGGATCAGCTACTCTTCCAGACCCAGTCAGTTAATGCTGACATAACACTTGGGTTTTTTACCCAAGGCCTGAAGGCTACGAGACGTTCTAAGAAGAAATACAAATTCTATTTCTGGGTGACTGAAATTGGCCATAAACTTACTACTAATTCTGAGGCTTTGAGGGGACTCTGACTGGTAGTAAGAGAAACAGTACTATCCAAATAATTTGGAAAGCTAAGGATTTCTCTGTATCCATCTCTTTCCTGACTGGCAGAAGCAAGTATATTAGGGAGAGAAGAGCCCAAGGCTGGAAGCCAGTGATGGGTTTTGAACCTGGTTTTCACAGTTACTAACTGGTTATATTAAATCCTTCAGTGGGACACAAAGTGCTCAGTGAACAAGTGATGATACCAAATTTTAACAAAGCCAAGGCTGATCTAAGTTTCAGTTAATCTTGGAGTGAATTCCAGTCCAACAACAATGTAATTACTATGATAATTTACTGTTAAAGTTTTTAGTTGACAAAGTTTTAAAAATTTGACATTATGTTACAGGAATAATTGCTCAGTACTCAGTGACTAGATTGCTTCTATGGTCAGTACACTATAAATTTACAATACCAAATAGTCACTCACTTTCCATTTAGGTTAATTGAGGAGCAACATATTTTTGGACAGCTCTGGCAGTCTCAGATACTGCTAGTAGTGATGTTGCCACCCAGATACTAAATGTTCTTTTTCTCTCGAGTAGTAATTTACTAAGGTAAAGACTTATCTTATCACCTACCAGAAGATAAAATTTTACTGAAACAGTGCCACAAACCGATGCTTTGTGCACCACTTTAAGAAAATGTTTTCTGAGCATTTTTAGAAATCAACTTAAAATTATTCTACCTAAAAATAACAGTTTTTAGAGTCATCGTGAGTTATTGCAGGATTTTCTGCTAGAATTTCATCATGTAAAGCACATAAGTAGATTTTTACTTTATGTCTGGAATGCTCCCCTGTATTTGAGAGTGAAATTCAGTTATTAACAATAGACTCAAGTAGTATGGCCTCTTTGCCTTACTGTCATTATGCTGATTAGATTTTATTGTACCGTCGTGGTTCCTATTATCATTGATCATAAATATTGTCTGAAATGCCAGAAACCATGAAGGTTTTCCAAAGGCTGAGACTGAAGTCCAAATCAAAGAGCAGATTTTGGTCAAATCTTTAGGTTGACATTAAACTACATGTGCTCTTAACCTTTTGAAACTTTATCTTCTTCATCTGAGAATGAGGACATCACCTCTTCTTTCTACCTTTTAGTAGATTATCATAAAGACAAAAGCTAGACAATAAATAAGTCCTGATAAATGGCAAAGGTTTATATATACCTTTACCATTTAGTAAATGGCAAAGGTTTATATATACACATAATGTACTATTTATAGTTATTCAGAAATGTTAGCACATCTTTTATTATGCCAATAAAAGGACAAGGGCAGTTTGGCGGTGTAAGTGGTGTTTGTAAAAGCTGTATTCCTCAAAATCCCCATGCCAGGAATTCCACCATTAAGGCTTACTCAGTGTGTCCCTTTCTTCCCCTGACACAACCCGCTTCTGGCCCTTACTGTCTCCTGCCGGGTCTATATAATTAACCTCAGTAATGTTCTCCCTGTCTCCAAGCCCCTCTTCTCCATTCTGTCCAGAATGCCAGGACCATATTCCTCTTCCAGCAGATTTTTATCATGCCATCTTAAACTCAAATGGTGCTCCCCCCACCAGTGGCTTACTAGATGAAGTCTGAACCATCCATGAAGTCCTTAACAATCTCGGTGCAGCCTACATTTAGACTCTAACTACTCTCTTCCCATTCCCTATGAGCCAGTTAGATCAGGCCTCTTATTTTCCCTCCCTGTGACTCTTCACTTTTTGGAGTCAGCAACACTCTGTATATGGTGTCTTTTTTTTTCCTCTTAAAGTGTTATTTATTTGACAGAGAGAGAGAGAGCGAGCAAGTGAGCTCACACAAGCAGGGGGAACAGGAAAGGGAGAAGCAGGCCGCCAGCTCTGTGGGACCCTGGGATCAGGACACGAGCCGAAGATACATGCTTAACCAACTGAGCCGCCCAGGCACCCCATATGATGATGTCTTTTACATAAATTGCCCTCTTCCTCCTCTCTTGTTTATAGAAGTCTCATCTACCATTTCAGACTCATTTTATAGTCATAGTTTGTAATAGATTATAGAAGCACATTATATATGTAATAGTCATGTGTGAAACATATTTCTAACTCTATTTATTTCTAATTATACTAATAATACAGACATTAAAAAATAAGTCAATATATAAAACTACAAGAAGGAAAAGAGAAATTACTTGGACTCTCAGTCGTGACACAATTACTATGAACATTTTGGTGACTCTTTCTTGTACTACTTTATGTATGAAAATATATGTATATTTATCCTGTTACAAAAATGGGATTAAAATTATACCTGCTCTTTAGAATCATATTCAGTTTTATGTATAAATGAAAGTTTGGCTTTTGTTTTGTGTTTTACATAGCTCCCTCCTCATCCTCTTCTTCTACCATTCTAACAAACTCATCTCAGCTAATCAGTGTTAGAAACTTGTTGCATATTTTCCCATTAACTTTTTTTTTTGCATGTTCATCGATTTTCAAAGTAGACTCATAAATATATGATAGAAATTTCTCCAAGACACTTAATACAGAGTTAACCTATTAAACATTATTTTCTTTGTTCACATAGCTATAAATATAATTTTATGTAAGTGCATGCTTGTTCTCATAGTTATATATATATTTTTAGAGATTTATTTATTTCAGAGAGAGAAAGAAAGATGATGAGTGGGAGAGGCAGGGGGAGAAAACTCAACAGACCCCATGCTGAGGGTGGATCCTGACAAAGGATTAGTCTTAGCAGCCATGAGACTGCGACCTGAGCTGAAACCAAGAGTCAGAGGCTTAGCCAACTGTGCCACCCAGGTGTCCCCATCATTACACGTTTTTTTGTCATCTTTATTTGCCTTTTTTTCCTCTTTCTTTATTCCTTTTCTTGGTGTGGGTGGTGTGCATTCTCTGGCTCTAGTTCATTCTTTTTAATGGTCGCATAGTAGTATACATGTGCATACCACGGTTTACTATTTCCATACTGATGGCTATCCATTGTTCACAGTGTTTTTGCAGAGACAATTCTATAGTAAGAATGTGTATGTATGTGAATTCTTGATTTTAATTTGACAGATTAGATTCTAAGTCAAAGGAAGCATGAATTTCAAATTTTAGATAACAAATTGCTTCCTAAAAAGGCTGTAGGATTCATATTTCTGTTAACAATGAATGTTTGAGAGTGATGTCTCTCTCTTATAATCTTTAGATTATAAGTGATGTCTCTCTCTTATAATCTTTATAAATTAATCCAAGTCTTATCTGAGAGTGAGTGTGATCCTCTCTTTGCCACTTTGAATTTGCATTTCCATGACTACTGTAGGGATGAGGATCTCTTCAAATATAAAGAGATCATTTGGATTGCTCTTATGTGAATTGCCTATCTTTGGTTTTTGCTCACATTTATATTTGGTTTATTTTTTTAAAAAGATCATTTGGATTGCTCTTATGTGAATTGCCTATCTTTGGTTTTTGCTCACATTTATATTTGGTTTATTTTTTTCTGACCAATTCGTAAAAGTAATATGCATATTATTGTAGTAGACAGCCTCTTACGTGATTCCCAGGGGACTCGTGTCCTGGTGTTCATGCCCTGGTATAATCCCCTCCTCTGATTGTGGACTGGATCCTAGTGACTTTCTTCTAAAGATTAGTATACAACAAAAGTGATGGGATATCACTTCTGTGATTAGGTTGTAAAAGACCATGACTTCTGTTTTGCTAGTATTCTCTCTGTGGTTTTCTCATGTGTTTGCTCTGATGGAGAGGGTTACCTGCATGGAACTAAAGTGTCCCCTAGCCAGCAGCCCATAGGAAATGGAGGCCCTTATTCCAATGTCCTCAGGAGATAAATCTTGCAAACGTGGTAAGGTTGGAAGCAGATCCTTCCCCATTCAAGCCTTCAGATGAACCTATAGCCTGGTTGTCATCTCAGTTGCAGAGTTGTGCTTGTATTCCTTTCCCACAGAAACTGAAGAATAATTGTGTATTCTTGCAAGATGCCAAGTTTTGGGGTTATGTTGCAGAATGAGGTAACTAATATGTTTACACATACCAAATTTTCATCTGCATCATATATTGCAAGTATTTTTTTCCTGATTTTTAACATTTTTTTACTTTATTTTTGATATCTTTCTCCAGTAACGATTTAACATTTTTTTAAAAAGATTTTATTTATTTATTTGACAGACAGAGATCACAAGCAGGCAGAGAGGCAGACAGAGAGAGAGGAGGAAGCAGGTTCCCTGCTGAGCAGAGAGCCTGATGCGGGGCTCGATCCCAGGACCCTGGGACCATGACCTGAGCCAAAGGCAGAGGCTTTAACCCACTGAGCCACCCAGGCGCCCCACGATTTAACATTTTTATATAATCAAATATGTCTGTGTTTTCTTAGATATCTTTTAGATTTTATGAAGTGTATAAAAGTGTCTCTCCAATGCCTGTGAGTATCTAGAATATCTTAAACATTTTTCTAATATTTTTAATTTTTTTTTAAATTTAATTTTTCCATCATAATTCCAGCATAGTTAACATACAGTGTTATATTAGGTTCAGGTGTACAACATAGTGATTCAACAGTTTCATATATTATTCACTGTTCATCATGATGAATTACACTCTTAATCTCCATCACCTGTTCACCCATCCTCCACTGCCTCCCCTCTGGTAGCCATCAGTTTGTTCTCTGTAGTTAAGAGCCTGTTTCTTTGGTTTGTCCCTTTTTTTTCCCTTTGCTCATTTGTTTTGTTTCTTAAATTCCACACATGAGTGAAATAATGTGGCATTTATATTTTTTATTCTAACTTATTTCACGTAGCATTATACCCTCTAGATCCATCCATGTTGTTGCAAATGTCAAGATTCCATTCTTTTTTATGCCTGAGTAATATTCATCTGCATGTGTGTGTGTATGAGAGAGAGAGACACACACACACATATGCACACACACACACACATCATCTTTATCCATTCATCTATCATTGGACACTTTGGGATGCTTCCATATCTTGGCTATTATAAATAATGCTGCAATAAACATAGGTGTACATGATTATTTTAAATTAGTATTTTTGTATTCTTTGGGTAAATACCCAGTAGTGTGATTACTGAATCATATGGTAGTTCTATTTTTAATTTTTTGAGGAACCTCCATACTGTTAACATTCACTTTTGAGTTAAAATTTCAAAACATAAGAAGGTCAACCTTAAGATCTTCTCTTCCTGTATTTCCATTTTTAAAATTAAGAATAACACTGATTTTGCTGCTGACTGACTACTGAATATGTTCCCCATTCATGGCAAAATCTGAGTCTATTAAATAAATTCCACATTCTAAGACTGCAAAACATTTTCCTTCTAGAAAGATAAAACCAACTGAAATAATCCTGGAAGAAAAGAGTGAGCAGGAATTTGAAATGTTTATAAGATTCCAAAGGGGAACTCTTATATTCTTAGATCATAATATTACCTCTTATCTCACAAATATTTTTAAGTGCATTCCACCTGCCAGGCACTGTACTCAGTTCTGGAGATAAAGGAGTGAAGAAGACAGGTAAACATGTCTACACCTTCATGGAATTTAGGCACATGCATTCAACAAGTTATTACAAGTGTGGTGAGTGTTATGAAAGGGATATGCAGTGACAGCCTAGGCAGGGAACTCCAACAAAGACCATGATGGAGAAGAGACATTTAGGCTGAGAGATGAAGGGTGAGTGACTTAGTCACTTTCAAGGTAAGACCAAGCATGGCACAACTGAGGAATTGAGCAGGAAAGATTAATGGGCTAGATCCCCAACTATAAGTGAGCAGTGAGGGTTGAGACTGGTCAGGAGAGTGAGCCCCAAGTGGTGGAGAACCTCACACACCATATCATGAATTAAGATGTTATCCTAGAGAAATAGAGAGCAATAGAAGGATTTTAAGACTGAGACTTTTGTGATAAGATCTATATTTTAGGGGGTGCCTGGGTGGCTCAGTGGGTTAAGCCACTGCCTTCGGCTCATCTCATGATCTCAGGGTCCTGGATCGAGCCCCACATTGGGCTCTTTGCTCAGCAGGAAGCTTGCTTCTCTCTCTCTCTGCCTGCCTTGCTGCCTACTTCTGATCTTTCTCTGTCAAATAAATAAATAAAATCTTTTAAAAAAATCTATATTTTAGGAAAGTTACTCATGGTTTGGTGAATGCACTAGAACAGGAATTAAATCAAGGAAATCATTTAAAAGGCAGAATAAGTCAAGTTTCAGAATTATAACAACTTTAGCTAATTAAAGAAATTTGGCTAGGAAAGTGAGATATGACACTGGGCAGAGAAAACGTGGGGTCAGAGGAGAATTTTTTTTTTCTTAAAGATTGTATTTATTTATTTGACAGAGAGAGATCACATTAGGCAGAGAGGCAGGCAGGGTGTTGGGCAGGAAGCAGGCTCCCCGCTGAGCAGAGAGCCCAATGTGGGGCTCCATCCCAGGACCCTGGGATCCTGACTTGAGCTGAAGGCAGAGGCTTTAACCCACTGAGCCACCCAGGTGCCCCGAGGTTTTTTATTTATTTTTCAGTTTTGTTTGTTTTGCCACAAGAAAGACTTAACTGTGATGGAGACAGCTAATTGAGAATAAATGCTGGAAGATGCATAAAAGAAGGAGGCAAACCCAAATTGACATAGGCTAATAATCTGAATTCACAAGATGATATTCTTTAAATATGTGGCTAAGATTAATTTAATGGGGAGAGGGAAAAACTGACCTTTAATGTAAAATAAATGGTATACCTTATTTCTAGAAAATTCCAATTCAAAGTAAGGGGCTCTATTTGAGGCACTAAACATAACATTTAAGTTACTTAGAACTGTCTTACAGTTCAGAGTTTTTAATACTCAAAACTGATCATTTGGTAATTCTAACTAAGAATGGAAATAAATATGTTAGCTACAGGTTTTTTGTTTTGTTTATAACATAAAATGTATTATTTGTTTCAGGGGTACAGGTCTGTGAATCATCAGTCTTACACAATTCACAGAATTCACCATAGCACATACCCTCCCCAGTGTCCATCAACCAGCACCTTATCCTTCCCTTCCCAATCCCCTTCAAAATCTCAAAGATTTTATTGGATTCCTATCTCACATTTTCCTATCACATTCCTATCACACAGAGGTCTTTCATCCATTTTGAGTCTGTTTTTGTGTGTGGTGTTAGGAAATGGTCCAGTTTCATTCTTATGTATGTGGCTGTCCAACCCTCAGTTTGTTTCCTGAGATTGAGTCTCTTATGGTTTGTCTCCTTCTCTGGTTTTGTCTTGTTTCATTTTTCTCTCCCTTCCCCTATGATTCTCTGCTTGTTTCTCAAATTCTTCATATCAGTGAGATTATATGATAAATTGTCTTTCTGTGATTGACTTATTTCGCTTAACATAGTAGCTTCTAGTTCCATCCATGTAGTTGCAAATGGCAAGAGTTTGGGTTTTTTGATGGCTGCATAATATTCTTTTGCATATACATACCACATCTTCTTTATCCATTCATCTGTTGATGGACATCTAGGCTTTTACCACAGTTTGGCTATTGTGGACATTGCTGCTATAAACATTGGGGTCATGTGCCTGTTTGGATCAATACATTTGTATCTTTAGGGTAAATACCCAGAAGTACGATTGCTGGGTTGTAGGGTAGCTCTATTTTCAACTTTTGAGGAAACTCCATACTGTTTACCAGAGTGGCTACACCCACAAACAGTGTAGGAGGGTTTCCCTTTCCTCCGCATCCTTGCCAACCTCTGTCATTTCCTGACTTGTTAATTTTAGCCCTTCTGACTGGTGTGAGGTGGTATCTCACTGTGGGTTTGATTTGTATTTCCATGATGCTGAGTGATGTGGAGCACTTTTTCATGGATCTGTTGGCCATTTGGATGTCTTCTTTGCAAAAATGTCTGTTCATGTCTTCTGCCCATTTCTTGATTGGATTATTTGTTCTGTGGGTGTTGAGTTTGATAAGTTCTTCACAGATTTTGGATACTATATCTGTTATCTGATATGTCATTTGCAAACATCTTCTCCCATTCTTTTGAATGTCTTTGGTTTTGTTGACTGTTTCCTTTGCTGTGCTAAAGCTTTTGATCTTGATGATGTACCAGTAGTTCATTTTTGCCCTTGCTTCTCTTGCCTTTGGTGATGTTTCTAGGAAGAAGTTGCTCTGGCTGAGGTCGAAGAGGTTGCCATCTGTGTTCTTCTCAAAGATTTTATTGGATTCCTATCTCACATTTTCCTATCACATTCCTATCACACAGAGGTCTTTCATCCATTTTGAGTCTGTTTTTGTGTGTGGTGTTAGGAAATAGTCCAGTTTCATTCTTATGTATGTGGCTGTCCAGTTTTCCCAACACCATTTGTTGAAGAGACTGTCTTTTTTCCATTAGACATTCTTTCCTGCTTTGTTGAAGATTAGTTGACCATGGAGTTGAGGGTCCATGTCTGGGATCTCTATTCTGTTCCATTGATCTATGTGTCTGTTTTTGTGCCAGTACTATACTGTCTTTTTTTTTTTATTATTAAAGATTTTATTTATTCATTTGACAGACAGAGATGACAAGTAGGCAGAGAGGCAGGCAGAGAGAGAGGGGGAAGCAGGCTCCCTGAAGGGCAGAGAGCCCGATGCGCGGCTCGATCACAGGACCCTGAGAACATGACCTGAGCCGAAAGCAGAGGCTCAATCCACTGAGCCACCCAGGCGCCCCAAGTACCATACTGTCTTGATGATTACAGCTTTGTAATAGAATTTGAAGTCTGGAATTGTGATGCCACCAACTTTGGCTTTCTTTTTCAACAGTCCTCTGGCTATTCTGGGTCATTTCTGGTTCCGTGTAAATTTTAGGATTATTTGTTTCATTTCTTTGAAAAAGATGGATGATATTTTGATAGGGATGGCATTAAATGTATGGATTGCTCTAGGTAGCATAGACATTTTCACAATAATTGTTCTTCCAATCCATGAGCATGGAATGTTTTTCCATTTCTTTGTGTCTTCCTCAATTTCTTTCATGACTACTTTGTAGTTTGCTGAGTACAGACTCTTCACCTCTTTGGTTAGGTTTATTTCTAGGTATCTTATGCTTTTGGGTGCAATTGTAAATGAGATCAACTCCTTAATATCTCTTTCTTCTGTCTTGTTGGTGTATAGAAATACAACTGATTTCTGTGCATTGATTTTCTATCCTGACACTTCACTGAATTCCTGTATGAATTCCAGCAGTTTGGGAGTGGAGTCTTTCGGGTTTTCCACAGAAGGTATCACATCATCTGCAAAGAGTGAGAGTTTGACGACTTCTTTGCAGATTCGGATGCCTTTTATTTCTTTTTTTTGTCTCTTGCTTATGCTAAGACTTCTAGTATGCTGAATAGCAGTGGTGATAGTGGACAGCCCTGCAGTGTTCCTGACCTTAGGGGAAAAGTTCTCAGTTTTTCCCCATTGAGAATGTACTTGCTGTGGGTTTTTCGTAGATGGCTTTTATGATATTGAGGTATGTACCCTCTATCCCTGTACTGAAGAATTTTGATCAAGAAAGGATGCTGACTTTATCAGGTTTTTTTTTCGAAATATGTTTTAAAGTCCTTTTTCCTGATTTTATGTTGGCAGAAAGCTTCCCAGTTATTCTCTAGTTCTTGTTTTCTATTGTGATTTTTAAAATCAGATAACATCTTTAGATGCATTTATTGGGTGATAAGTCACTCTCTCCTAAAAAGCAGCATTACTCTTTATGTTATAGTTAATTGTGGTTTATGTAGGCATTGGGTTACAAAGTCCCAAGAGCAAAGTGATAATCACATTTACTCAAGATAATTCTTGAGAACCCTTTGCATCAAATGTAGAGTGTTATGTGTGTAGGTATATATGCTTCTCTATTGCAATATGTAAATACACATGTGTAAAATATATAGTAACATAGAGGACATAATAAGTATAAACATGAAAAATATGACTACCACTTTTAATTATAGAATAGCAAAATGAGAACAGAAGAATTAAAAAAAGGGAAAACAATGATACTAAATACTCATCATGTGTCCTGGATATTTTTGCCTAGCTCTGATCATAATGTGACTCGCCATGATGACTGTTGCTGACAATGATGATGAGCTCAGTGTCTGTGTAATGAGGAATGAGATAATGAAGATGGGTATTGTACACTAACTCTAGGGATTTGTTTTCCTCCTTTCTGACAAAACTACTGTATGTCACTTGGGAGTGTGGAGACGGGCAGGCAGAATAGATGGTATTATTTAAATTCTTACTTGCTCAGATTTTACTTTCGTTCTTGCTCTCCTTTTGGTGGCTCATAAGTCATTGATTTCATAAAAGGCAGATATACATTTATACCTCTCCACTGTATTGGGCTGGAAGATTTCAGCTGACTCCAAAAAAAATTGTCCACTGGCTGATTTCAGTGTTGGTGGCAACACTAGGATTGTATCCTGCAATGGGAAAGATCACAAAAACTCACTTGTGATAAATCAGAGTTGGAGAGGAATTTGCATATTTCCCCAGGTTGTTCTTGTTGGAAAGGTTAGTGCTGAATTTTATGACTCCAAATAGTGGTTTCTCATCTATTTTTTAAACACAAGGAAGGCTAGGTCATAACAGGTTTCTTGGGAAGGAACAGTCCCATTTCCTCATCAGAGCAGAAGAACCTCTAATGAGTGGTCCATTTCCACTTTCCACAGACCTTTTAAGAGTTAGTCAAGCCTCAGGGAAGTTTCCAGGGAACAGAACTACAGCTCTGTGACTCACCTAGCAAAGAACTGATGCCTGAACAGAAGTCCTACCCCACAGCCAATGATCAGTTTATTTTCAGTCAAAACTCAGAAAAGACTTGCAAAGAAGTCCCACTTCTTTCCTTAATCACAGAACACAGAGGTCAATAAAAATGACTTTTGGGGCACCTGAGTGGCTCAGTGGGTTAACGCCTCTGCCTTGGGCTCAGGTTATGATTCCAGGGTCCTGGAATGGAGCCCCGCATCGGGCTCTCTGCTCAGCGGCGAGCCTGCTTCCCCCTGCACTCGCCTGCCTCTCCACCTACTTGTGATCTCTGTTTGTCAAATAAATAAATAAATAAAATCTTAAAAAAAAAAAATCTGGACTTTTACTAAATGGCATGGGAGACCAGAAAACCAGGCCATAGCCTTAGTTCTGACACTTACTTTCTATGGTTTCTACAGAAAATTCTTTCACTTAGAGGCTGAATGGTGCAATGGTTTTGTTTTCTTTTCTTCAGTCCCACTTCCTGAGCCCAATGCCATCTTCTCCATTTATCCTAAAGCTTTGTGACCATGAGAAAGTTATTTAAGCTCTGTGTCCTGATGTACTCATCTATAAGAAAAACACAGATAATAGTATTTGTTGTGGGCACTAAATGAAATATTTGCTAAGGCACAGTACTTTGCACATAATAAGCATTCAGTAACAGTTGGCTCTTGTACAGGCCTGTTCTCTCTTCTGTAAAATGAAGTTCTACGACTAATCTTCTACTTAGTTCTGAAACTCTAAGATTTGGTGATAGAAAGGATTTGAGGTTATTGTTACTGTTTCACAGCTAAGATCAGCAAACATTTTCTGTGATGATCTAGGTAGTGATATTTCAGGCTTTGTGTCATACAGTCTTCATCATGACTGGTCAGCATGGACATTGTACTATGAAAGCAGCCAGAGAAAACACTTAAAAGAATGGGCACAGCAGTGTTCCAACAAAACATTATTTAGGAAACAAAGTGTAGCCTAGATTTAGCCCATGGGAAGTAGTGTGCTGACCTCTGTTCTGTAGGATAAAAATATGTGAAAAGAAGTGGAATGCAATTTGGGATGGAAAAAGGACACAGGAAGTCATGTACTGCCAACTTGTATAAGCTTCAGCATATTTGTTTAGCTCAAAAACATTTTTTTTGTATTGCGCATATGAAAGCAGATGTTCTACAACAAAGGTAGATAATAGAAATATAATAAACAGCTTTCACAAGCTTAAATATTTATAAATATTGAAGAGGCATAAATATGTAAAGTAAGTGAAATGGAAAACAGTGAGTGGTCCAGAGATTCACATTGGCTACAATTTGAAAGAAGGTAAGAAGATGGCAGTCATGCAGAAAGCATGAGAAGCCCAGGTTGTAGCAAAAAGCCAGAGTTGCTTTTGACTCCTTAATTAGGAAGACAGTTATGCATTAAACTGGCTCCAACACTTGCAGGGTGATTGCTCAACCTTCAAATCACATTCGATCTGATCTGGTTATCTGAATGTTACCATGACTGGATTGCGGGCTGTTTTCCTTATTCAGTTGATCTGTGACTAACGACTCAGCATCAGGCCTTTGCAGTATTGGAGTGCCCTGACAAAGTGGACAAGACTCGGTGATATCATGTAGTATGTGGGAACACAGCCTGAAGTTATGTGGAGGAGAGAAAAAGAAGAATGCAGATGAATAAAAGAGAGATGTGACACGAAAGGTGCAAATGAAGAAATGCAGGTGGAGCGACAGAGAATTAGAGGCCACGTGCCCCCTGCCCAGGGCATTTGCTATGGGAAAATATAGGGAGCTCACATGCAGCGGCAGCAACTACTGCGCCCCCTCCCCACCACACCCCCGGGCACCTCTATAGGAATCTGTGTGTCACAGCGGCCTTTCTCCTTCCTACCAGATCTCCCCCTGATCGTTCTCTTAACTACAGTTTACTCATTTAAAAAAGAGCAAAAAAAAGGATGATAGTATGTGAGGAAAAAATTTACTATTGGTATTTTTCCGTCCTCTCCTTTCAAGCATTCTGACACTTGGCTTGCATCAGGGATTTTGCACAACAGAAGACTTGATGTCAGTGGCCTTTCTTGTCTTTTGTGAAAGCTTAAACACTCTGAAGAAATTATACCAGGTGTTCTAGAGAGGAAAGAGAAAAGAGGTGACTTTCAAAGTGGGGTGAGATTTCCTGAGATGGCGAAGGAAGGTGAAGGTCAGAGAGTTCTGCTACGGTTAGGGATCACACATGACTCCTTGACAGAAGCCTGAGGGGGGGATGAGATTGCCAGGACAGCTATAGAGGGCATCCAGGAGAGCTGCCTCTGGATTCAGGGGCCCCAGCTTCACCTAAGCTTCCAGCACCCTGAGGATGGCTGCTGGGGCTGGTGGCCCCTTTTGGACCCTGGCAATAGGCATCTTAGCTGCAGCCATGGCCCAAGACCAGAGGGGCCACCCTGTTAAAAGTCCCTTCGCACAGGCCTTGAAGGTGGGGAGTCCCAGTAATGTCTGGAGTTAATTTCCCTACACCTTTGAGGGAAGGGGAGCCAGGGCAGATTTAAACTGATTGAAAGGTAGAAAGAAACGTAGCGATTCTTACAAAATGGCCTCTGTGGGCTGATACTCATGTACCAACAAATGTTTGGGGGTCTGGGGTGGGAAGGATGAGGTACTCTCACATTGTCCTTGGCACAGTCTCTTGTTCGGAACCAGCAAGCTTCCTGGGGAGCAGATTAGGTGGGTGTGGAGGCAGGGTGACCGCAGCGGCTGAGAAAGAGCAGAGGTTTGCCTTGTAAATCCTTCAGTGGGTAAATGAGTGCCCAGAAAAACATAGAGTGGGAGGAGTAACATAATTGAAAACAGCTGATCTGCAAAGTAGGACTAATTTTTTCTGAACTAAGAATGAGTAAAATGTCTTTTCAAGAACTGGGTATAAAAATGGAACCAGGAGATAAAGAAAACCCACTATATTTAGTTGTTCACACACACATACACGCACAGCTAATATAGTAGCCATGGATGCATTAAGAAAATCTCCTCCTCCTGTACTTTTCGTAACTTGTCTGGTTGTTTGACGACCCAGTATTGGGAAGTTGGGGAACATGAAGACTTCCTGACCCACAGATAGACTTTTAAGAGCCTGCGAGCCCAATCTCATTGGGAAGCATAACCCACTCCCGGGGTTCAGGGTACACTTCTGACTGCAAAAGCTGTGTTATTTTGAGAAAAGCACAAGAGGGTGGAGAGAAGAATGGGGACACCACCCCATCAGGCCAGGGTACCTGGGTCAGCCCTGACCATCTGGGCCGCCAGTGCCCCGCACTAACCTAACTTCACATCCACTTTCTCCCCCAGGTCTTGGAGATCAAAGGGATTCAGGTCGTGGTTGCTTGCTTAATCCGTAGATTTAGTGTAACCATCAATGTTGTTATAAAATATTCCAGTCATATGCTGAGTAGTAAATAATTCCCTCAGAGCAAGTTGCAGGGCAGTAATTCACACCAGATTCTCTGGACCCAGAACTCACCTACTCACCTCCTCTTTGTCATGCTGCTTCCATGAGCCCAACAGTAATTGCTCTCACCTGCATTCCGCAGATGTGGCACCATCTGTGGGCACCCATCAGTAAGCCACTGAAGTCTGTTAGTAGCCACACAAGGTCATTAGTTGATTGTGAAATGTCACATAGAGGAGAGCAGAAATCACATAAAAGAGAAGGAGTCCTTTTATAAACAAACAATTCAGAAGGTCTAACATTAGCGCCTGGGAAATATGATTTTACTTTTTTGTTATGTCAGTAATCCATTATTAATTAAGGCCCAGTTCTGGGAGTGGGGAGTCCAATAAGCTGGACGGACTTTGAAAAGAAAGACCCAGATAAAAACCACTCATTTATTTTTCTAAAATTCCATTAATTAAATGATAATGAGAGAAAACATCCATAAAGGTGAGAAGACAATAAACATACCTTTTCTTTTTGAAGAATTACATATCCCCAGTACACAGGAATTAGCCACTCTCTGCAAGTATGTTATTGAATTTCCCCTTTCTTTATATACACATCCTGTTTTTTCCCCTACAAAATTGATCATTACAGATGTGGTCTTGAAATCCCTGTGGTTTCTGAAATCCTGTTCAAAAGGAGCAATATATTTTCTTATTCCTGCAGTTTGAGCAATGCAAAAGCAGAGGAACTAAGTCAAATTAATCAGTTTCTTTAAAAAAAAAATAGCATACTGGTAGATTAGCAGAATGCCATTGACATGGTCTTTGTTCATTGGCTTAATCATCAATCAATAAGCACTTAGTGACCATCCACTATGTCCCAAGCACTGGGAAAAAAGATGTTAACTGTGGATCCCTGTCCACACGGAGCTGAATTTTGTAGGGTAGGTGGACAGATCAACACAGAATCAGGATAATACTTTGAAACATTTTGAAAAGTCTTTTTCTTTCTCAGAAAATCTTGTTTTACTGTGTGGTTCTTCTACCAGTTAACCAGACCAAGAGACTAAGTAAGGCTGACTACCCCAAAGAAGAAAAGACACAAAAGAATCCAGCCAGAACAGAGTCTCTGGCTGAGAATACAAAAAGAAAGCCTTTTTTAAAAGCTTTCATTTCTAAGAGCCTCGTAATTGGGGGGGAAGGGGAATTGGGGGTTTGCTTTTGTTTTATCTATCCATCTACCTGTCATCATCTATCTATCTACCTATTTATGAATTCTGAAACCTTGGCTCTGACTCAATAGAGCAAAGGCTGAAAGACTAGCCAGTTTCTACCACAGACTGGGGCAGAATGCATGGTGATACAAGCAGCACCTTCCCAGCCTTGGAAGGAACTGAGGCCTTTCCTGGGTTGGGGAAGGAGTTTTGAGATGAGAAAGGAGAGCTAGAGTGTTGACATGCAAATGTAGGGTTTGCCCAAAATGTGGGGTGGGTTGGAGGGTGTGGGAGGTGCCACCTAGAAACATTAGGGTCCAAAGTTCCCTGTTCCATTTGGAGTAGCTCTTTTGACTTTCTGTTTGGCCATTGCCCATGGTCAGCTACTTTTTAGATATTTTTAATATCACTCTTACTTTGGAGAGTTTGGGTAGGTTTTATTAAATGGTGTGCTATGATATGACCTGCCTTCTGAAAGAACTTCAGTGAGGATTGAGAGCAGAAACAGAAGGAGAAGTTCCAGAGCAGCTTAGAGGTATTTGCCCAGGCCTAAAGGGGAAGCGTGCAGTTCAGTTGGGACAATACTTCATTGCTTTACCCTAGTCTAGCTTTTATACCAGTTTGCTTCTGAGGAGGGCTTCCAGTATTCAAACATAGTGGGCTGGATGGTGGTGTCATCAACCAGTAGACTACTGAGTGGTAGGAGCGGAAGGGAGCAGATAATGAGTTCAGTCTTCATCCAGGCACGTTACAAAGTCTTAAGAAATCCTTGAGAAATTAGAGAAATGTGAACTGGTTGATACTATGGTAAGGAGGATCTGAAGCTAGTGGAACAAATGAACCCACTGTGTTTATTAATGAATCATGGTATCTCTCAAGGGAGGTCCTCTGGTGTTCCACCGGAGAGTTCTGCCCTTGGCCTTTTTTTTTTTTTTTTTTTTTCAAGAACTTGGATGCGGACACAGAGGATGTACTCATCAAATTGGTGTAGGAGGCAAATTCTGAAGAAATAGCTATTACAATACATGACAGAATAAAAAATTCAGGAGGCTGAAGCAAGTGTCTGAAAATAACAGGATGACACTTAACAGAATAAATATAAAGTCCTGCATTTAGGTTTAAAGCAAAGTGAACAACACAATTAGAGGATGTGAAGGCCTGGCTTGGCAGCAGTTCCTCTGAGCAGTTATGTGAGGGTTTTAGTTGGCTTTAGGTTCTTCTGAAACAACAGTGGGATGCGGCCATTTAAAGGCCACCCTCTCTCTAGATGTGATGACTTAGAGCTCCAAAGACCTCCTTGCTAACAAGGTGTCTCAGTTTTCCCAAGCTAAAATAATTTTTTGAGAAGAAAAAGGAATAGTTTAAAGAAACCACAGATTGAAAACCCCAGCTTTTGCTGACCCACTCCAAACATGCCAGACAGTTTCCTCACTTGGTGACTTTATGTCTTTGTTGGCATTGTTGCTTCACCCAGAGACAGCGAGGTGCTCCCGGAATATCCATATGCTCTCTTACATTTCTTAAGGTCCTTTTGAGTGGGTCAGGTCCATGTGACTGAGTTCTAGTAGGTATAGGAATGCAAGCAGAATCACACGGCACCTCTGGTTCTTAACCATTAGCGTGCCTTTTCTATTTGTCTCTATCATCCCTTGAAGTATAAAGTTGAAGTCTTGCTGTACTTGCAGTACAGCCTGGACCTCTGGGTCACCAAAAGGCATGTGCTGATGCACATGACGACAAATGAGTAAGAAATAAACTCTCATGGTTATTGAGCCCCTGAGATTTAGAGGTCTACCTGTCTCTGCTACTGCCATAACCTACTTGTATTTATCAACCTAACCCTACTAGTATTATCCTTCAGCATCCCTGGTGTCTGCTGATGTATGCCAGTGATCTAGCCATTCTACTCTTTTTCAGGGAAACCCAGCCTGTGGCTCCAGGTCAGAGTCCTTTCATGGATTAATGCTATAGTCACACCCAAAAGGGATAGGTGATGTCTATTTTTGGTAACATAGCTGGGAGAAACCACTGTTTTGATCTAGATAATTTATATTTCAAGGAAATTACCAGTTTATATCAAAGTATTAAAGGATTCATTCATAAAATCCAATACATTTCTTGGGTTGTCTCATAGAATACTCTTACATTCAATGGAGGTTTTGACTAGATGGCAGCTAAGGTTCCCTTCAGCTCTGAGAAAAAAAGCAGAAATCATAAGTATTGGAGGAAATCTTAGAGGCCAGCAAATTGCCAGATTTTATGGATGAGGAAACTGGGCCCAAAAGAGATGATCATATTTGTCCACAGTGTCGGGTCTCCTGAATTCTATTTTCAGTGCTTTTTCCAGTATATGGCTTTAAAAATAAAGGATTTTAAAACAAACAAACCAACAATAATGGAAAATCCTCTAGATTTTTTTTTTTAACCTTGCAGGTGAGAAGACATGTCATGTCTTCTCTAGGACCAATTCAATCTTTATGACTCTATGAAAGACGGAGGGAAATGTTCCATCAGTAGCAAAGAGGGGGAACAAAGAGTGTTGCAGACTGGAAGAAGGGGAAATTTGTGCAAGCATAACACCTGCCTTCCCCTCACAAATCTCTATGCCTTTCTTGGCCCCAAAACCCTGACCTTATTTTCTTTAAGCCCTCTTCCTAACCACACATAGACACACATTGCAAAATCTGCCTGGAAGAGATTCCTTATCTTTATCTCATTCCACTTTTGACTTAGTCCATTACAGTGATATTTTTTAGTTCAATTCAGTTATAAAAATTCTGGTTTATACCTAAGGGGAAAATACATAGCCATCCAAGCCTCCCTCAAAAAAATTGAAAAATCTAGAACACACCAGCTGTCCCTACACCTTAAAGAACTGGAGAATCAAAAACAAATCAAACCAACTCCACACATAAGAAGGGAAATCATCAAGATTAGAGCTGAGATCAATGAGGTAGAAACCAGAGATACAGTAGAACGTATCAATGAAACTAGAAGCTGGTTTTTTGAAAGAATCAATAAGACCGATAAGCCACTGGCCACACTAATCCAAAAGAAAAGAGAGAAAGCCCAAATTCATAAAATTATGAATGAAAAGGGAGAGATCACAACTAACACCAAGGAAGTAGAAACAATCATCAGAAGTTTTTACTAACAGTTATATGCCAATAAGCTTAGCAACCTAGATGAAATGGATGCATTCCTGGAAAAATATAAACTACCAACATTGAACCAGAAAGAAATTGACAACCTGAATAGACTGATATCTAATAACGAGATTGAAGCAGTGATCAAAAACCTCCCAAAAGGGACGCCTGGGTGGCGCAGTTGGTTGGACGACTGCCTTCGGCTCAGGGCGTGATCCTGGAGTCCCGGGATCGAGTCCCACATCAGGCTCCCAGCTCCATGGGGAGTCTGCTTCGCTCTCTGACCTTCTCCTCGCTCATGCTCTCTCTCACTGTCTCTCTCAAATAAATAAATAAAATCTTAAAAAAAAAAAAATTAAAAAAAAAAAAAAAAAAAAAAAAACCTCCCAAAAAACAAGAGCCCAGGACCTGACGGATTCCCTGGGGAATTCTACCAAACCTTCAAAGAAGAAATAACACCTATTCTCCTGAAGCTGTTTCAAAAAATTGAAGCAGAAGGAAAACTTCCTGACTCTTTCTGTGAAGCCAGCATTACCCTGATCCCCAAACCAGGCAAGGACCCTACCAAAAAGGAGAATTTTAGACCAATATCACTGATGAATATGGATGCTAAGATTCTCAACAAGATCCTAGCCAAAGGATCCAACAGCACATCAAAAAGATTATCCACCATATAATGAATACTGTTTTTCTGAAAATAAATAAATTGGAAAAAAAAAAAAAAAGATTATCCACCATGATCAGGTGGGATTCATCCCTGGGCTACAAGGATGGTTCAACATTCGCAAATCAATCAATGTGATACAACAAATTAATATGAGAAGAGAGAAGAACCACATGGTCCTCTCAATTGATGCAGAAAAAGCATTTGACAAAATCCAGCATCCGTTCCTGATTAAAACGCTTCAAAGTATAGGGATAGAGGGAACATTCCTGAACCTCATCATATCTATCTATGAAAGACCCACAGCAAATATCATCCTCAATGGGAAAAAGCTTGCAGCCTTCCCATTGAGATCAGGAACAAGACAAGGATGCCCACTTTCAACCCCAAAATATTCTCATCTCAAGAATCTTTCCCTGTTCTTTACCACCTAGTTTTAGTCCTTTGCTACAGAGCTAGGGAAGAAAGGGAATTTGCTAGCTGATTCAAGTGATAACTCCTTGGTAGAACCAGGGCAGCCAGCAACTCATGTCAAAACTTGTCATGCTACATCCATGATAGCCACTAACCAGCTCCATCATGGGCCTGACTGGTCCTTTGTTGAGGTTCCCACTCATCACTGCCATTTTCTCCCTCTTACCTTCTGACCCAACTATTTGTTACTTCAGTTGGAAATCTCACAGAGTAACCAACAGGTCCCTATGTCCCCTTCTTCTGCAGTCCACCCAGGTTTATGGAAAACCTAAGAATTTCTTGATTCACCCTTTCCTTGATTCCATCGGAAACCAGGGGAGTGATCCTTGCCCTTTCACCATTCATGACCCTTCTCTAAGCCTCACCCAAGACCTTTTCCCATGGTCCAGGAACCACCTGCCACCATCCATAACCTGGGATGCTAGTGTCTGCTTTATGCACCTGCCCACACTTCACTAGGAAAGTCTTGGAAGAGCTTTGCTTTTGGGAAAGCAGATGTGAGTTGAGTTGGGAGGTGAGATAAAGAGGGATACTTACTGCTTCAATAATAATACATCCGCATACCACCTATTATGGGACAACTATATTTCAAATACTCTACATATTCCCTCATCAGTCCCTCACAAGGATTCCAAACACAGTGAGGTGGGAATTCTACAGAAGGTGACTTTTGTTGTTTTATGGACACTGAGGTGGGAATGTGGTAAAAGCTGCTTTGCTGAAATGCCTGGTCTTTAGGTCTCTGGTGTGGAGGGTGTCTAGCTCCTTTTGTTTTCATGTTAGAACTGTCTCCAAAAGTACCTATTCCTGCTAGCCAGGAATCTTAAAGGAGCAAGAAAGGATTTTGTTCTGTACGCCACACTCTTATGCTACAATGACCTTGACGCCTTCAGTAGGAGGGTATATGACTGCATGTGTGTTCTGCATGTACTGTTCACATCTTTTCATTGTATTTTTTAACTCTAAATGTAATATATAACAACAAATTCAAACAATTTAGAAATACAACAAATAAAAACCAATTTTCTGTTAGCTAATTGCCTTAGCCCCCTCACATTTAACCACTTTTATCGGTTTAGAGGGTGTGTATATATATATTGTGTGTGTGTGTGTGTGTATATATATATATATGTATATAATTTTTTTAGTATATGTACAAATATAGCTATGTAGATATTTGCTTTCATACAATATACATCTGTCTAACTATCTATCTATATGTATATGCACACATATACTATATTTGTGTGTATGTTTTTCTGAGTCTTATTTTCATTTCACGTTACTATGTCAGGACATTTAGATCTACCACATCATTTTAGTGGTTCCATGATATTCACTGGTATGAATGTTCTAGGATTTGTCAATTTTCAGTTGATGATGTTTGTATTGTCTATAATTTGTTGCTGTTCAGTAACATCACAGTGTGTATGTACACACACACACACACACACACATGCACGCACACCTTTCCCTCTGGAGTGAGAACTTTTCTGAAGGAGAATCTTGTAAGTGGGAGTGCTTGGTTGGAAAATGTGTTTATTTTAAATTTGCTAAATTCTACCAAATTGTCTTTCAAAAATGTCATACCAATTAACATACCCATTAACAGAATATAAAGGGGTTTATCTTATCATCTTATAAACACTATATGTCATCAAAATATTTTTAAATTTTGCCAACTTAACAAAAAAACTTTTGTGTCCATTTAAATCAGTGTAACTGTTAGTTTGAGCATTTTTCAAATGCCATTGACCATTTGTAATTTTCTGCTCTAAAATGCTTTTCTTATCATTTGCCCATCACCCCCACCCCCAAATCTGGTCTTTTATATTGTTTTGTAGGAATATTTTAATTATGTTGGACGTTAATTCTTCGTCTTTTATATGTGTTGCAAATATTTTCCCACAGTCCTCATTTGACTTTTAAATTGTTCATGTGAGCAGATTTTGCCAAGTAGAGGTTTTGACTTCTTAATCATTCCAATCTGTCAGCCTTTTCCTTTATGGTTTTTGGGACTCCTGTTAGCCTTAGACAGTTCTCCCCACTCCAGGTTTGTGAAAATACAGTGTGTGTGCTTACTTAGAGCATGAGATGATTAAATTCAAAGAGGCAACAGTAATATAATTGATGGGATGCCAAGGAAAATCGCCCTGAGCCCTGTGAGGAATTTGCCTGGCCCACATTTCCCCTCCACTGTACTTTTCCAGCCTGTGGTTATTTGTTATGCCTTCAGGCAGCCCTGACTTTCCACTAAATTTGCCTCCTTCCCCTCTCATTCCTGTGTAGAGAGCTGCTAGTTTTCTGGTTTTTGCTTTTGTTTTCCCAGTCCATTTGTGGCAGTAAAGGCCGGGGGGAGGGGGCTCCATTTA